>NC_054056.1:17390305-17724983 GCF_017639655.2 Falco naumanni
AGCAAACACAAAGAGGATTGGAAATCATCCAGTTGTCTAAACCCAGGACTCAGATGCAGAGCAGCCACTAAATTGAGGAATTGTCCCCACCAGGACTTGTCCCATCAGCACCACTGATACAGACAGATGACTCTGTCCCCTCAACACAACACTTAGGGGTTCAGTCCCTTCTCAGCCCCTGTAGCACTTTACCTGCATCCAGGGAAATCAGATACTGACAGCATGCAGCAGCTCACATCCAATCTTTCTAATACAAGGTTAACTGTGCATTCAGCCTAGAAGAGCCAGCAATTGTGAGGAAGCAGAGGGACCTAATGGTTCAGGACCAGCAAGTGAACTAGAGGCTCTGAACTACTCTGAGCTACTGTGAAGGCTGATTTAGAGCTGCACCTATACAGAGGTCAGGACTGCAAATACTGATGGAAATGTGCCTTAATGTGGCAATGGGAGCTGTCATTCCTGACACCAGCTCTGCCTTCAGAGGCAGCAGTAGGGACAGTAGAATTAGGAAGCTGACAGCAGACTGCTAGACTGAGGACTCTGACACCTTGCACCCCTTTGCTGCCTCCTGATGGACACAACGGAGGACATAAGCACACCAAGAACACACAGGTGGGGTGAGCTGCAAGGAGAGGTTAGGAGCATGCACCTCAGCCAAAATGCTTCTTTCCACCTGCTCTCCTCTCTTTTCTGCTCCCACTGCCAGCACTGCCCCTGACCACATTTGCCTTCTATTCCCCAAGCCCCCTTGCTATGGACAGGAGGGTGAGGTGAGCGCTGCTCCTGCTGATCAGTGGAATTAATCTGCTCCGAGCTAGCCTCAAGGCAGCACAGGGCACCGCAGACAGAGCTGAGTCTGCAGGACTGAGAATCCCCAGCTCTCAGTAGGGTTTGGGTTTTTTTAATGAATTAGGCATAACTGACACGCACTGAATCCTCCTGTCTAGACATCTGCAGAGAAGTGACAAGCTGCCAGAGAGGATGTGGAGCCTCAGCAAGGGGGTGGGGAGGACGAAGAAAAACTGCACACAGTTGCCAGCTCTACAGCACAGAGACAGCACTGGCTTCAGGCAAGAAGGGCACTCAGCACATTGACCTAGTCAGTGTCTTTCAGCAACTCAGTGGGTTGTAATCAATCGGCTCTGGTGCACACAGAAGGTTGGAGGTCTTTTCTAATTAAAGCCTCTTTCCCCTGGGGAGTTTTGTTTGGAAACTCAGCTCAGAGTGGCTCTCAATCATGCCCGCTCACGCTCAGAAGTGCTTTAGCTGAGAGGGCAGAGAGCACAAGGCCTCAGCGCCTGCATTGGGACATTCCCACACCTGAAAGAGATCAAGGGTATCAAACCTGCTTAGTGCCTCTCTGCGTACACAGTCTTCTCCCTCTCACACGCACTTTGCACAGGCAGCAACTCTTCCTGCAGACATCTTCAAATTCAGCTTTTGCCTTCAGTATTTTGCACTCGGAGGATCACAGCATCTCCAAGCAGGACTCCATGGTTGAGGGATGTAGAGGCATCTGTGCTAACATTTGGGACATTAAATAATTGGTTCTAAGCGTCAGGACCCAAACAGGTTTGGGACTGCCAAATTCCCAGTTTAGGGAGAAACAAGAAATGGAAACTAATTCAGGCCTTGAGATGCTCAGCAAAATCTGCAGGTCTCCAGATGCACTGGGATTAGACAGTGGTTCCTACACTCCACCACAAAGTGCACCAAAATACAAGCACAAGGAGGCCTTTGCCTCAGTCAAGGACTGGAAATATGGGTCACGTCTCAATTCCCCCTTCCCAGTGTCTCCCTGCAGACACAGGAGAGGAGCTACCGTTGCAACCAGTGCTATTTTATGGCACAAGCAGTGCCAAACCTCTACATGTCAGCATCAAGCAAGTCTCCTCTCCAGGCAGCAGAGTGATAGTTAACAGCTTCAGCTGTGCTACCCATCACTGTGGTATTCCTAATCTCCCTCTAGTCTTCACCATGACAGACGTCTCTGTGCCCAGCTCATTTTTCAGACAGGTAAACTGACAGATGAGAGTGCTCAGGTCATTGGAGGCAGTCTGTATCAGAGGATCTCAATATTCCTGGCTCGTAAATTTGCCCAGGAGCTCCCTCTCTGCAACATCCTTGGCCAGCAGCTACTCCAAGGGGACTGTGCCCTTTACCTGTCCGCTGTGCAAGGTGATGGTGTCTTGAATAGGTGGCAGCAGGCCAGCTCAGAACAGGTCGCTACCACTCAGCAATGCCCTGACGTCAAATGAGTGGGATGAATTCGGTGAGACTCAGCACGAGCTACTGCTCAGCTTCTAAAGGAAAAGTTGACTCCATGATGTGAGGCAGCGTGGCCTACAGGCTCTGGACGAGCAGATCTTTTACAGACGGGTAAGCCAGGGAACAATGCTAGTGCCGATGCCCTGAGAAGCACTGCTCACAAGTGATTCTCTGAACCAGGAGGTCACCAGCTGCACTTGTCCTCATCCATTTTGCAGAAACTGCGTGGCCCACGCCACGTTTATGGACAGCTTACAAAGCCTCCTGCCAGCTTCAGTCATAGCGTGGGTTGGCAATGTAGACGTACTGGACCACATAAGCAGAATGTGCTTCCTCTTCCAAACAAGCCCAGTGCTTCACTTCACACTGGGGAGCAGCGGGAACCTGTTTTCAAGCCAGAAAATGATTAAGAGAATTCCCTCACATCTTCTTGCAGGCAGCAGCACAGGCCACATACATGAAAACTGAGATATTTGGAGCATGTGACGTAATGGCCTTGAGTTTGCTGGTACACTGGGGGCTCGCCAAGGCCAGCGGGTCCCAGACCCTGGGAATTTCAGCTGAAGGAGCTGTCCCTGAGGAGTCATATCCTTTAGAGGAGGTAATGTGCTTTGTAGCCAGTTCTGGCAGGCCAGGTAGAAAGGGTGAAGCCTCTCAAGCCTACCAAGCCCAGCTTGCCTAAGGGTTCGGAGGCAAAGCTCCAGCACCTGAGAAAATGCAGAAGCCAACACTGAGACTTTCAGCATGGCTGTTTGATTTTTTTTTTTTTTTTTTTTTTTGAGCTGCTGAGCCTGAAATGCAGCAAAGCAAAACCTGAACCCAAAAAAGTCTCCCCACCAGATCTCCAGCCTTTGGAGCACACCTGCCTTGACGTTCACATGCCACTCCGTCTACAGAGACCCAGACTGGTGCCGATGAGAGCAAGGCTGGATGGCCACCAGACAGGCTGGCAGCACAAAGAGGTTCCATTGCCACCCTCACCAAGCTGACCTTAGCTGACAGAAAGCATAAGGGACCATCCTAGCTACCCAAGATGCCAAGGAGTGACTCCATTTGGATCCTAGACTATAAAGCCAAGAGAGCAGGTGACTGCTCCATCTGCCAGCTCCTGGTCCACTCTGAGTTAGATTTTACTGTGATTCATGAATTAGTCAGTTCTCAGGAAGGAAACTCAGATCTTTACACCCAAGATCCTTAAGAGTCTTACTCACTGCCATGATGAATAAAGTATTTCCAGCAGATGCTTGTGGGCCAGGAGAGAAACTTGGGGTGCACAGGGGAAAGATTCCACAGAGACGTTTGCTTGGCTGTAACGATCATAACCAAAGTACATTCAAGTGTCAGCGAGCCACAAAACAGCGAACTCGTAACAAACCAGCACTCCTGGTGCAAAACGCTAGCACACAGACACCCCAAATGTGTTGCGTAGGCCCCATCCCTCCTCCCATCCTTAAATGCAGCTTCTGCCTTCGGACCATCCATACTGAGAAAGGGCAGCAGCTCCCCGAGACTCATTTGAGCTGTATCCTGTCCTAGGGGCAAGAAATTACCTGCAGCAGCCTAGCGCACCTGCAGACTGTCAGGACCAAAAAAGCACCTGAACATCCACATGTTGCTGAATCACTCCCGAACTAACCCTCCCTCCCTGTGGTCTCCAGCAACAGAGCGTGCCCCGAGACAGCGCTCATTGGACAGTAGCCCCTGAAGTCAGAGAAGAGCAGGCTTCCTTTACAAAGCAACTCCATAGAAGCGCAGCCACCGTTTCTGCAGTTTTCTGGCTTGGCACAAAAGCCTGGTCAGTCAGTGGCTGTGTACTGACGCACAGAGCGCGGGGACAGCCACCCAGCCGCTGTGTTTCTGCCTTGTTGTAGGGCAGCCGAGGCTGCAGGGCCAGCGCTCCTCAGGGAGGGAGGCATTTGCTCAGCCAGCAGAACCAGACCAGCTGCCTGCTCCAGCCTGATGCTCCCCAGGACCACCGCCGCCAACAGAGATGCTGTAGCTCAAGGAGAGCCCTCTGCCCTCACAGCCACTGCAGAGGCCAGAATAAAGCTGCCTCCCGCTTCCCCCCCCGTCATGCTATCAGAAAACCTGAGGCGACATTTCTCCCTGTGCCCTTCAGCTCCCCCACAGCCAACGATACCGAGCAGCCCGGGTGCTTCCACCAAGGGGGAGTAAAACCGCGATGCCAGACCTCCCTGCGGCTCTCCCCGCCCCCCCGCCTCTCCAAAGGGCCCCCAGCCTCTCCAAAGGCTCTGAAGCTGCGGGTTTTCCCGTTACTAAAAGGATCTCTCCGGGACTTGGCGGAGGACGGGGACACAGACCGCGCTTGGCACAGCGGCCAGAGCGCCGAGGCGCGGACACGAAGCGGCCGAGGCAGCCGGGGGCTCCCCCGGCCGCGCTGCGCCGTACTCTGGCCGGGAAACGTGCCCTCCCGGGGGGACAGGCCACCGGCAGCGCGGAGGCAGCGGCGTGGAGTGATGGAGAGCTCTGCCGGAGGATCCTCTTGCCACTGCCCCCACCCCCCAGTAACCCCTCCCGGGGCGCTCCCGCGGGGCCCGGGCGCCAGGAGAGGCAGCGGAGGGGGCGCAGGGCCGTGCCCCGGCGGTACTCACGGCTCCGGCGCAGCGGCGGCCCGGCCGGCGGGATGCTGCGGGGACCGCTCTGCCCGCACCGCCGGCCCCACGGCGCGGAGACGGGCAGGGGGCAAGTGCGCGGCTCCTCCTCGGGCCGCGGCGGGACCGGGGACAGGACCAGGGACGGGGCGGCCCCACGGCTGCGGCTTCCTCCGTCACCCGGAATAACCCCACCGCGGCGCGGAGCCGTGCGAGGGATACCCACGGCTGCGCGCCTCCCCCCCCGCAGTTAAATCCCGCCGCGCACGTGCCACCGGGCTGCGGGGAAAGGGGAGCTGGCCCCGCCCCGCCCCGCCGCTCACTTACCGGGCACGGGGGCCCGGCCTGCGGGGGGTGGGGACACGCGTAACCGCTGCCCCGCTGAGGCAGCCCGCGGCCCCGCCGCCGGAGCCCGGTGGGCCGGGCGGGGGTGGGGCGGTCCCGCCCGGCCGCGCGGCACTCTGGGAGCGGAAGCGGCGGCCGCGCGGGGCTGAGGCAGGCGGCATGGCAGCTGCCGGCAAGAGGTGAGCGGCGGCTTCGCGGGCCCGGGAGGCGGCGTGGGCCAGACCGCACCGCACCGCAGGCGGGGGGTCGCTGGAGGGCGGCAGCGGCGGGGCCCGCGGGGCGCTGCTGAACTGCGGTGCGGCTCGTCAGCCTCGCGCTGCCGGCCCCAAGGCCGCCGTGAGCGGGTATGTCCGGCGCTGCCGGCCCGGCTCCCCGCTGAGGTGCCCCCTTGTCCCCCTTCGCTGTCCCCAGGAGGCTTGCGGAGCTGAGCCTGGACGAGTTCCTTGCTGCCGGCTGCGAGTCGGAGCCTGACGGCGGCTCGGAGGAGGAGGAGGCGGCGGCCCGGCCCGGGCCGGGGGCCGCGGCGCGGCGGCGCGGGGAGGCGCAGCGGGCCGGCGCGGAGGGGCGGCGGGCCCGGCCGGCGGCCAGGTGAGGGAGCGCTGTCGGCACGGGCCGCCCGGGCCGCGGCCTCGTCCGCTCCGGGGCGGCTGGGCACGCCTTCAGCGCTTGTTTGGCCGCTTGCAGTTTCTACTTCTGCGTGCTTTTATAAGTAATGGTCGGGCTTCGTTGCAGCATCTGTCAAAGAATGAGCTAGTTCTGGGAGAAGCTGGGCCAGAGGCGTCTGAAAGGGCAGTGCTCAAGGTTGCAGTGTGGTGACAGGGTACAGAACGATCAGGTTTTCTGTCGTGCTCATGTCAACTCAGTAACTGCAGTGGAGAAGAGCTTGTGTGTGCTTTTAATCTCTTACAGGGGATGTTAGAGTCAGGCAGAGTTTACTTTGTTTTTCTTCAGTTTGTGCATATTTGCTTTTGTTGAAAGACACTGTAGTGTTTGCAAGACAGAAACCTACAAAGTAGTCCTTGGGCATTGCTAGAAGCCAAAACATTTCTTTAGCACTAGGTAAGATCTTACTAAGCTTTCACTGTCAAGTTTCTCTGGCACTACAGCTTTCAGTGTTCTTTATAAAAGCTTGCAAGAGCAATTCAGAGAAATTGAAACATACTTGGGTTTTTTGTTTTGCAAGGTGTTTTCATGACCTCTGATCAGTATCCCAATACAACCTGATAGCTTGCTGTCCAGATTTCTTAATTCTGAATGAAAATAATATTTCCCGAGTCCTCTAGAGTAGCTGTTAAATGGGATCCAGAACCCTGGTAAATCCGTCACCATTCAAATTAGCCCCAGGTATGCTTTAGTGCTCAGAAGTTGCTTGCTTTTCTTACAGCGTCAACAGAAATTTGAGCAATTAATAAATACATGTTAATTTTTGTCTACCAGGAAGAAGGGAAAGGCATCTGAACATAAGGATCAGCTCTCCCGGCTGAAGGACAAAGATCCTGAATTCTATAAGTTTTTGGAGGAAAATGATCGCACGTTGCTGAATTTTGATACTTCAGACAGTTCTGATGAGGAGGAGGCATTGCATATACCACCTGATACACTGGAGGTACTAGGCCCTATGGAATGTGGAAATCAATTATCTTAGTTACTTGCATGTTAAGTATTTGAGTTTCGGTGCAAGACCTAAGTATATTTGGGCTTATAGTGGCACAGGTGGCTGGGGAGCAGCTTCCCCAAAGATCATCTGCAGGTGCACAGGCTTGTAATCCAGAAGTCAGCTGTGGATTTGAACTGAGCATGAGGAGTTTGTTAAAGATAGTGAAAGTAGAGTCTCAGAGTGTATTTTTTCTGTGGCTTTGGTTTTGTGTTGCTTTTTCCAATGAGTTTATGATAGGCTTTCTCCTTGAGGTTTCATGTTATTGCACATTACATTTATGTAGCAAAGCTGCAGGGCTTAAGTAGCTTTTCTGAATTTGTAATACATCTAATTTCATTACTGCTTTGCACGAAGTGCTGATAGCAGCATTTAATAAAATTCACTGTGCCCTGCCTTCTTCTTCAGTAGCTACTCACAAAAGAGGTGGGGCCAGAAAAGATGCCTGTAAACCTTTTTTCAGTCTTGGTACTGACTTCTCTAGGAAGCAAGTGATGAAGATGAAGAAGAAGAGCATGAAAAAGTCAAACGGAAGAAAGCTACTTTCATCCCCGTGAGCTTGAAAATGGTTGAAGAATGGAAGAAAGCTGCAGAGGTGAGCAGGGAGTTGGAATATAGCACATTGAGTGTTCTTTAAACATTCTTTCACATGTCATTGCCTCTAAAAGACCAACTTCTGATTTATTCATCTTTCACAAAAATGTACAGAGAAGATGGATGTCCTACATACAAGGATGACATACTCCTACAGCTCTTGTTACTTCAGCGTGACTTATCTTTGCAGTTTTTGTTGGGCTGCAATATTATAGAATGCTTGTACTGCTTCTGAGGGAGAAGCTAGAGAAACTTTTGTGGCTCAGAAGAGGTCAAAACGGTTAACTTCTGATTTTTCACCCTCTTGCTAGCATTGTGCCAGAACATTTCAGTCACATTTTTAGTCGTAATGAGTAATTTTCTGCTTCTGAGGGGGATGGAAAGGTCAAACTGGATAGTTGCTTGCAGCTGATTGATTGCTTTTCAACCCCCAACCAATGAAGAGCCCTAAAAGCCTGTTTTAGAGCAAGTGAAGGCTACTACTATGTGTTAACACTGTCTTAATATTTTTTTCCTCCTTGTTAAAGTATGGAGCTATTCTTGCAATCAAACTTACGATGAATTCCAGTACTCCTCTCCCAATAAAGTAATTCAGAGTTTCAGAACATTGCTTTTTTTCCTCAGCAATCCTTTTTTTTTTTTTTCTTTCCCCAGAGAAGGCTAACGCCAAAACTTTTCCATGAAATCACTCAAGCCTTTAAAGCATCTGTAGCAACCACCAAAGGAGATAATGGTGGGGCTGATCCCAGCAAGTTTCAAGTCACTGATATGGCAGGTGAGTTTGTTGCCGTGCTGCTTCTGTGAGATAAGGGAAGTAATTCGGTAGGGAAGGTTTAGTTATTGGAAGAGAATAGGGATAAGTACTAACAGGAGTTAACTTACCCTTTCATAGGCTTCATTTCACTTAAGTAGCTTATCTTCCTGGTGGTGAGTCTGTGCAGTAGTATTTCTTCTGGTGTCTCAATGTGTAAACATACTTCTCTGCATGCCTGGAGCAGCTGGGCTTGCAGACTGCTGAGGGGAGTACCATCCTTAATTCACCAGACTACTTAGAGTGAAGCTGAAGTTACGTATTATTTATATACTTGTAGTGCACATTTTTTGGAATGTTTGCTGTGGCTTCTTGCTTTCCCTCTTAGAACTAATCCTACAGGACTATTTTAAGTCTTCTTACCAAATAATGTTTTATAACCACACAGCAGTTCAGAGTTCAGTTGTACAATGAAGTTCACATTCCCCTAGCCAGGACCTCTAGTGTCTAGATCTCCTCCTCTACAGGATTTTCATGCCTGTAGAACAAATGAGATGCACCTTCTCTCTCCAGCCTAGCCCTCTTTTGCATAAGCTCCAGGTTTTGCAGACAGTCCTGTTTAGACTCAAAACAGCATGGCTGAGAGGAAAACATTTTTGCTAGTGTCTCAGAGGATGTGACCTGCAGCCTACCTGCTTTTACCACCGAATTAGTAGGTACTTCTGCACTGTGTTTTATCAGCTTGTTATTGCATACCATCTAGAACTGGCACTGTGGGATGGGTCTACTTGTTCTCCTTAGACCTTTCTTGGCTGGCTTAGGGCTTTATATCTCTTTCATTGTTTTTGGTAAAATCTCATTCTTTAATGCAAGGGATTATATAGAATTCCCATGGTGTCAATTTCTGTGACTTTTTTTTATTAAAAAGTGCCTTTAATTTTCATTATGTTTTGGGGGGAGATTGGTGGTAGACTCCTAGTCATGGGTCAGGCTGCTGTTGTGCTTGGTGCTCTTTACTCAGAGGGCAAAGAGATGACTCCTGTGCTGGAAGGCTGTCAGTTGTAATCTTGCTGTCTAGAGAAAAAAAAGTCTAGGGTAAGACAAACTGGTGTTTTCTGGAAGCTTGAGGAAACACAGTAGTTCTGCTACGGGAATTACTGGCCTCAGTTCCTTGAGGAGCTCTTTTCAGATTAGCTGAGAAATCAGGAATATGTGAAAGATGATTTACAAATGCTTTGTTGACTTTTTTTAACCAGTGTTCAATGCCCTTGTATCCTTCTGTGTCCGGGATCTCTTCCGCTGCCTGCAGAAAGTGCTTCTTCTGAAAGCTCCAAAGAACAAACTAAAGTAAGTCTGAGATTTGAGAACTGCAGGTGAGAGAAAGGTGGGTGAGGCTTTTCATAACTGCAGCCTGGCTGTGAAGCTGGAAAAAGATGGCAGCTCTTCCCAAACACTAGCAAAGTTGCCTGATTATATTCACAGTCATCTTAGCCATGTTCTTCCTTTCTTCCACTGAAATATGTCCTCTAATACTAGACACCAGCCATTTGCAGAGGACAAGTGGCTTCAACAGAAAGAGATCTGGAGCTGCGTATGCTTGCCCTCAGGAGCATTGTGAGTTGGTTTTCAGAGGAAGGGACTAAGCCTTCTGCCTATATGTAGTCAGTGTCACAAGTGTGTGACTATTTAATCCAGGGCTTTAGCAGCTGTATTATGGCTTAGAGACTGGTGGTCTGAGAGAGCTGGATCATCTGAGTTTGAGCTGTTCACTGTGAGAGCGTGGATGGAATGGAAACAACCATGCAACTGGGCAAAGAATGGTGCAGTTCATATTTCTCCAGAATGGCGGCATTGGTTCAGTACCTTGGTGTCACGTTTGCTGACGCAATTTGATTTGACTAGAGAGGAGGAATGACAGTTTTGAAATCTCAGCTGCTGCCTAGATGCTGGGAGTTCTCTGGCTATTTTGTGGGCTGATGCTTAAAGCATTTCAGAGTCAGGCTGGGCACATAATTGAATAGGTAACAGCATGGCTTACCCAGCAGCAGCTGGAAAAAGGTAAGAGAATTCAGTAAGTACCAGTCTGAACTACTGCTGGGTGAACCAGTGCCATAGCTGGGGGCTATAAGCCTAGTTTCATAAAATAAGCTGTGAAGTTCCCAGTATGTTTTGCAAGCTGGAGCAGCCTTACTTAGTCTCTGTGCCTGTTTCCTACTAGACATTCACAGAAGCTTCAGTTCTGTGACACAGTTCTATTACTTACTTCATACTCTGAGCTCTTCTGGTTTTCCCATTGTTGGGTAGAGTGAGTATTGAGTGCCTTTCAGAAGCGCTTTCAGTTCCAGGATAATTTTTGTGGCAGTTATTTTTAATTTCCCTGTCACAGATGAAGGGAAGGGTGACCTAAACTTTAGATTCCTCGTAGACAGTGGTGCCTAGTCAGAGAAGTAAATTTCATTTCTTTGTGTAAGTATCAGTCTCTTTCCTCCCTAGGCCTGACATGTACAGACCATGTCTGAATTTTGGGGTGGCCTGGGGGCACAGCTTCATGAGTGCAGTGTCAAAAGTTTAGAAGAGACAGAACAAATGTCTTACAACTGGTTTGATCACAAAAATAGACTTTATTGCTACAAGCCAGCCTGCTCTGTTCTTGGGCAGTGGCTGCAAAATGCCTGACTAGAAATATCAGTGTGAGAGATTCAGGTCTCCACCAGGCTTTCTGGCTGTCATAGCTCCCTGTATCACACTTTCAGAGATCTAGGTACTCTGCTGGGAAGCTCTTTGAATTGAATTTTCTAATGCTGTGCTTCAGGCAGTTTTTACATAGTAGAAGTACTTTTCACCCGTAACAAAATTGTTACTTCTCTTAGTTCTTGTGTTGCAAGCAGTTTTTACTCACTGTCAGTATCAAGGAATTGAACTCTCTATTCTTTGTGCTGCTGAAATCTTTATTTGATGGGCTTTTTTAAAGCTAAACCCAATTCTCGCTCATTTCCAGAATGGTCCTTCCTTCCACCAGCCCGCTTTGGAGCAAAGTGCGACTGGATGTAAAAGCGTACCTCAGCTGTACCATTCAAGTAAGAAATTTCAGCACATTTGTGTTACTGGGGTTGGTCTCTGCCTTGCTGGGCTTTTGTTCAGGATACTTTTGGAATGAGGCAGATGGGCCTTTGCATCTGTAAACAACACTGCTGAAAGGAGAGCCAAACAATCAAGAAGATAATTAACAAAGCAGGTAACAATGTAACCTCAAGTGCTTTTCCCTTTGGAAAGACAGTTATTCCAGTTTGAGGGCAACTTCCAGGTCATCCCAATACTAGGAACCTTGGATATTGATTTCTGTGCCTTCTGTAGTGGAGAATAAATAAGACTTACTGGCTTAGAGTGTGGTGGGCAGAAGCAGACTTGCTGAGTCTCAGAGCCCTGGGCATCTGAGATTTGTGTGTCCATCCAGTTCCCTGTCTTGTTTTGGAAGTATTTGGTTGTAACAATTTGGAGGCCATAGGATGGCTAGGTCAGAATAGGTAGCCTGTAAAGAAGGGCTGGGTTAACGTTCTGGCAGTTCTTTCGGGCTTAGTTTGTCTGACAAATTAATACTTAACAGGCTTTAAAGTAGTTTGCAGTGCTGTGCTCCTGTATTGTGCTTTAGTTCAATTTTTGGCACTATGATCCTGCCACTTCTTGTAGTAAATACTAGGAAGTTGTTATGTTGATAACCTCGCATATGACATCTCCAAGTATAATTATGCTCCATCCTGCTAGGATGTCATATCTATCCAAAGCTGCTGATGTCTGGTGTTTCAGAGAATTCATGGATTATTTCTGAGGGAAACTGCTGCCTCCTGTTAAATTTTTTGTGTGCTTCATCATGCATTACCAAATTTGGAGTGGTAAAAACAATATTATTGAAATAATCATTCTTCAGAAGCTGAGGGAAGGGAATATAAGGAAAGAAAAAAAAAAAAGTGCTGATGTCTCTTAGCTGGAAGCTGGCAGAATGACTTAGCAAAAAGCATTTTGATCAGTAGAGCTTTTTTCTCAAGTTGTGGTGCTTCTTGCCAGCAGCAGGAGATTGCAGTAGAAAAGGGAAAGCTTTCAATGCAGTCCCATTGAAGTAAGTCCTGGTCCTGTGCTTACTTCTGAGTGCCCTCGGTCCCAGGCTTCACTACAGTGTTTTTATGACATTGTAGTTTCTGAACGGTACCTTTTCCTTTCCTTTTGGGGTGTGAGGGACTTCGCAGAAGAGACCTGCTCAGTCCAGAATCTTTGTAGTGCAAGAAGGAGAATGAGGAAGAAAGTTAAAAGTAGAAAAAAATGCCACTGCTTCCAGCAACTGGAACTGCAGGCAAGAGGGGACACTGCATCAGGCAGAACCTCTCACAAATTTAAGGGACTTTGAGTTTATAATTTTCTTTAGAAACTGCAAACATCTCTGGGTTTGGCTCCAGGTGAACTGAGCTGAACAATCTGGAAATACAAAGATACTGTTTCTTAATACTTTGTCTAACCTTTTCCCTGAGCTAGAGTTTGCCTCTTGATACCCAGTGGTATTTCAGCTTCCCATTAGAGAAATCCTAGTGAAATCCAGTAAGTTATGAGATAGCCCAGATGGTCTGTTTCTAAGTCTTGTGTAGACTGAGGGTGTCTTCATCGTGCTTTGACCATTTGTAGTGAGATGACAGAGGCATGGGTGCCATGCTATCTGTAAGATGTCTTAAACTGTATATACACTTAGCTTTTGCAGTATGCACAAGTGAGGCTTTAATGACTTTTATGTGGTGAGCTCAGGTGCTATTAGCCATCCAGGTCCAGTAGCCTGAGCTCACATTTACCAGGATGAGGTACTTTCAGGTGGGTTATTTAACCTGCCATGTGTCTGTTCCTCTCCTGATACTGGTTTTATGGGTTTGTTTGAGCCTTCCTAGGGAAGGCTGGTTTTCCAGTCCTTTGGTAACACAGAAATACTTGGAAACAGCAAAATACAGATGCTTAATGATAAAAGAAGAGGTGATTCCCATGCTAAATGTGACTGTGTTTTGTTTTCCTTCCATAGCTCCTGTCTTGTTTAACAGAAGCCTCAGTTGGTGCAGCAGTCCTTCAGCATGTCAATTCTATAGTGCCTTATTATTTGTCCTTTCCAAAGCAGTGTCGTGTACTTCTCAAGGTAAGGGGATCTGCTGTGATATGTCATTTGGATCTGAGGTACTTTCTTTACCCCTTTAGATGAGCCTCTCATGGTATTTGGCCTGGATCCTACGGTAGTTCATTCTCTTGTACTCCCCATTCATTTGCTTTTCTTTTGGTCCTGGAAAGGACTCCTGATTCTCTTACAGGCCCTCTAGGTGCCATAAACCATGGCCACACCGAGGTGAGTGGGCATGTGTCTGTGGGTAGCTGCTGCTAATCCCCATGAAAGCAGCATGGGGATGTTCTGGGGAAGCAGATGGAGTAATTGCTGCCTGTGTGTTGAGTCTGTGTGTATGTCTGTGATAGCATTTCACTCTCAAGAGCTGGGGGTGGAATATTTTTGCAGAAACTTCGTCCCAACTGCTGAGCACTTGAGAACAACAAAGGAGGCGTGAAAGAACAGAAGAGGGCAACAGGGTCACATTTAAATGAGCAGCTGTGACACAAAATTTAAATGAGGCTGGGAACCCTTTGATGATAAAGATGACTGGTATACAGAGATGGGAGGCTGGTACACCTCATATCTGAAGGTCTAGCAGTCTGCTTACTGCTGCAGTAGGGATTTTTGAGTAGGCTTTTACAGCCCTGTAGCTGGAATCTTTCTGATGTCCTGTACAGTTCATTAGTGTAGATAAGGAAACTAGTTTTTGGAGGCATCAGCCATGATTGTGGTCCTACTCTACCAGATGCTTCCTGTAGGGCCAGACAAGTCCAAGTGAATCTATGCTCTGAACAGGCAAATGCAGGCATGCCTGGGAAGAACAAAATCTATTAATTTGCTTTTCAAAAAGTTGAGGTGACAGATCAGTGTATGATCGCTTTATACAGTGCAGAAATGTGTGAAAATTCAGATTGATGAGTTCACGTCAGTGGTGGCAGTCTATGAGCCCAGACCTCTATGCAGACTAACCTCCTACTCTCCAGCTGGTATTTTTATGGTGGACTGGGTGCTTGTCATCATGTCTGTACTAGAGTGACTGAGGATATGTCTCGGCATAAGTGCTGCCATACATGGGTCCTGTCTCAGGGTTCAAACCCTGCTGCTACTCTACTGTTTGAATTAATACGGTGAATGTCCAGGCAACTAGAATTAAGTCAATACTACTGTATTTGTACAACACACTGTAATTGTGGTGTAGCTGTATTGCAGAATTCAGTGTAAGACAAAAATTTTTTGTTGAGCTGGAAGATATATTGGCCAGATGTGTAATCTGCTGTGGTGTTGCTGTCTAGTGGATGGTGAGGAAGCTTTGCAAAGCCTAGGACATTGAGTTGCACGCGCAGGCTGGTGCCTATGCTCAGAAGCTCAAATGTGTATTTAGGCACATGAATAAAAGTGCATGTATTTTTCAGAGATGCTAGTTTTGAACAGTCTCCTTTATTGCTTGTGGAAACATCAACCTCACCTTTTGTGTGGTCTCACAGGTAGAGTGTGAGGACAGAATGGCTGTTGTGACTGATTCTGTGATGATACAGCCTGACATCTTTGTATCATCTTCCTCCTTGCTTTTTTGGCATGAAGGAGGGAAGCTCAGGCCTGTCTATAACCAGGAAAGGGCTCTTTGTCCCTTCACTTATCTGTATGTTTTTATTTTCCATTCCAGCAAACAATTAATTTGTGGAGCACAGGTGAGGAAACAGTAAGAGTGCTGGCCTTCCTTGTGCTGAACAAGATCTGCCGCTACAAGAAAGACGTGTACCTAAGTCCCTTACTCAAGGTAAGGCTGGTACTTGCTGTACTCTGCAGCGTTTCTTACTCCTGTTCTATGTGAAGACCTTAGAGCATGAGCTGCAGCCTATTAGGTAGGATAGCTGCTGGAGATGGTGCTGGCTACCTTCAGTAAGTTAAACAGGGAAGAAATTCTGTGTTAGGTCAGGATAATATCCTGCTTCCCACTACTGCCCTTCCTGCTGGAGGCACACAGGGTCATGGAGAGCAGGGAGGGCCTCTGGTACTCAGCTGTCTGCTGGATGAATACACATTTTCCCAATTCTTGAGGGCTTTCCTCAAGTGCTGACACACTACTCGGCACTATTGAGCTGCTCTGATCTTTCAGGTAATAGCTGAGGTTCCCAAGTGTAGTTTGCTTAGGTACCACTGTTACAGAAAGAAGACTGGCCAGCCATAAACATGTATGGCTCAAGGGCATCCCACAGTTCTCTGTTCTGGCAGAGAAGTAATGGTAGGGGCATCTCCATGCTCTGTGCTAAACAGATTCTTTCCTGTCTCCCATCAAGTAGTAGTAGCCTGGACTGTTACTTCTGCATATTCATTGAAGTGACTTGTCTTTATGAAAGGAACGTTTCACCCCTGGTTTGGACATACCTGGGTGGGGAGGGTTAGTGAAAGAATGTTTGTAATCTGTTTCATGCGGTTCGTATCTCATCCTTTCCTGCACAGCAAATGTACATCGCATTTGTGAAGAATTCCAGATTCACCTCTCCCAATGTCCTGCCCATGATCAACTTCATGCAGCGCACGCTGACAGAGATGTATGCTATGGACACACATACCTCTTACCAGCACGCCTTCATCTATATCCGTCAGCTTGCCATTCACTTGCGTAGTGCAATGACAATAAAGAAGAAGGTGGGTACCTGTCAGTGTGGAAGGAGTGAGTATACCCTCATATGGGGAACGTGTGGAGAAGGGAAAATCACAGGAGGTACTCCAGGCTTTTGGTAGTGTCTCTAAAGTGTCACTACTTGTGTCTGACCTGTTTTAAAATGTGCCAAGGAATTTTTTTGCCAGAGGCTGGGAGCTTCAGAGGTCACCTTGTAGTTGCCTGTGCTAGTCTGGAATTTCAGCAAGGGAGGAGAGAAAAGGCAACTGCAGGGTGGGAGTCACATTTCTCTCCCCAGCTTGCAAGTGTTTGATGCACCTTCCATCTTCTGCCTTGGGCACCCTTTTTCCACTCTGTGAAGCTGCCATTTGCAGCCTCTGTTGCAAAACCTCAAGGTAAAGAAGATTAAGGACCATCCTGGTGTGTGTATCTTTCCAATGAAGTGTGTACTGTTTAAAGGACTAAATTGAACAAAGCAGCTCAGACCTTGTGGGAGCAGCCCTGATTTCAACCACCTCCAGTCTGACCTCGGAAATCTGAGTCAGATTGCTAATCCTGGCTTTATTCATGTTTAGCAAAACAGACCCCTATAGATTAATTGTTCAGCTGCTCTCAAACATTGCAGGATTGGTGGCCAGTTAAATCTCCTGGCTGTTCAGACATGGGGATAAATGAAGTCTGGGCTGCATATGCCTTAATTGGATTGCATTGGCTTCTTACACCCTCTGTTGTGGCCCAGACAAGAACTAAATCCCCTTGATTTCACAGCTGGGGAGGGTTGTAGGAACTTTAAATACAACAGCACAACCAAAATTTACAAATCCAAGCAATAAGCCAATTTAAACTGGGTGGTTGTGGAAGGTGATTACAAGAGCAGATTGCTTATCTGTGCAACAGAAGCTGAGAACAAAGCTTCTCGGTATATCTTGGTGAGCTGGGAGAGCTCTACCACTTCCAGCTGCAGCTTAAGTCCCTATTGCAAGGTTTGGTCTGGTAGCTGCAGTTGAGGGCTCTGTACTTGTTTCAGGACTTGTGCATCATGCTTCATCCATGCAAAAGAGGAGGTGACCTGGGCCTTGAAAATCTGTCTGAAACACAGGCTGGAGCTGAGGCATCTTGTTAAGTGTGACCTCCTAGGTTCTTGATGCAGTTCTAGGGACTATGTGGGCCTGCAGAACTCTTTGGAAAGGTGGTGTCCTTAAGGGACTCCGGCACTCTTGTAGGCCTTTATTTAATCTGGCACTATGAGCTGCTTAAGCACGTGGCAGGGAGAGCAAGGGCTTGCCCAAACATTCTTGAAGGCAGAGTCTCTTGGATCTGTGCAGGACTTGACCCACACCTACCTATACTATGAGCCAGCCTGAAATGCCAGCTCAGTGTGTCATTGCATTTCAGGCATGCTGCTGGCCTATTGCGTTGGTTTTGCTGGTAACCATGAAGACTGACTGAGAGACAGAACTGAACGTTTGTTCTCAGCCCTGCTGTCTGTCATTTCTACTCCGCAGTTGAAAAAAAAAATGAAACTGTACTGGGTAGCGTGTTTTCCAAAAACATGGAGGAGTGTTGGGTTGATCATTTGGTACTTGCTTTGACAGTGAATGTTTATAGGAACATCTTTAAAACGAGCACTAATATACTGCCTTTCAGAGTTAGTAGGGCAGCTGTTTGGGGGTTTTAATTAATACAGCTGAGGGAAGCGAAGCCTCAGGTTGGGAGGACAAGCTGCTATGTAGCAACCAAAGGAATCTGAGTGCAGAGAGGGGAAATCCAGCTTAATTTAAGAAATTGTTCTAGCTTGAATCTGTAGTGTAGTTTTACACACCCTTCCCCCCCCACACCCTCTGGTCTGTAGAGGCCAGAAGGCAATTTACAAGGGTGTCAGAGGGGTACTACTTTCCAGCCTTCCTCCCTGTGGGAGACCAGGGACTGTCACAGGGACTGTGGGTAAATGGAACAATTAAAGGTTTCCTAATGCTTGGCCACATCCCACTGTCTGCTGTGAGCTGGGTCATTAAATCATCCTTCTCAAATGAGCCATGCTTGTGAAGAAAAGCAGTCTGTGTGGTGCTCATTATTTCCTTCAAGGCACTAACCAGTACCAAATCGTAATGTTGCCAGCGCAGCAACTTGCTGGATGGTGGGTCAGCCACTAGCATCAAAGGGACAGCTAGTATGTTAGTTACTCCTCTAAACAGTACACAGTGTCCTCTTGGAGAATGCTTGATAAAATGAGTCCTGTAGAGAAACCAGACTGAGCTCCTCTCAAATGCCACATTATCAAGTTTGTGCCTGTGTTTTTCCCTTTTCTGCAGGAAAACTTCCAGTCTGTTTATAACTGGCAGTATATTCACTGCCTGTATTTCTGGTGTCGGGTTCTCAGCACAATCTATCCCAGTGAGGTCATGGAGCCGTTGATCTATCCTTTGACGCAGGTCATCATTGGCTGTATAAAGTAAGTAGGATTTTTTTTTTCTTCTTTTGGCTATACTTCTCTTTCTTCATGTGGCAGAGCAGTTTCTAAGGGATGTTACAGTTACGTGATTTGGATTTAACCTTGCATTGTAAGGCATCGCCTGAGAGCTGCTTTTGATTAGAGTATTTCAGCTGAAGATGTGTTGTGAGCACTGGTAGGTTTAGGTGCTGACAGAGCTGTGGTGTAGGTTATTCTTTCCTAGGCTAAATTCTCAGTATAAGAGAAACTGCTGTCTGAATAGCCTGGATGGATTATCCTCCCAGTGTATAAAGTGGCAAGGAAAAACGGACTGACTTGCCTCAAGACCTAACAATGCCAAAGTACAGAACCAAGTCCTCATCTCTAGCTTGGTAAATACAGTTAGAAGATGCATTTTGGTGCATATTTGTTAGAAATTGAATTACTAGGACATATTTATTGCTTTTAGTATGTCCCTGCTGAGAATTTCTTTCTCTGTTTCCCATCAGTTTATATATGAAATGTTTGTGCTTAGAAATGGCTGTTAATAATGAGCATTGAGGGAATTTCTGAATCTCTCATGATCTCTGCAATCCTGTTAGCGCTGTTAACCAGATTCTTGGCTTTAAAACACCACCCGCCTGGTCTTGAAAAACTCCCAAGTGGTGATGAAGTTAAGCAGATTTAAACGATCATTAGAGTATACACATCCCTCTTCCCATCCCCCATGTGCACAGGCTGCTTAGCACTGCTGTTGTAGAGCTTCAGTTGTCCTGTGGATGAATCTACATAGTCTTCTACCTGTCCAGGCAGATAAATTGGCTATCTGGGGCTAAGGAAAGGTGAATGGGGTGGATCTTAGTAGGAGCAGCAGATACATTTTTTAGCATCTGTGATGGACAGGACTGTTTGGCATGAAGTACATTTACTGTCTGACAAGGCTTTAAAGATTTGGGAACCTGACAGATGGGTTCTAGGGTTGGGAAGATAGAAGTAGATAGCACCCTAACTGAGCCAAGCTAGTGTTTGGGATATAAAAGGCGGGTAGGTGGGTTAGCAGATGTGAGAATGATGTGGCATGGTGGGCTACACGGTGGTGGGCTACACAGAAGGAGCTACCCAGTGGCTCCTTCCTGAGTATAGGCAACCTCTTCTCAACGTTGGTGGCTGTGCTGTCCACACTGAGGCTAGCGAGAGTCAGTCAGTCTCTGTGCCACATCCCTGGTGTAGATACATCTGTAGCAACCCTGTGTTAGAGCAGAACTCGGGTTGTTTGTGTTTGAGTTGAGAGGAGAAAATAATCTAGCTTACAGGTCAAGGGCTTCGTGTACCATTCTGTGCACTTCTGGAAGACCCATTTAGGGGTATACAACTGCTTGAGGGCTGCTTAGTACCTGACTGCTGAGCTGAACCTCTCTCTTTGTTTCTCTGGGCTGCTCAGCTTTGAGAGGGGTGTCTATGTGACCAGGTGGTGGGGCAGGATGCTGTGTAACACCTGGAATAGCTCCTTTCACTTCTGCTCTTGATGTGGTGGTGTGCTGTGGGGTGCATCTGGAGGGTGGTACTGCCGGAGTGGGCTCCCCCGGTGCCTTTTGTGCCGGGAGGTGGCGCCTGGCTCCAGCGCAAGGGCAGTGAGCAGGGTGTCTGTCGGCTCCTTATGCCGTGCTGGCCTCTTAGGTGAGAGGGATGGGGAGAAACCACCATCCATCACAGGCTTTTTGCTCTAAGCAAGGACCAGGGCAGAATTTCAAAAGCGATTAAAGAAAACTAGCAGAAGGCTGCTAAAATCAACATTAGCTCCCTCATTTTCTTGCTGCTGCTTCTTGCTTTCTGGCATATAAAATGCATTGAAACTATTTAGAATAATAAGTATTTAAGGAATGGACCCCATCTGTGTCTGGCAGTCACCTGTGTTCAAGATGTGGTCCAGGGAAGTTAGACTGCTAAATGGAGAAGTGCTGGAACTGATGGTTTCTGACTTCTGTGATGCTGGGAGGAGCCTCATTGCTGAGTATGCTCGTGGAATTGCCATGTAATAATGAGCGGTGCTGTTCTCACAAACAGCTGAAAGGTTGCAGTTAGTTTGACCAGTGGGGCAGTGTTGTAGGTGTTGCAGGGTTAGTAGAACATGGAAATTTCCACCTGCTTTTCTCTGCCTCTGTAGTCCATTAGTTAATCCTTTGGATCTGTGCACTTGCATTTGTCCTAGCTGATGGTTGTTTTTCTTTGCAGCAGGGTTGTTGCAGAAGCTCCTGTTCTGGTATCCCTTTTCCCCTCATCCCATAAAGTGTTTTTCTAACCATGTCTGCTTGGATTTCTACCTTGCTTCCAGTCTAAGCTATAAAAATGAGGTTCCTCCTTGGCTTATAGTTAAAGGAGGATTTTTGGTGCCTGTTAAGTTTTGGTTTCTGATCTCTCAGCACATATAGGGGAGAAAGCAGGTACAGCCTCCTCTATGGAGAAGCAAGCACGGCTTTTGTGTCCCTGAGCAACTTCCTTGGTGACCTGTCCTGGTGGGGCAGAGGCTGATGTTGGAAGAAGCTTTCTCTGTCCTCTCTAGCCAGAGGAAGATTGTGATCACCCAGGAGTATAACTGAAGTTGCTGCAGCAAGTAAAAATAAGCCTTGAGAAGCCTTTAGGCTGTTCTCTGCATCGCAGCCCATGCCCTGGATGCATGTGAGAAATATAGCAGGTATTCCAAGAGACAGCGATGGTAGGACATTAGAGAGCGCGCTCTGCTGAGATGAAATGTGAGTCAGTTTAAACCCCCTGGCTGCACCCTGTAGTGACTAGGCAGTTGGACCTTCCTCAGCAGAGCTGGGACCCAGCTGTGTTTTGTATTCCCTGTGCATCCAGCCATTGGGAAGTTGAGCAGATTGTTGCATCGCTGCGCACTCTAAAATTAATGGTCTTGGTTTACAGTAAATCTATACACTTAACAGGTTTATTCCTCGATCAATTAATTCCTGAGAATGGCTTTCGTCATCTCCAGTGGTGCCAGATCAGGGGTGCAAAGTAGATTTATTTCTATAATGGATCCAATGATAATTATTTCACTATTTGGAGGGGGGGAGATGCAGGTGATTTATGGTGCCTGGTCAAGCATTTTTTTTTTTTTTTCCTTGCTCTCCTGGATTGCTCAGCAAGCTCTTTGGGGAGGGGAGGCATTCATTTATCAGACTTGAACCTGTTGTCTGGGAACTGTGGAGTTTTTTGTTAAATAAAATAAAACCCTTGTTAATGCTGGAGGCATCCACATCTTCAGGTACAAGTCATTCAGAGTGAGTGGTTTCTAGAGCGGTACAGTAATGAGATCTGGTGTCTTCTAGGGATATCTCTTCATTCTGCCCTCTGCTACTGGCTTACGTGGTGCTGGGGGGAGCTGACCCTTCTCAGTTCCAGCCTTACAAAGGGAGGCAGCTCTACTTCTTTCTTAGTACCTGAGTGTGTAATGGTTTGAAGTGCAGGTCAAGAAGTCTGGCCTCTTGCCCTCCGTGCTGATTACTGGCTGTTCAAATGTACATGTTGCCTCCCTGAAGGAGATAGGAATAGCTCAGGTGCTCCTCTGGATTGGAGGGAGCTAAACAGATTTAGCTGTGGGAGGTCATTCTCATTCCCACTCTGTCATTTCTGATACGCTGATCACTGCTAGTCCAGCTTCTTCTGCCTTGGCGACATTCCAGTTGAAGAGGGTCACTCTTCAGGTGACAGCATGAACTGTGTGAGTACACAGAGGGTACGTAGCCTGAAATGGGAAACATTTTCCTTCTTGTTGTCTGTCTGGTATGCTGGGGGAGCCCTTTTCTTGGTCGAACTTGCTGCTTTAGATGGGCATTTTACTGCTGGTTCCTGCCACTTTTTCTTCCATACCTACCTGTGCTGGAAGGATAAATGCTGGAAGTGTTGAACGTAACTAATCAGCATCAGTGGTAAACTTCATCTGCAGAGCTCTTGTCTTGTAGCACTTTCTCCCAGTGGAAGCTGGAGAACTAGTGCTTTGGTTGCAGGAATTTGTCTCTTAGTGTTACAGCTTTGACATGTGTGAGTTTTGTTTCCAACTATGGGATAGCTTCAGCAGATCAAACAGTTTGCTGTACGATACTAAAGCTGTCTTTCTTTTGTAGAGTAGGAAAGCCTCTCAAGTGTTCCTGAAGGCTGCAGGTACAGTTCCTGTGTAAGCTTACCCTAACATCCTTTCTTTTTTTCCTTTTTAGGCTGGTTCCAACAGCTCGTTTCTACCCTCTGCGCATGCACTGTGTCCGTGCACTTACATTGCTGTCTGAGAACACCAGGACCTTCATCCCAGTGTTGCCATTTATCCTGGAGGTTAGTTGGTTCCTGCGGACCTAGCTAAGGCTGATGCCAACTACCTAATAAACACACTCACTTACTACACTCACTAACTAAAATCCCAAGGTTGCCTAGTTCGCTTACTTCCTAAAATTCCTGGCAGAGAACATCAGCCAGAATGTACTGTTTGGTTAGCAAATAGGATTAAACTTTTATTGGCCTATGGCTGGGGAGCATCTGAGATCAGCTGTGTGCAAAAATACATACCTAGGTGGTTTATCTAATGCAGCTGGAATAGGCAAAGGGTTTGCCAAAGAAGAGATTCAGAGCCTCAGCTGACTGCAGTAACTCCCCAGGCTGTGGTGTTAGTTGATCCTGCTGGTGTGTTCATATCTTAGCAAAAGGAAGAGTTTCTCCTAACTGCAGATAAAGGGAAATGAAAGGAAAAAGCCTTTCAAGAATTAAGAATTTATTTAGGAAGATCTCCATGAATGCAGCCTGACAAAATGCAGTATGTTTGGTGAAATACTGGTGCTAAGAGACCATCGAGCTTTCTTATATCTCAGACACCCGACATCTCTCCACATAGGTCTTTCTAGCTTTGCTCTTGTGAGAAGGTAGTACAGAAATGGAACAGCCAAATTGCACTGAAGACGTGAGTGAGGCAGGATGAGGAATGCGGAAGCCCTAGTAGGTCAGTATGAGGCTGGACACTGAAGAGGAGGGAGGGAGACTTCTGCAATAAATGACCTGAGCCAGCTGGGCTCATTTCTAATCAAGTTCTGTTGAAGCAAAGGCTTTTGTGGTTTTGTGTTGCTGTGAATGTCCTTTGCAAGCCACATCCTCTGAGGCTGTGGAAGGCAGTGATGTGTATAAATCTCCTGCCTCTGCTGCCGCTCCCTGGCCCTGACCTGTGTGGCTTTGCTATTTGCCTGCTTCCTTCCCCTTGTTCGTGCATATTTTTTTTTTTAAATTCTGCCAACCAGATTTAGTGATAGAGGCATTTCCACTCTGGGGTAGTGGAGCTTGGGGTGAGGATTCTTTTGGTGCTTTTTACTTCTTAGCGCTCTGAGAGATCAAGCCTTTTTGTCCTCAGGGCCTTCCTCCCTCTCCCTGCATTCTGGCCCCAACACCTCGGCTCTAATCGGTGTGTCGGGCCCCAGCCAGAAGTTACTACACTGCAAACTGAGCTTCCTCCGAGCTTCCACCAGCCCCCGACCACATCCGATCCTGCTGTGTGTGTTTGTGAGGCACTACTTTCCTTAGCTTGTCCAGGTGTTGGTGACAAGGGAGAGGTGGGGGCAGGGTAAGTGTGTGCATGTATGTTGCTTGCATACTCTTCCACATTACTCAAACAACTATTTTGCTTTAACTTCTATAACCCAATGTGACTGGCATGATATTAAACTCCCAAATCTCCTTGCAGCTGTCAGCCTTTCCCTTCTTCCTGCCTGTCTCTTGCAAGGGATCCCTCCTATACCCTGTGGAGTTCCCAAGAGTGGTCAGGGCTGTTCCCTGTGTACTTCCATCTCTTTCTGGCTCCCCCCTCCTCTCTGTTACACAGGTATCTGAACACTCTTATAACACATAGTGTCTCCACAAACCGTCTCTAGGCAGATGTATTCCAGCTGTGCAGATAAGGTGGTAGGAATCTTTAGCACACATAGGGGAAGTGACCTGCCCGAAGTCCCAAGGTGGCTGTGGTGATGCTGGGAGGAAAATCTGCATTCTAATGCCCAGCCATAGTGCTTTAACTATGAGCCTGTTTCTATGAGCTCAGAAATTCGGTTGTGGCTTAGTCAATAGATACTAGTTCCATGCCACACCACGTCATGAAACAAAAATCCATTTTAAGCCCACTCTCCAAACCATCATGTGATTGAGGGATCTGATCAGTGTGTTGGTACTATGCAGGGGTAGACTTGAGGGGCATGACTGAGATCTGAGGCCTGGATCGAAGCCTTCCCAGCGTAAGGTACGCTCCATTTGTTAGGAAGGAGGAAAGGCTGTGCTTGTTTGTCACTGTTGTAACTGAATCCAAGTGCAGTAAAATAATGGCTGTGGAGTTTGTGACCCTGTGTTTTGTGCACTTTATGGAGAGTGCGCTGCATGGCCTTAGAGTGCAGATTCTGTGAAGTTTCTTGTGTAAGAAGGGACTGTAACTCTGTTTCCCTGCCGTCTCTCCATCAAGGAAACCTAACCCTTGCTATCTCTTGTCTCAGCCCTGTCACTGCTGTGCTTTCAAGAGATGCCAGATTGAATGTTTGTGCAATTCCCATAGTCACAGGAATTCCCCAAGCCCCTACCCATAGAAATGAGAGCTGGCTGCCTGATGCTTCTTGACAAGGGCTGATGCTCTCCAGCATGGGCATCCAGTGCTCTCCTCTCTGCTTTCCAGGGTGGAGCTTGCTAAAATTAAGTCTTGGATAGGAGGTGGCAGTTTGGGAGAGAGTGTGAAGCAGACAGGCTTTTATTTTTGTGGTGTTATTCCCCTTGAAGGTCCTAGGAGATCCCAGGCTTTTTTTTTTTTTTTAAATCACTTCAATTATTGTGTGACTGACACTAGTTTCTGCAGCAGGAAAATTGGTGGCTTATCTGCTGGAAGGCAGGTGTGGATAAACAAGGTGGAAGTCTTCCCACAGGCAGACTTCGCATGCCAATTTAAAATTGGCTTCATCTATGGAGGGATGGGAGAGCAGGTTAACCCTGATGCTTAGGAGGGCATGAGTTTTTCACTTTTGACACTTAAATGGCTTGAGTCTTGTTCTAGGTGTGTAGCTTGCTTCAGAGAAAGTCCCCAGGGGCTTGAAGTGCAACATATATGGGAACTGGCAGCAGATCATGTTGGAGGAAATTGGCTGATGCCAAGATTGTAGTTGGAGAATTGGTAATGCTGGACATTGTCATACGTTTAAGCACAGACAGATCTGAAATTAGTTTTCTACAAGACATGGACTCTTTACCTCCTTTGCACAGAGAGGAAAAACTGGAATTTTAGACAGACTAAGCTGAACCACTGCACCAACTGAAAGTGTATTCTTTCCTTTTCCTCATTCTCTTCCCTCCACCGCAATATTGCAGCTCTTAAATTCTGGATCACAGCCCTGCAGGTACCAGGGGTTGTTTGAGTGAAATCATGCCTGACCAATCTAATAGACTTCTACGGTGAGGTGATTGGCTCCGTGGATGAGGGGAGAGCAGTGGATGTTGTTTATCTTCTCTTTATCAAGGTCTTGGATACCAACTCCCATAACTTCCTCACAGACAGGTTGATGAATTGCAGACTAGATAAGCAGACTGTGAGGTATATTGACAGCTGGCTGAACTTCCAGGCTCGTGCTGCGATCAGTGGCATGAAATCTAGCTAGAGGCTAGCCACTAATGATGCACCCTCGGGATCAATATTGAGGCTGATACTGGTTATCATATTCATTAATGGTTTGAATAGCAGGGTAGAGTGGCACCATCAGCAAGCTCGCAGATGGTATGAAGCTGAGAGGAGCTGTTGATACACCAGATAAGTGTTCTGCAGTTCAGAGGGACCTTGACAGGTTGGAGAAACAGGAGGGTGGAAACCTTATGTAGCTCAATAGAGTGAAGTGCAACATCCTGCACCTGCGGAAGAGTAACCCCACGACATCCTGGGGGCTGACTGTCAGGAAAGCAGCTTTGCAGAAAAGGACATGGACAACAAGTTGACTAAGGGCCAGGGATGTGGCATTGTAGTCAAGAAGGCCAATGGCATGCTGGGCTGCGTTGGACAGAGCTTTGCCAGCAGTTTGACTACGGTCTTTCCCTGCTGCTGAGCACTAGTGAGACAACAGCTGGAGTGCTTTGTCTAATTCAGGGCTCTGTAGGGCAAGAGAGACATGGATGTACTGGAGTGAGTCTAGTGAAGAGCCATCGAGATGAAGGGATTAGAGCATCTGTCATGTGAGGAGAGGCAGTGAGAGCTGGGACTGTTTAACCTCAAGAAGAGAAGGTTCAGGTTCTTATTAATGTGTATAACATACCTGAAAGGAGCGTGCACAGAAGACAGAGCCAGGCAGTTTTAAATGGTGTCCAGTGACAGGACAGGATGCTGTGGGCACAAACACACATAGGAGGGTCTGTCTGGACATCAGGAAACACTTGGGGGTTTTTTTTGTTGTTTTGTTTTTTGTTTTTTGTTTTTTTTAAACTGTGAGTGTCACTGAGCACTGGCATGGTTTGCCCAGAAAGATTGTGGAGTCTCCATTCTTGAAGATACTCAAAAGCAATCTGGACATGGTCCTGGGCACCTGGCTTTAGGTGGCCCTGTTGTCTGGGTTGGACAAGATGACCTCCAGAGGTTTCAACTTCAGTCATTCTGTGAGTAAAGAAGTTGAAGCCAGATTTTTTTTCTCAATGGCAGTTAGGCAATACACAGGAAAAGAAATACAGAAGGTCTCACTTAAGCATTGAATGAAAAAAAAAAAACCAACCCCAAACAAAAACACACACACAAAAAAATCCTAACAGTTTTATATAGTGAGGCTGGAGCAGGTTGCCTAGATAAATAATGGAGTGTCTGTCCTTGGAGATACTCAAAATCTGACTGGACATGGCCCTGAGCAACCTGTGCTAGTTGACCCTCCTAGATGACTTCTAGAGGTCCCTTCTGACCTTAACAGTTTTGTGACCAAGTGCTTCAAGCCAGCCTCTGCAGAAAGTTGGACAGCTTGTCTGAACTTGACAGTAATCAGACTGCCTGAGCGGCTTAACTAGACTCTCTTAGCCCTTCCCTCCCTCAGCTAAGTGGGAGGGTGACTGACAGACCTGCAGGCAGGCCCAGCAAAGCGCTGTGTGTATCCCTGCTGCGAGCTGGCCTGGGGCAGCCAGCTTTGGGGTGATCAAAGCAGTTGCCAGGAGACTTTTGCTAGAGCCTGAGAAAGGAATTGGGGGGGTGGGAAAGTGGGAAAGTTCTGGGTGCAGAGCTGGCTTTCTGGTTTGCGCTCTGGCAGTACAAACTGTATATCTGAGCACCCTTCTGACTAGCCACGTGGAAGTCTGTGAGCTTGAGATTTCCAAAAATCTCCTTTCTCCTTCCTGCCTGTGTTGACCCATCCTTTCCTCTGTCTGCTAGTGGTTATCACTTAAGCCAGATTGTTGGTTTCTGATATTTTCTGGCCCTCTAGTCCTTCATTATTGTCTTTCTACCCTGCCACAGGATTCCCAGACATCAGTCATCCTCTTCTTCAGTCTAGCTGTTAGCTGATCTATTCTGCACAGTCTTGAGATGGGAACCACATTTTCCCCCCTTCCCACATGTCCTGACCAACTCACTAGCACCTCCTGGGAGACTTTCAGAACCTCTGGTTGCATTTCCCTGCTTGCCTAGCGGCACGTTAGGATCCCACAGAGCCTGATGCCTTTTGCTTTAATGTGTCTGACCTCAGGGATCAATACTACTGTTTTGGCCAAAGAAATAACCGCGCATAACGAGGTTTATAGCATCGATTCCCTAGGCTAGGGTTCTTTGTTTTCACAAGCCACCACGCTTGTCCCTCCCTTCCAAATAACCTGGATTGACAAATAAAATGTAAAAAAATCAATAGTCGTCTCTATGCTTTTCTGGCCTGGGGGCATCTATGTGACCTGAACACCCTCCCTTTCCTTCTCACTGCACCCTCTGAGCAATCAGCGTGCTGCATCCCCATGTTGGGCTGGTTGGGGTCTGATCATGAATGTGTTGCTGCTGCATAGAGGGGAATAGAAATTGTTTCCCACTCAGGAGTGCTGTTTAAAAGCACTGGGGATAGGGAGAAGAACTGCAGGCTGCTTTTGAGATGCTCAAAAGTATGGGTGGGCAGGATATGCTCCTCATCAGCCCCCATCAGTGGTTGTCATCAGATATGCAAATTATTACCAATTGTTGGCTCTTGTAGATTTTTTTTTAAAACGAGATCCTAGTGCTGGTGAACATCTCCCTTGATTGCCACTTGTTATCCCCTGATGGGGGTCTCGGGGACTGTCCCGGATCAGATGCGTTTTACAGTTATTGCCATCTTTCTCCTGAGATCTGCCCCGATCAGGCTGGGAAAGGGCATATTTGAAATGCTGATCATTTAAAAAACCTTTTGCTCTTTTCAGTATCACAGCTTCAGAGGAAAAGCAGCACAGTGCACAGGCTTGCTGTGACAGTGTGCCCCGATGTCTGCCCAGAGCAGTAAGGACCAAGGCAGATTCTGGCTCTAGCTGATGTCAGCTGAAGATAGGCTTCCTGTGCACCAAATGTAGCCTTGGAGGGAAGTGGAGAATGGAAGTTGATTCATGTTACCCTTCCCTAGTGAAGTTGGGAAACTCCTCCCAAAAAGAAGGGAGTGAGGAAAAGGCTTTCATAGTTCTTGGTTGTGATTAGTTTGTTACGTTTTAAGGCAATAATGGCTCTTAACTAAAACCAAACTTGAGATGCCACCCTGGAGAGCCGGTCATACACACACATGTGAACTTACTTTCCTTTTTCTTTCTACTGTGTAAGCTTCATGCCTTCCCTTTCAGAAATACTTCTCTCCCCAGCCATCATCATTAAACAAGCTCTGGAAAAACACAAAAGCAAAGGTGCAGGTCTGCCTTTTGACGTTACATACTAGTCTACTGGGCATCCAACTGTACCCTAGAGCTTGTGTGTCCTCATCATTTTGATGAGTAGGGTGCATGGTCTGCTCTCAAACTTTGGGAAGGGACTGGTTTTCCTCCATGTTCCTTGCTATAAAATGAAATGTGTCCATGGAGAATAATACACACTTTTTCAAAGGCCGTTCAGTTATAATAGTTACAAGGAATGCCAATGGGAAATGTGCTAGAATAGAAACCTTGCTTGGCAAGGGGTGTTTTGTGAAAAGGGCTTATTGGTCTCTCTGCTTCCTGGGACAATCATTTCAGTGACAATAAGAGTAATGGATTTGGTGTAAGCAACATTTAGTCTTGCAGTTGTAAAGCTTCTCACCTTAAGGGACAGCTCCAAAATACAATCAAGCTTTGTAGTAGTATCCTTCTGACCATTAGAAGCATGGGTCTGAGGAACAAACCTCTAGTTTCTTGTGCTGTTGGTTGTGTTGGTTTCCTTTTACCTCACACTTCTGTGGAACCTTTTGCACTCAGGTCTCTAAAACTTCAAGTGTGGTTGGTGTTTGCTCCCTAACTATCCTTAGCTAGAGTATTTAGGAAAGCTGTGGGACAGTAACCAGAACAGGCAAGGAGGAATCGGGATTTCTGGATTGTTTTCTCAGCACTGCCACCAACTGTGTGATCTTAGCTGAGTCATTTGGGATCTATTTTGTTTTATGGTGTGATCATCTTTACGCTCAGTTTTTTCTGTTGTAGATTTTCCAACAAGTGGATTTCAACAAGAAGCCGGGGCGTATAAGCGCTAAGCCTATAAACTTCGCAGTGATCTTGAAGCTTTCCAGTGCCAACCTGCAGGAGAAGGCCTTCCGAGTAAGTGGAACCTCAGTGGCCAACAGCGCACAGCTTCTCCGTAAACAATAGCTGCCCTAGGGATTTCCTTCGAGTTCCTGTCCCGTAAGACTGAAGACTGGTTTCCCAGCCTGGGTGCTGCAGGGTTTAGTTCCTATCTGATACCTCTATTTCTGCTTCCCCTGCCCAGGATGGACTAATTGAACAGCTTTATGACCTGATGCTTGAGTATTTCCATTGCCAAGCCTACAGCATTGGATTCCCAGAGCTGGTTCTCCCCACTGTCATTCAGGTAAGGCGTTAAACACTTCTTTGTCACACTGTGAATGTGCACAGAGCACGATAAAGGTGTTGAAGCTGCTAGTTAAAGTAGTCAAGATGGCCCTCATAATGTGAGGGGAGAGCTGTTTACTTCTTCTTAATTGTAGTTTTTCTTTGCATTTTGGGGAATTCATGGGGAGGAAGAGAGGCATTGTATCTAAGTGGGAGGCTGAAGGTGATTGAAAGTGCCTGTGGGATTAGCTGCTGTCTTGGGAGCCGAAGTGGAAAAGAGGGCTGCGTAACTGCTGTAGAGACGTGGTTTTGACTAGCGAATGGAGGTGAGGTCTCGGCAGTTCAGAGTTGTCCAGACTGGTGTATCGTCTCAGAGCGGTACCTGTGCTCTGTGAGCTCACGTTTCGCCTTGCCTCGCGGCCTCCCTCACGTGCTCTCCACAAGATGGCAACCTTCCCTCCCTTGGCGCATCTCCCAGCTGGGGCACTTCTCCCGGGACGGTACAGTGCTTATCTCCATCCCTCCTCCTTGCTGCACCTGACAGCAGTGCTGCGGAGTAAGTCTCCTTTGACTCTCCTTTTGGCGTTCCCCAGTGCAGGGTGTTCTTCCTAGCTGCTTCATGTTTACATACTCTGTTGTCCGCAATAAAACTTCCTGATAGCCCTGTGCACCTGGGGATATTGTGCATAATACTTCCTTAATACCTCGCTAGCTGGGTGCCTTCGGTTTTGCATGAATAGTGACCTCTCTGCTTTGAACAGTAAGATTGCTCAGTACCAACATGCTGGAACTTGTTCCCTCCCTTCCTCCTAGTCCTGTCTATTTTTAACTCACATGGCAGGTGTCATCCAAGATTGGCAGAGGACTAATGTTGTATCCTCCATGGGGACATGAACCTCTACTTTGCTGTCTGCTGTGAGACCTGGTGTCTGCATGCCTTGTGGCTACGATGCCTCTGGTGTGCCTCTGGTGTTGACGTGGGAGCAATGTCTCAGCTGGGACCCACAGACTGCTTGGGAGGCAGATCTCCTTGTTTCTGCTGTATGTAATAGGCTGGCATCTGTCAGGTGCATGACTCTTGGCTGGGTCCCTGCAGCCTGGCACAGGCCATTGCCTAGCTGGCAGTAGGTTGCTTTGGCTAATGTGAGCTGACAGGCACTCTCTGTGCTAGGAGAGCAACTCCTGTGCTTGCTCTCGCTTTGCGTGCTTCTCACTTATTGGCAGAGAACAAGGCCCTTTCCTCTCAGCCAGCAGCTGTTGAGAGCATCGAAGCTGTCGGAGCCGATGTTCTAGCTGGAATGAAAAACGGCTGACGGCCCTCTGGCACCAAGCGCCCTGTGGCTCCCAAACACACCCTGGGACCAGCCTGTATTTCTGCAGAGAATTAATGCTATCAGATTCCTATTTGGCTGCCACTAACCACAGCCTTGTGGCGTCGTCTGCTGGGCTGGGGTGCTGAGGTTAGCTTCCCAAAATCTCACAGTCTTCGGGAAAGTGTGGAGGGGGGAGGCTTTGCTCCTGGAATGGTTCCAGTTAACTGCAAAAATCCATCTGTCCCGATTCTTCCTCCCCGATGAGCTCACGCTTCTCCCAGTGCCGTGTCGCAGGGGCTGTGTTCCAGCTGGCGAGGGTTACATTCCTCATCTTCTGGTCAGCGGCTTTGGGAGAAGCTAGGGTGAACTGCCTTCAAACTGAACTCTAAACCCTCCTTGCCTGGAAGGCAGGAAGCACCCCGGCAGGTCAAAGGGAGGGAGAGCCAGTAGGGCCAGGAGACAGTTCTCAGTCTTCTGTTCTGCCCAGCCTCTGGGGTGACCCCATGGTGGTCGCTGTGTCCATAGGCTGGTAAGGAGCTCAGAGTGCAGAGCCTGTGTGGATACTTGGAAGAGACTGCCTCTTCCCTCCTTTAAAGCCCTGACAGAGGTATCACAGAGCAGAGGTGGCAGGTTAAAGGGCAGAACAGCAGGCGTCGATAAGAGGTAGGTACTTCTGGGTGGAGGCAGGGGACGGCATGATCTAGGATGACTTGCAGCTAGATAGAAGGGCAGGAGGTGCCATTTGCCTTGCCAGCAGCCACTCCTACTGCTGCTTGTTCTCTGTCCTGAGTTGAATATTCCCTCTGCTTTTTGTGAGTGGGGGATTTGGCTTGATTTGTGTTCCCTGCAACACACATACCCAGCTGCTTCAGATCATTTATAGTTCCCTGCGTCATTTACAGTAAGAGGAGTTGGGTTTTGCTGTGGTCTCTGCTGGTCTAAACCATGGGTGTTTAAGGCTGGCAGTTCGACAGAATCAATCCCGCTAATCACAGAGCTGCTTAGCTAGGAACTGATGTGAGATGTTAATGACATATACGCGTACACACATACATGCGTGTGTTCTGATTGCTTTTATTCTGGAAAGAGATGATTGTTGTATTTGGCAGAGTGGAAAAAGGCATATACAGTGTCCCTTTCTCTCTCTCTCTCTCTCTCTCTCTCTCTCCTCTCTATCTCCTTTTACCTTCTTGGTTGTGTTCCCTGCCTCGTAACACAGGAGTGAGATCTCATTACGTTTCGTTAATATCTGTGGCAGATAGTGGTGGGACTGTGAGGGATTGCAGGGGTAGGAGAGAGGAGGGGGAAAGAAGATATTACGCATACGGCTGTGAGAGCAAACACACAACACCAAACTGCACAGATAGAGCCTGAGATTTTGCAGGATTTCTGGTGACACTTCTGCAACAAAAGAAAAATGATAATGTATGTGGCAGCGGATGAAATGGATCTGGGGCTGCAGCTGTGGGGATCAAGTGAGATAAATCGAATGACAAATGCATCTCTCAGCGGAGATAAATATGCAGCACCTATAAAAAAATAAATATTTTAGAAAGAGCGGGGTGAGGGTAGAGACAGGCTTCACCAGCAGAAGTATAGTTTTGCTAAAGGTTTCTTTGTACTTGTTTGATTGGCTGTATGCTTTCTGGAAATGGGGGAAGGTGTTCATTTTAACTCCCATTTTTCTGAGGTCAATGTATGATGGCAGGTGGGTGTGTGCTGGGGATAAAGGGACAAGAGAAGCCTCTGCTGCTAGGTAATTCTCCATGTGTATAGCAGACAGCAGATCCTGCAACAATATACCCATCAGGAGAGCAGTGTCCTCACAAGAGAGGGCCTAGGTGTAACTGGCTGTCACCTCTTGATTAACATTTAATACCTATCCTCTTGGCATGTAAGATCAAGCCAACATGTAGGCTTGACAGGAGGGAGACATCTTTTTCCTTCCCCCAACTGTGTCTTTTGAGGCAGAACATTTGAAGCCATAAGCAGAGAAGGCAGTACTGTATTTGCTGACTGGAAACCCTTTATCTCTACTATGATAGCATCTGCAGGTCCCAGCTGAGATGGAGGTTCCATTGTGGTTAACCATTCTTTTTTGCCTTGTTGGATCTCTTTCTCTGAATCGAGTGTCTGTGTAGCGTTGGTGTGTACATATACATGGCCTGAGTAAAGAGCTTGGCCTGCAGAATTTGGACAGCACTCCAGAGGCTTGTACTGGAGCTGGTGAAAAGTGTTAGCAGATAGTGTAGTAAACTGGAATTCAAGCCATGAGTCAATCTGGACACCCCCATCTCTCTTTCTGTCATCAAGAGCATCCACTGCTGCCTCAGCTTTTAGTTTGGAGGTGTTAGAACAGTGCTGTGGTGTCGGAGGACAGTTTTTATCGGGAGGGAAAAGGAAAATCTTTTTTGGCAGGGAGAAAAGACGTTTGCTTGTGGATAAGGCTACTGAGATATAAAAAGAAAACAACACAAGAACGTACCGCGTTTGCAATGAAGCCTCATTGTCTGAGAGTAGTGAAGTGTGCTTTGGGTTCAGAGGGAGGGCAGGAACAGATTCTCTGCGAGTAGGATGGTCCTTGCCCTTTCAGACAGCAGTAGGGTTTGTAGTTTCTGTGCAGACTGGCCCTTGTTCTGAGGGTTACACATAAGGCCTTGGGTCTAAAGGAAAGAATTCTCTAGGCACATGCTGCACAAGTTGCCCACAGAGAGGGTTATTTTGTAAATTTTTGTGTGGTGGCTGTGTGGGTTTGCACTCTTGAAAAATGAGTGGTGCCAGTTGGAGCTAGGTTGGTAAAGTCAGACATTAAGTAAACTTCACCCCATGTGAGACTGCAGATGGCCATTTGTCCTGACCCACAGCCCTGTTGCTGTACCAGCACCAAGTTTTCCCACTGAGCTATGCCAAAGACGCTGACTCCAGTCCACAGACACTTCCACCCCGATTTTAAGTCTCTCCTCAAACTCTGCCTTCAATCCTAGCCATGAGTCTCATCCACAGCCTATCTGATATTCCCATTCCAATATAGACTGGTGTTAATATAGTCTTTAACACACAGACACCTTCCCCCATTCTGATCTCCTCTTCTCTGTGCTTTTGGCCAACTAGCATGCACAGGTATCCCCTGTTCCTGTTCTCTGTGCATCTGGTCCACAGTCCCTCTTACTGTCTGGCTGAGCAGGAAACTACCAACAGCAGCTAGCAGCTGAGGCCCCAGAGAGCATAGTTTTTTTTCCTGCTGGCTGCTTGAACTCCATCGATACGTTTTTTTCAGAAAGAAGTAGTGTTAAAGGGTGCAAAGAGCTGGTTTTGAGCAAGGCCTCTGTGCTGGATTGCATACAAACATCTGACCTGTCACTGCAACGCTTTGCATCCTCTCAGCCCAGGGTGTCAGGACACCCAGGGCTGAGTATGGGTGATACATTGGGGTATGGTATGCATGGAAGGGAAAAGGCACCCCATGCTGTCTGTCACCGGGGGTGGGAATTGTTTTTTTGCTGATGGGATCTGTTTATGGAAACTATTACGTTGCTTTCATTCTTCCTCTCCTTTTCCTTCTTCCAGTTAAAATCTTTCCTGAAGGAATGCAAAGTTGCCAACTACTGCAAGCCCATCCGGCAGCTCCTGGAGAAACTGCAGGAAAATTCTGCCTACATCGCCAGCAGGCGTCAGAAAGCTACCTTCGGCGTGGCCAGCAGGGAGTCTGTGGTGAGTCTGCTACTTCGATTTGGGCTTCCTGGAAAGACTGTCAGACTCCAGCTGCTGGGGTTGAGCGGGTGGCAGAGGGGGGAGGGACGACAAGATATGGAAACAGTGTGTGGGGTTGGGCAGATGTTCACAAACAACTGAACTTGGCAGGGCTCTGATGCTATAGCTGGCAAGACTGTGTAGCCAAGAGCCTCATGGAAAACACAGTCCATAAATTGTACCCTTCTATTATAACACACATGCATGAAAGCACCTTGCTTTGCTGGGGCATCTCCTTTGCTGAGAAATTTCTTCTGTTTTCATCATCCCATTCCTGATACGTAGGTGCCAGTTCATGCCTAAAGTGATAGGGATGATTCTGCCAACTCTGTAAGCATGTTTACTTCTAGTTTGTAGAGACCAGTCTCCAGCAGTGTAGAACCAAACTGTCAGCAGACTAATATTTGGTAGTTTAGGATCCTGGGGCAAACCTTCCCCCATTTTCCTGGGCCTTTGTGGGGACAGAGCTATATAATCAGGAAAGTTGTGAGCCATAAGAACAGTGATCAGGCATCTTGGGTGCTTCACTGGCTTCTCAGCAGAGATGGTGGTATATTCTTCTGTCTGCAGCTGAAGCAATCCAGCCTGCTGAGAAAATGCTGAGCACATTTGACACGTAGAAAGGCTGCAGCGACTCTGGGTGGCTCATAGTGCCTGTGGAGCAGTTGAGTTAAATGTCAGGATTCTACCTTAGTGATGAGATGGAGTGACAAAGGTGATGATGGAGACCCCCCTCTTCTCTTAGGGAGTAAACTGTAGCACAGCTAGAAAACAGTATATTAGAGAGTGTGTTAGCTAGTAGTTGGCCACGTGGCTACCAGGCTGAGAGATGCTGCCTTTCTCCTTGTTTCTTCTACTCCAGGAGTCTGCCCGCTCTGAGCGAGGTCCTCCTAGGGATGGTGTAGCATATTGTCAGGACATTCCTTTCAGTGTGTCCTTTCCTGAATCTTTTTTGATTTTGCTTTGCTCCACCCTTCTTTGGGGTCCTGTTGACCTGCCTAAACTCTGAGGTATTTGAAATCTAGGCTGTATGTAAATGAAGCTAAAGGGAGGAGGACTCACTAATGAAGCTTTGTTTGTGTGTCCTTTGGGTTGAACATTTTATCTGTGCCTTTTATCCAGCACAGCGGCCTTTGCAAGCCTGCAGCAGGTAAACTCTGTGTGTGTATGCCTCTGTGTGAGAGAGGGTAGTGGGTCTGACTCTTCCTTGTGTGGCAGGAGAGAGGTGGAAACATCTGTCTGCAAGATAATTGATGGGTCAAAGTAGTCTCTTTGGCCACACGGTATTGGAAAGTCTGGAGTTCTGCATCGTTGAAAGCTCCACCTGTTGGCATGGAGCTGAGCGTGGAACAGAAGTTGCAGTGCAGACTAATTCGTCTTCAGACACTAAGGGGCAGGGACTGCGGGAAAATTAGCCTTTGAAATCCTGACATATCAATGCCAGGACACAGCAGCACTGTTCTGGCATTAAGGGGTTGATGGTACTAGGTTTGAAGTGACTAAGTAGTGTTTGGTTCTGTAAATGCCATTCCGGGTTGGACTGCTTTGCTAAAGGAATTATGCTTCCCATCTGGAATGAAGTGGTTAGGGTTTTGCTGTTTAGTATTTGTGGGCAATGCTGTGACCACCCACCCACTCTGCAGAGTGTAGAGATTTCAGCCTTTAGGGCTCCCCATGAAACAGATGAGCTGGGGAAGGTTGTTGGCTAAATAAAACAGGGTTTCCAACAACTCTGCCACTGTCTGCCTTTCCCAGCAACTCTAGCTGCAGTCCCTTGTGTAAGAACTAAATTATTATTTTAACATCTTGTTGCCTGTGTGTCTCCTAGTTGACATTGGTGCGTGTGCTTTCCGAGGGACATCTTGGTGGCTGAGCAGCATGCATCAGGCAGGGCTGTCTCTGGAGGGGCAGTAACAGGCAGCCTGCTTTCAGTAAGGGAGGTTGGTTAAGGGAAGCAGGCACCAGTTTGCCAGGCCCGTTTGGAGATGGCTGTTCTGCCATTTAAGGAGACAGAGCAACAGTGCTGTTCTGGGAGGATGCCTGGATTGCCTGTGCAATCTGTATTTTTGCACTGTGCTGTTGTTCTGTGGGAGTAGAGAGCCCTTCTTTCCCTTCAGTTAATGGGATATCTTCTGGGAGCAGAGGAAACTGCCCACTCAGTACTTCTGTGGGGTGGAAGAGCCATAGTGGCTTATCTTTTGTGTCCAGAGGGCAGGTTTTGTGCCCAGGTGGCCCTGTGTTTTCCCCCTGTGCCTCTGCAAGCAGATGGTGTAGGTTCCCAATAAGGGCCAAAGCTCCCACAGAGACTGGGCTTCCCAGAACGATTTGGAGTGTCCCTCGAAGTCTGGGTTGAGTTTGCCAGGCTGTCTCCAAGATCTGTGGGGCATTGGCACTTCTTATGGGCAAACGCTGCCAGAAATGCGAAGCGAAAGGGGGGTGAAGGAAGAGGAGGTATTTGCATGTCCCCCTTGCCAGCAAGAGCAATTGATATCAAATGCTCTCTGGTTTTCACATGCATGTGTTTGTGCCTGCTGTGCTGTAGGGAGCAGAGCCCAAATTCTAAGCTAATTCTTCCATGCAGCATGCTGAAATGCAACTTTCATGGGGGGGAATTACAGAGTAGTGGGTGTGATTTATAAAGATGGATTTTACCTAAAGGGCCTGTATTATACCATTTTAAAGAAGAAACAGCCTGGGGATTGAAGTTAGTGCTGTGGAGGGAGCATGGTGGTGCAATGTGAAGGGACTGTGGAGGGATCCCTGCTTGCATCCCAGGAACTGTGGTATGGAGGGATAGGCACTCCAGGTGTGTTCAGCCTGACTTCTTCCATGTTATTTTAAGATTGAGAACTTTACTTTTTTTCTTCTTCTTTTTTTGTAAGAAGCAGATTAATATTTGTCAGTGTTTTTTTGAGAGCACAGTGCTAATAGATTGCTATACTAATTAAGGTTTTTGTGAGGGGAGCCAAAAAACATGGAGCCCGCAGCTGAAGTTGAATCTAGACCCCTAATGTGCAGCTCGGGTTTTAGGTTTGTCTGTGCTAGTGCGGGCACCTTGGATTGGCAGGGGAAAATGCTGGGAAGCAAAAGGACCTGCAGAGTGTGCCGGGCTGCGTTACAGCTCTCTGGCTCCCAGGCAGACCTTTGTGCTGAGCTGGGCAACCTTCGTTTAAAGAACATTATAGCCCAGCACGCTGTCATGCTTAATGAAAGGTGAAGCGAGGCAATGAGCTGATGGAAAGCACTGCCTCATTTCTGTGGGATTTCCAGATCTTCTGCATTCGTCCCCATCTCACGTTCCAGATGGGAGGTTTTTCCGGAGGGTGGGTGATGATCTTGGTGACATCTGTACAGGTGCTAGCACTGGGCTTGATCGGTGCTGGGCGTTGCCTGACAGCACAGTGAGGCAAAAGCAGTAATAGGAGGACTGCAAATGGTTGAAGTGGGTGTGATCACATCCACTCTCTCAAAATTCCTTTTGAGGTGTTCTGACTAGAAAGATGGGAGTGTTTTAATGGTCTTTTTTATCTCTGGATTCCAGCACACCTTAAAACTGAAATAACTGTATCAGGCAGAACAAATAGACACTTGCCCTCTGTAAGAAGAGTCTTTCTCAGAAGCTGTCCATACCAAACACCATCAACAAATTGCCTGATTACAGCTGGCAGCCTGATATGAGCCTGATCTATAAATGGGGTGACTTTGTATTCCTCAGGAATTGCTGCTCTTGCCATAGCGGTGGGTCAGATTGATGGTAAAGCTGTGCTGTCTGCTGGCTGGCGCCTCCGCTAGCAAGTGCTGCTGGAGTCAGTGGTACATCAGCTGTGCTTACAGTCAGCCTGCCGGGGAGGAGACCAGGGAGCAGATGCAGGCTCCAGCCGTGCAGACCTGGAGCCGTGCTACAAACAATCCTGTAGGGACTGAGTCTGGGACCCATGATTATCAGAAAGGGCCTGTTTGGCTTGATGCAATATTGATAGCGCCTGTTGTAGGATGCATAAATAGATTCTACACCATTAAGAGTGCAGGTGACACAAGGTGGTCACCATTTAATTGCCAAAGTTCAGCTCCTGGTGCCAACTGCAGAGACCACAGATTGTCTCCGCTTCCCTCACAGTGATGGGCCAAATCAAGCTGGTGTAGGCCGATGTATTTCACTGCACAATATACACCGAGTATTTGCTTGTTTGTGTAGGCTGGGAGCTCTGCGCTGCTATCCATGGCAGAAACCTGCTCCTTCTATCTTGTTCATACACTGCTCTTCAAAGAAACTTCTTCCCATACTTGGCTCACAGGCTGCAGTGTACACACCGTAGCTCCCCAGTTTTGTGGCTCAGCTCCCCAGAAGCAGTTGATTTGAGATCTGCTGAGGAATATTTGAGCTGCTGCTGTGTTTTCTGCTGTGAAGATGGTCTGGCCTTTTGTTCCCACCCTCAAACAGGGGCATTGTGTACGCACAGATGCCCACAGAGAGCTCCAGATTTGTTCTCAGCCCTGGATTCAGGATACTCTTTTTCCATCTGTATTGACCCTTGAGTGTATCTATGCTAACCTTTGTTGCTGTTGCTTGTTCCCTTCCTCCTTTGCCTGTTTCAATTCTTACCTGTATGTCTTTCTGCACGCATTAGATTGACTTTTTACTGTGGGGTAATGCAAAGCCTCTGGGCACTGTGGTAATCCAGTTAACAGGTACAGTTCTGTTAAGTTAAAGGGATGTTGGCAGGTTAAGAAGAATGTATTTTAATATGACATACCACCCGCGTTTCAACACTAACATGCCAAATGATTGAAGCGTAAAAGAATTTTTAACCATCTAATTTGCTTCCCACCGTTTACGGTGTCTGCACCTCCTTGTTCTCCCTCTTTGGACAGCGGAAACAGGCTCAGCACTTTGTGCTCTGCTCTCTCAAGGTTGGGATGAGTCCAAGACCCTGCAGGGGAATGTTTGTTTCAAAAATAAACACTTGGCTGTAGAACAGGGGGAACAGGCAATCAGGCATCTTTGGTACTTAGGTCTTGTAAATACTTGTGTGAGGTTTCTGAATTAAAAAGCAAGAACTGAACAAGTGATCAAATGCCTCTGTAGAAGGAGTAGAGGACACATTTTGTCCTGATAGGTCCTCTGATCTGTCCCTTTGATTCCTACTTTCATATTTCAGAAGTAATTTCTTTTTCATTACAGTAGGCTGCAACATCTGACTTTACTTCTGTGTCAGTGTCTTCTCACTAGTGCTGGAGTAGAAGTGAATGTTCAAGGCCAAGATAGTAGTAGTGGATCCCAGAAGGCATTAAACTGATTTTAGGAGGAGCCTATCGTGAGCTCTCAGCAATTCTGGGACTCAGGCCTCTTCTAGAATGGAGAAATAGGAATCTGGGAACCCACGTTTCAGACCACCATGCTGAGAAAATCTGGTGATCTTCCATAAGCTAAAGCATCTTACGCACCACCACACAGATGCTCCTTTGTGAGGATTTTATGCTGTCCTTCAGTTCCATTGGTATCCTGTGCTTTGGTATTGCATAAATAAGCTGTTGCATTGGCCACCCTGTCCATTTCATCTTTGGGCTTTCTTTGATTTCTCTGCAGTGCCCAGGCATTGCTTTACCTAAGGAAAGTTGTCAGTCACACCACTCCTGACCCACTAGTTGCTTAAATGACTGTGTCTGAATTCACACTTAGTCCTGCTGGCATCTTAGTTATGGTTGTCAATTTCCCACCCAGGAGCTTGGAAAAGGTGGTTTGGGGAAGGGTCTTAACCTCTGCTCTTGATTCCCTGCGCTTGCCAGTTTTATTGGAAAACTGCTTTGAAAACCTTTCTTAAATTTGCACCCCCTTTCTCCACAGGAACAATGGGAGAAGCAGGTCAAAGAAGAGGGGACACCTCTGACCAAGTATTATACTCAGTGGAAGAAGCTAAGAGAGAAGGAGATTCAACTGGAAATCAGCGGCAAAGAAAGAGTAAGAATGAAATGCCTAACTTATTGAACATCATCTGTGCCATGGGTAGACAAGAGAGCCATGTTCTGGCAGCAGGATGGTGCTGGTCAAAACCAGCTCCACGGTGTGAGCTGAAATTGGCTTGAGCTGTGTGAGCACATAGGCTGAGCATTCTTGGAAAGAGCATGGGCTGGTGTCTTCAGCTCCCTGCAGATTTGTCTTGCTGCGATCTCTAGGAGCAACATCTGTGTCCCCTGCCTGTAGCCTGCTCATTTGCCCAAGCTAATAGAGGATAGTGAGATAGGATGAATTAGTGCTAGGGTGAATTTCCCTCTGCCTCTGTTTAGGCTTATGCTGTTCAAGACTCATTGTAATTCAAGGCTAGGAAGCTGAGGACGGTACTGACAGAGCAATTGTGTGTACTGGCAGGGGTGGGTTGGATAACAGATTCGGTTGTGTGGGCAACTGGGGCAGTAGCCTTGTGGATGTTGTGTTGCTTCTGGAACAAGCATTTGATGTAGTTTCAAAGTTTAGACTGTACACGCAGTTTGTGTTCTGTGTGTTCATCCCCACATTCATGGACCTTCTCACATTGCTTTGGGCAGTTTGCATCACGTCTTGCAAATTGCACTGCTTTCTTGATAGCAAAACAGTGTGGGTTGAGCTTGTGTAGGTCTTTACATCTTTTGCCAGCTCTGCAGAATGTGACTGGATTGCCATGCTGAAACCTAACTTTGCAAGAAAGTAGAGAGGGGAAAGTGCCTCCCTTCTTAGCAGAGGGAATATCAGAGATGAGTTCTGTTTGCATTTTCTTATTTTACTCAGGTGGGGGTGGCTGTTTGCGAGGTAGGATTTGCTGTCTGGACAGAAGTGTTCAGACTGCCATTTCCCACATCTTCTGCCCAAGGGAAGGCTCCTTGGCTGTTCTGCATGGCACTGCACTCCAGGATGCAGAAGGTGGGGGTGGGAGCTTGCTTACATTAGGAGTCTAAAGGAAAGCTGTCTTGATGCTAATGCAATGAAAGTAGCTGAGCTAGGCTCTTGGCCAGGGAGCAGGAAATAGATATAATTGGTGTCTCCAGCGTATGGTGGGGAACAATTAAAATAATCGATGGGACATGAAGATGATTGGCTCTGAGACGAGTCCCAGAGTGTGGCAGAAGACCTGCAAGATCACAGAAATGCTCAGTATCATGTAGCATCCAAAGGTAAGAGCAGGAGGCTGAAATTCCCTGGGGCAACCATGCAGAGGGAACAAAAAACACACCTGTTTTCTGTGCAACCCCATCAGGAGAATGCGGCCTTTGCAGAAAGGAAATTGGAGGCAGGGGAGGGGAGCTAAGAAACAGCAAGTGACGGCTGTGAGCAGGGCTAATCTCTTGCCCAAAACTGGCCCTGCTGGCATGAGCTGACACTTTCAAGGTACTGAAGCAGCTATCACAAGGGGAGAGATCAGCCCTCACTGTAGACAAGCCCCCACCTCATTTTAAAGGAGGGAGGGGAGCTGGAGCTCCTGGGGGTGGCCAGGACCAGCTGAGGTGGAGGGCTCCCAGTCAGGGGGATTACTTTGGTATAGTGGGGCTCAAGACAGTGACTTCTGAAACCAGGGCAAATCTGAAAAGCAGTGACAGGGACTTGTTTTCTCTTGGCGAAAGTGGGCTGAACAGATAAACTGGAGAGAGAGACAGACTTTGGAATTAGCTTTCTGAAAAGCCTGTGGCTGCCTGGCATCTTTGCTTGGTGAATGGGGCCGTTGTCTCTCTCGGTGGGGACTGCTAGCTTAATGATGCAGCATTGTGAGCCCCAGCAGGAGAGTGAACACCATGAGGCCCATTAGGGCTGAGAAAATCCATGTCCCATTAGCAGCCATTGGGGGGAAAAAATAACAACAGAAAAAATCAGCCTGGCTCTCAGCTGCTACGAGCTGCAGCTTGCCTTGTATAACAACGCTGACCCTGTCTGCCCATTCCATTTGCTTTTTTCCAATGGTTTTTAATGGGATGTAGACTAATCGGCTTCGTGAGACTCAGTAGATAGTAACCCTCTAGCTGGAGATTAAAAGACTGGCCCCCAAATTACCTAATTACTGCTACTGTGTGATGAACATAGGCTGTATCTGTGAGCTGTGGCTCAGTAAGTCTCATTCCTTTGCTTTGTGATCACCCCGCAGCTAGTAGGGTTTTCTGCTGCCTTTACTTTGAGGTGCCCATCTTGAAGGCACTCCTGTGGAGCCTTATAATGGTGGAGGTAGCACAACTCGGCGTGATTCAACACCAGGTCCTTTTTAATATGCTCAGGTTGGGTTCAGCCAGTACTGATGTCACCCAAAACTGTAGGCTGCCTTTGGAAATGGGGACTTTTCCCAGGCTGTATGAAAATACGAAGTCCAAACTGACAGCCTCTGCTCCCGGCTGTACATGCCCTGCACAGGATACTGGAGAAATTTTTCACAGGGATGAGATAAGTTTCTCTCTTTTGCTCCCTTGAATTGGAGAAGACTGTTCCACATCACGTTCATGAGACGTTTTACTCATACACAGCTCCATTTCCACATTAAACCTACTAAGTGCTGTGTTCCATGGAGACTTCCCATGTTCAGGATGTGTGAGGAGGGCAAGTAAGACCTTGGATTATTTTTGCATTTTATTTAATGCTGCTGAGGAATAACAGTGACTGGGGTCATGGAGAAAAGGACTAGACAACAGCGACTTGGGCAGTTGATGCAGCAGTTTTTTGTTGTCAAAACTGAGTTTCTGCTTCTGTTTGTGACACTTTCAACCTCAGTTATTTCCTGGTTAGGCATCACTGGGCTCCTATTTGACTGCTGCTGCTGTTGAAGAGTGATAGCTACCCATGCTGCCAGACAGGGATTCTGCAGGTAGCATGGCTGTTGGTGCAGAAGAAGGCCCAAAGGTGCTGCCTGTGACTGTGAGAACCTCCAGAGTCGGCTCAGTTGTACTGATGACATGCCGCAGGCTACAGTTCCCAGTACCTGGGAGGGTACTCCTGAGGAGTGACATCTCTGGGACATGAGAGGCCTTGACCCATATGGAACTACTGAGAAAGGACATGGTAGTCCAGGTCTTGGGCTGCAGAAAGCACCAGTGCTTCTCCCCAGGGCTGAGATGATGGCAGCGTGACCTGGCTGGGGCGCTTGAAGAGGCAAGGAATGTATAAACCGAAAGGGATCAGATATGTGGACTGTGTTTGTGATCACAGCCTAATGCTGGGTTGGAAACATAGCTGCTGATATATTTTAGCTTCTGAGACCTTTGTGTTTTATTTCTGGAGCCTCTAATGGAATCTCTGTTTCTGGAGCATCTCCCTCTGCCCTCCCACCTTCCATAAAATTACATGCTAGAACAAATGAGAGGAGTGAAGCAAGTCTCGTCCACCAAAACTGGTAGAGGCCAAGGAAAATGTTTTCACCCTAGCAGCTCCCCTGCCCCGTGATCGAGCTTTCTGAAGCATAGCCACTCTAGGAAAGAGGATGGTTACAGTATGTCATTAGGGCAGCTGAGGGCAGCCATTTGGCAGTGACTCTGGATTGTTGCTCTTGCTGCGTTTTGCTTCCCAGATCTCTTCTCTAGCATGCAATGACTGCTGTTTGGAAAGCCAGTCATGCGCTGCTTTCTTCACGCATCTTCCCAGCACAGAGGCTGCTCAGCAGGTCTCTTCAGGGCTGGTGGAAGGAAAGGCATCTCATAGTGGAGAAGAGCAGGTGGGAAGATGATTCAAAATTAGGACCCTGCAAATGGTGGTTGGTGATTTGCTTCCCTCTCCCCTTCTCTGGTCAGCTTTTGACTTTCCAGCCTGGTACTGCAGGTTATTGCTTGTAAGTGCTCAGCTCCCAGAATCAATATTGCCCAGCTGGGGATCATAACCGTGAAACAGGCTGGGAGAAATTGCTGGAACTGGCTGCAAGAGCAAATCCGGGTCTCTGTGTCTCTCAGTGTTTCCCCCTCCCCCCCAACTCTTTCTGTCTGCTGAGAGCTGTCTTTCTATGTAGACTCTGCTTTGCTGCTTTTCCCGCTGGGGGAAGCTCACAGGAGGGTTGAAGTGGATGTGGTCATAGAAGAGTGTGTTGAGGGGTGGTCTGTCTGGTGGGAAAGCAAATGAGTTATTACTTGCAGGGCGAATGTTTCCAAGCAAGCTAATGTGTGCTAATGCATGAGTGCTTCCCAGGAGGTGTGCAGCCAGGAATGGGCAGCAGGCAGTTGATGTTCAGAGAGCACTTGGGATTTAATTTGCATTCTGATTATCTTTGCCCTGCTGGCCTGAGCCCTGCAAGTAAATCCTCCCCCTAATCCCCCTCTGGAGAGGTGTAAAGAGCAGTGAGGTGGTGTCAATTGCAAGTACTTAATGGCATTGATATTGGCTGTCTGCAGCAGCAAGGCTCTTGGCCCATTGATCCTCATAAGGGCTAGTAACCGGCTAGTAACTGGGGAAGCCATGGTGTAGACAGACCTTAAGCATCCTCAGCACCTTGCCATTTAACTGCTGAAATCTGCAGCTGAAAAGACAGTGCCTTTGCTATAGCTGTCACAGGTTTTGGTGCTGGTGGACATCTGCCACTTCAGAGATGACCAGCACAGTCTTGCTTGATTGTGCTTGGCTGCCCAAGCTCGCAGGGTCTGCATGGCTTTCAGTCCAGAGATCTAGGACAGCCAGCTTGTCATGGATGCCTTGCATTTTTATCCATGTTAAGGTACCAGCAGTAGATGGCCCATTAGCAAAAGTACTTTATTGAGTAAAGATCAATAGAGCAGTGGTGCTTTGCATGTATCATTCACCTTTGTAACTGACTCACAAATCTTTCTGTTGCTCCCCTAGTTGGCAGCAAGGCAGACCCAGATGTTCTTGGCAGTGTGGCTTACACATACTGGACAAAGCCAAGCTCCTGTGTAAGCTCAGCATTTTATGTTTGAAAGTACAAATTAAGGTTGTTCTTACTCTTGGTTTTGGTTTTTTCCAGCTTGAAGACTTGAACTTCCCAGAAATTAAGCGTAAGAAGCAAAATGAAAGCAAAGAGGAAGATAAGAAGGAATTCAAGGACCTCTTTGAGCTGGACAGTGACTCTGATGAGGAGAATGTCGGATTGCCTATAAAAGGTATGCCCAGCCCCATAGCTTCTCCTTGTCCAGAATTCTGTAGGGCTCTGTCCTAAGGGGGGTGTGTGCTGGCTGTGTTGGGTTCGAAAGATACACTGTCAGAGAGAGAGCGGGATGATGATGATTTTTGGAGGCTTTTTAAAGTGACAGGCAGAAGGGGGTTGGAAGGCTTTTATCTTTCTCTCCCTCTCCTACTTTGTCAGTCCAGCTCATTTTAAAGTTTTAGTCCTGCAGTCTTTTTCTGTACATGACCCATCATCTGTCCTTTCCTTAGCACCTTTGTTTTGTCATGATAGCCCAAGAACCGGGGGATGTTTGGCTGAACACAGACCCTGCTTTCAAAGGCTTCAAAGTAGCAGCTGTGGTTCATATTGTAATTCCCAAAGAGTGAGTTCTCCTTCTTGTGCTTGTAACCTGTGCAGGTTCTGGACTGAAGTCTTACCTTGGAGAATACAAAAGTGTTTTCACTTTTCTTGCACCACGAGTAGAGGTGCACAAGTCCATGTTTTGTTTCTGCACTGATGAAAGAGGAATAAGAATGTTGTTCTACCTGACAGCATGCTGGATCTTTGCTGTATATGTCATTGCAAACAACAGCTATCGCAGGGGCTGGCTACCAGAACGAGGATCTTCGATGGAAGAATGGTTATCCTCTCTTTGTGTGCACTTCTGATTTATTTATTTTATAGCGACTGACGTTGCAAGTATTTTGGACAAGCCGAGAAGTGTAGAGCCCCTGGAGAAAATGGGGTGATGTCACTCTCTGGCTGTGACCACGAGGGGGCCACAGTAAATTGTGGAACCTGCCTGAGAAGTTCACCGCATAGTCTGAGGAAAAACTTAAATGTTCTTTTTATAATTTGCAGTGTTTGGGATTTCACAGGTTTTCTGAATGCATTGTTATTCATATAGTAGGGCGACTTGCAGGAATATGGAGTTTTCTTGTTCGGAGCTTTAATCTACAGATAAAATCCGAGTCTGTCAGATGCATTGTAAGGCATGAGGATAAATCTTGAGGCCACAGAACCAATGAGCATGGTCTCCCTCACAGGCATCTGTGACACAGGAGGAAGGAAAGGTTGGAAAACTCTTGTTTGATGACTTGACTTGACTTGACAGACATGACTTGAGGTTGAAGTCAGTGAAGTTTTGTAGGTGACCCAGCAAAGAACGGGAGGAGAGCAAAAGCGAGCACATGGCCCACCAAGGTACTGACAGATCAGTGTGACATCAAAATGATTTGCTGAGATACATCCTTGCGATCTGGGGTTGTCCTGCCAGCCGTATGAGTCAATGCCTCAGAAGAATCCCAGTGGGCTCTAAAAAAGCAGTGATAACTGCAGTTCCAAAGGCAGGTTACTGGGAGCCAGGGAGACCCAGGGTCTCTTCTTCTGCTTCCCAGGAACTGACTTTTATGTACACTTGGGAGGTTTCTTGGACTGATGGATTTCTGGATGTACACTGGGACTCTGAGGCACGTCCATGATGGATGTTAGTGATGATACAATATCTGTGACAGCTGTCTGTCCGGCACCTAAAGTATACAGTTTCTACCTTGTTTCTGATGGCTGCTTGGTCGCTGTAGAAATCAGTTGAATGGGAAGGTTTGCAATCTACTTGTTAGGCACGGCTTATAGCCCCCTGCCTGTTCATATGCTTGTGACATCTGTCCATGAGGTTTTTGGGCAGCTTTATGGGGCTGACATATATTGTGAAGCGAGTGCAAATGAGGACTGAGGTCCACGTGATCTATCAAAGGGCTCTCCCTGCTCTGTCTGTATCTGGTCGTGGTATCTAGTCACAGAGCATGCATCAGCACTGCAGTGTCAGTAATGAGTCTTGCCTTCCAACATTCCTGGGTCAGCTGCCTCTCCCATAGCCTTTGTTCTTAGTAGGGTGTTTTCTGGAGGGAGGAAACAGGCCCTGAAGGCAATTTCCATCTCAAGGAGCAACTGTGCTCAGCCCTACCGTGGATCCTGAGGTGCTGGGTGGAGGCAGCAGAGCACTTGGTCTGTACTGGAGTATAGGGTAAAGTCCCCTTCAGACAATGGTGTGACTCTGCAGTGAGAAAGGGACAGGGAACAGGGAGGCTGGGAAAAGCGCCTGTGTCTTGGGAGATGCATACAATGAGCTCTTGTTCTTACTCTGTGTGGGGTGTGAGATGTTCCCAGCCGTGCTCAGCATTCAGTAAATGTCAGAGCTGGCTGCAGATGGAAGTCAGAGAAGCCAGTGCTTCAGTTTGCTGCAGTTCCCTGTCTTTGTGGCCATTGTTCTACTGGGTGGTCAGATGCCCTGCAGCTGCTATGGCCTGTGTATTTGCCTCTTTACCTGTGAGGTTTGAAGGCATAACAATCTCCTCTTTTCAAATAAGGCAAAAGGAGAGTTTAGGACAATAGAAGGACTTTGGTTCATCTTGAGTCAGCCTCAGACTACTTCCAAGAGAGACACGTTGAGCAGCTGATGGCAGAAATCTAGGCAGGAAGATAAGACTGCCCTGGATGAACCTTCTGGGAGAGGAAAACAAGAAATATAGCTAAGAATGCCCGATGATGCTGACCTCCTTGAAAAGTGGCAGGGCGAGACAGGTTGGTGCTATGAAAGTAGCTGTGGCACTGATATGTTGTGGGGATCTGGGAAGCTTTTCAGAGCAGAGATCAGCCCTTCTGACACAACACTACTTCCAGACATGGATAGGAAGAGATGGGGCTGGTGGACTGTGCCCTCCCTGCTCTGGGAATGGAAGCCCGGGCATCATTTAGGAGTGCCAAGGCTGATGTGGGAAAAGATTTACTGGAAAGCTCAGCCATACCCAGAGACATCCATGCTTTCCACATTAGCAAGGCTTAGCAGCAGCACCCAAAACTCTGTTCAAAGTTCTTACTGGTAAGAGCCAGTTCCAGAGTCCTGGGGATGTGTAGGTCTCTGCAGAAAAGGGGGAGGAAGGGACTTCTGGAAGGAAAGAGTTCTCTGTCAGAAAAGTCCTGGCTAGATAGTTGCAGCGGTTGTTCTGAACTCATCCTCTTAGGCAGCCCCATGGGTTAAATCTGTGAGCGTGGTTGCCCTGGTCTGGAAAATGCTCCTCCCCCTGATGATGACTACATAAAAATCTGAACTTCAGAACCTGCTGCTGGTGCAGCATCATTGTGGCTTTCTGGTGGAATGTTGGGTATGGAAGCATAGTGAAAAGGGCTCCCATCTCTCACCTACCACAGCATTTGGCTTGGTAGAGTCTTTCCTATGTTGACAGGATGTTTTTCTTCTGATTAGTAATTGTTTGGCCTGTCAGGTCCCAGACCAAATTCATGAGAGTGGAAAACTGCTTGCTAAAAGCCTAATCATCAGTTTTCTGTTATTTAGCTGCTGTTCAAAGCCCACTATTTATTTTTATTTAAATTAGGTGTTGTATCAGGGAAATGTTGATTTCAGTTTACACTGTCCCTAATCTTTCTGGAAGACAGTAGGCCTGGAGAGTGTTCTTGGGTTAACTATTACTACCCAGAACATCTTGCTCATTAACTAACTTCTGCCTTCTGAGGCACTTTTGAAGACCTTTGTATTTCTCACAGCAGAGCAGGCTTCTGAAGAGCTCTTTCCAGTCCCAGGCAGGGAGGGAATGGCATGCTTCTCCCAGACTGAGCGGGTTGGGGAGCTCTCACAGTTTGCCATTATTCATTCCGGGCAGGGGAGGCAATGAAAAGTGTCCCTGCGTGTGGGAGCAGGGGTAATGTGCAGATCCTGTTGTCCTCCAGCAGCACTGGTGCAGTTGTGTATTACCTTCCCTTCTGTTCTGAGTGTCCCCCTCTTGTCCACCCCCACCCCCACCATTTTCATCTGTGCTGTAGCAGAGAAGGGATATTTGCTGCATCCAGCCCCTGGCACTGCTGCAGGAAATGGCCACCAGCAGACTGGTGTTTGCAGCTCAGCAGCCTTTGGCCCCAGTGTGCTGCTCCCAGATGGGAACCACCCACCCCTGCTCTCCTCCCACTGGGGAGCAGCAGCAGCGGCAGCAGCATCTGTCAGAGGCACCTGCTTCGGAACCCTCCTGGAACAGCATCCCTCAAGCAGGCAAGGAGAGGCCACTGGGGACTGCTCTGGAGTTGAACAGGAAGCATCCTAGATTTCCCAGAAAGTAGGAGAGACTGCGGCACAGGCTGAGGAGCAGATTCAGATGGGGTAGGTTCCTGTGGGGAAGAATTGGTGTGGACATAACATTGCGGTAATGGATTCTCACAGGGCAGGTGCTCCTGGAGGTATCCTTGGAGTGATTCTGCAGTGGCAGTCAGCTCCAGCCAGGTGTTACAGCCGTCAGTCTTTCTGCCCTTCAGCTCCAGGGCTGCACTATAATTGCATGTGTTGAGGAGAGGGATAAAGGGCAGGTGCATAAAGATGCAGGTGCCAGCTAAACACCTCCATGCTCTTGCAGTATATGGAGGCAACTAGGAAAGAGGAAAAAGTGTGTTCAGGGCAGGGCGTTCAGCAGCTTAGAGATGTTCTGAACTGAGGATTGCGGAGAGACTGTTTTGTTCAATATCCACTGACGGATCTGTTGGTTCCCTGATTGTGCCTGATCCTTCCTGTTAATGTGGCTTCCACAGCATCCTCTGGTAACACAGTAAGACATGCCACAACTGTAATGTAGATATTTTTTGGAGAAAAAAAAAACCACTTTTTTTTTTTCTTTAAGCCTACTGCCCACTGAACTCATTGATTGGCATCTTGTGCTAGCTACAGCCATCAGTCTGCTTTAATGGACCATGTAGGATCCAGACATAAACCTATCTCTTAGAAGTCTGTCTTCTTCTGAATCCTAACCGCAGTTCTGCATTCGGCCAGAGATGAAAGGCTGATAGCAGGCCACCCACTCCCCTTGGCTCAGGCCTTCGTCCTAGTCCTTCAGGTCTTGCAGGACACAGCAGTAGCTAAGCTCTCTGATCCTTCCATACTTTAACCTTAGACTTAGCAGCCTCACGGCAGCCAAAACCATAATAAGCCATTTATCTTTGACAGCAGCAGCCTTTTCCCTAGCTCTGTAAGCTTTGCAGGTTGTCTTCTTTCCTGAGTCTGAATCCTGACTTCAGCCTTTGCTGTAGGCCACAGGTCCTTGGTAGAAAAAGCCTCCCACCCCCTCTGAATCTTCATTCTGTCTTCTCAGGCCTTGCCAAATCCAACAATGAATGAATGAATCTCTTCTGAATCCTAACGAGTCTAGCAATAACAAACGTTTCTGTGTCTGGTGTCACATTTATAGAAGTCTCATTGGGTTTTCTGTGTGGTTTGGGCCCCCTGCTCTGTCAGTACCAGCATTTCTGTTTATTTTAGGGGTTCCTGAAAGGACAGAGAGGATGGTGTACAGTTTTTTAGAATTTGTTCAGTAAGTTCATCAACACAAATCCATACTGGCTTCTTTCAGAACCTGGAAGTTAGGAATGCTGGTTAGCTCCCTGTCAGTGCATCTTGCATTGCATTGGGACACCTCAACCAAGATCAAGTTTGGTAAGGGGTGCTGCTGCATAGCCCACTGGGGAGGAGTAGTCCCTGCTCCGTGAGTTGGTATGAAAAATTCAGGTGTAATAATTGAGGCAGGAGAGGGAGGGATGCCTTGACACAGTTGGAGTGTAGTTTGAGACAGGACTTTGAGGTCACATGTCCAGGATCCTGGCACAGTGGTCCTTCTAACAAGGTGATGCTGCCTGTCAGCTGTCTATTTCTGGTTGCTTTGTTTTCGTCTACACCTGGCTGTGGTGCAGCCACACCAGGGAGTAAATGGCTAGCAGTGTACTGATGCATGCAGCAGATATGGCTGCACAGGAAAAGGAAGGCAAGTGATGAATTTGAAAACCTTTTTTAATCTTGTGGATCGGAGGGGAGATTCCCCCTACCTTGTGCAAGTGGAGCTGAAAGCTGCCTGCTCATTTCAGCAGGATTGTGCGCCCCCCGGCATCCTCTCCAAGGGGGCAGGAAAGGTGGCGAACACAATTCCATCATATCAAGACAAGCTGTCTTCTGCAATGGAGAAAGCATTTGGCAGGCAGAAGAGACTCCCTTGCTTGGGTCTCTGCAAGGTCTGAAGAGGGGAGAGAAAAAAGTTTGCACGTTTCAGGAACCCCCGAGCAGGCAAGGGCAGAAAGAGCCAGGAGATGCAGAGGAAAGAGCGTGGATTTGATCAATCTGTGTGTCGCTAGTGGGGGTGGGGAAGTTCACGCGTTCCTCCCATTTACCAGCTGACAGATCTCTGGGAGGAAAGGCGGCTGCTCCTGGAAATTATTAATGGCTTAGAAAGAGGTGCTGGACTGCCTCGTCATGAGGCAATTAAAGGCGAGAAGGGAGTGCAGCTGCAGCGTCTCTCTGGGCCTGGCCGTAATGAGTGATCTGTCCACATTAGGTGTTGGTGTGCCTTTAATGCACTTGAACAGGTTTCTTCATTTGTCCCTCACATAATCATATTACATCAATTTAATGCCAGACTGGTGAGGGCTAGGGGTGTGGAAAGAGAGGTCAGACATTTTCATTTCCTAGCAGAATAATCGGGGCCCTTTTCAGTGGCAAAATTCCTGCTGTGGGCTGTCAGCTTGAGGATCTAGAGGCAGAGTGAGGAAGAAGAAGGGGAGGAGCACTGGTTAACCACAGCACCCTCAGAATCGTCTTCTGAAACCTGGCTGATACACTTCTGCCGCAGAAGATGGAAGCTCGAGCTCTGCCTGAAGGCTGTACTGGGGCCCCTGTGTGTGCCCACCAGTGGGAGGCGAGCAGGAGGCTGGAGAAGTTCAGTAAATTCCTCTTCGTTGGCTGCTGCCTGTGTTGTAGCACACAGGAGTGACCTTGTACCCAATTCCTGCCCCATAGCTGGTTTCTCTGCATACCCTAAGACGAGCTGGTAGCTGGATCTGTCAGTGCTTTTGCTAGTGCTGCTTGATGGATGAGAGCTTGCCCCTTGATTGTTGCCTGAGCTTCTCAGGTGCCCATCAATATGATGTGGTGCAGCGAATAGCACTACAATCCATCTCCTGTGGAGCGGGTGTTCTCCGCATGGCTGCAAGCGCCTGAGAGCGCTCCGTCCATGAGATGTAGCTTCCGATCCCTTGGGGGGCAATTGCACAGAGGCTGCATGCTGGCAGAGCTGACAGATGGGTGAAAGCAGAGCAACCAGGGTGATGACGGGGAGCTGGGAATGCTAGCAGCCAGCTTATTAATGGCTCTGTATCCAGTTCAGTGAGTAACATAGGGCAGCTGCTGAGGAGGGAGGATGGGCAAAAAATAGATGCCACGATGGGGCCCAAGAATCACAATGTGAGAAGGATGTACAGCCAGTTTCCAAGCAGAGTCTGAAGTGTGAATAAATAGCTTCTTCAGCAGCTTTTATAAGCAAGAACGAGCAACCTGCAGCACTGAGCTGGGCTTAGCTCAGGGGTGGTGGCTGGAAGGAGGCAAGAGGAAGCTGGTTCTCTTCTGCTCCCTCAGTAGAGAATGTATATTCTGTCATTTAAATGCCTGGTGACTCACACTGTCCTCAGGAGGGGAGAGGCATTCCTCCAGTGAAGTGAACTCTACACAAGTAAAAGAAGTCCGGTTCCAGAGGCTCAGAGGCAGATAATTTTTCCCCAGGTCAAGCATGCAGAGGCTCTTAATACTTCCTCCCACGCTGCCTTGGGTGACGTGGCTAGCCATCTACAGAGGGAACTTGCAGCAATATCTGTTCCTAGACCTTTTTGTTGTGACGAACAGAGGGAATAAAGCTAAGAGAGGTTTACAAGGATACCCTGAACCAGAGAGTCTACCCCTGTGTTCAGTTATATATAACCATAGAGGGGTGGAGGTGGTATATGCAGGCATGATTTCTCGGTGGAACAAATCCTTCTCTGGTCTCAGCTTTGTGACTTACTCCTTCTGTTGGCTCATGTCTGTTTGTTAGGCCCATTTCTTCTCACTCTACTCTTCTGCCTGTCTTCCTCTCCTAGCTTTCATGTCTCTGAGCAGGGCAGGCAGTTAGGTTAGTGATGGACACTTGGGTGCCACAGCACTGGTGCTCCATAAATACCAGGTAGCAGCAAGTCCTGGGCTTTAGCAGTAAAACCCTGCTATGGGCTTTTGAGGTGATTTCTGTGATTCTCTGCATCCTGGCCTTCCTAGCCTCTAGCAGGTACCTCTGAAATGAAATGCATCCTTCTCTGGACTTCTAGTGCACGGGGACATGGCTTTTGGAGAAATATGGTAAATTTCCCCTTTAGCGTGTATATGACTGTACTCCTGAGGATGAATGTTGGGATGGCAGTACTTTGCCCTTTACATCCTGCCTGCATGTATGCTTGTGTGCTGCTCTTTATGTTTCCATTTACACAGTAAAAATACTTGCAGGTAAAGCCAAAGCCAAGCAGGCATCAGATGACAGTTCAGAAGCAAGCAGCAAAGACTATGGTGAGGATGATGATGATGAAGAAGGAACATACGAAATCGAGGAGGACGAGGAAGAACTGGAAGACTCAGATGGTAAGTAGTGTGGTTAGGCAAAGGGGAAGGGAGTTACTGACAGCACTGGTAACTGCTCCTTTGCATTCCGGGGGTTCCCCTGCAAAGGAACTGTCTCCTCTTTTCTTCCTGTGCTGCTGTTCCGAGCTGTGCAGTGTCAGGAGGGGCTTCTACACAGACACACAAACACCCTGCACAGGAAGACCTGGCAGTTCTGAGTTTATGCTGAGAAGAGAGCGAAAGGGTTAAGGTTTTGCAGGCCTTGCTCTAAGGAGCCACCAGTCCTTTTCATCTTTTTTCACGGGCCTCCTGCAGAGAGGCTCAAACAAACCCTTGAAGTACAGCCCACCCCAACCGGGTACAGAAACCTTGCTTCAGGGCTCTCCTTGCTTCAGGGCTCTCCACAGGTTACACATGTGTGGGGGTGTGGAGGGTGCACTTCACTTTTCATCTGAGCAGTGCTGCAGTATGGGGCACTGTGCAGCAGTAACCCTTTAGTTGCTGCTTCTCAACAGGTCTTCCCAGGACAGGAGACCTTGTCCAAGTCCTGCACTCATCTGGGTTATTTGCCAGTGTACAGTCCCTGCTAGAACCACTGGCTTTGCTCTGTGCTTGGTCCTGATCGCTTCTGCCAGTTAGTAGCCACTGCCCAGAGACAGAACCAGTAAGAGTGGTGGGTGTCGGTGTGAGACGCCACCAGTTTAGCATGCTCCTAGCAGGCCAGAAGAACAGCTGTCTCAATGGCTACTGAGAAAGCTGCCAGCTCTGTCACCAGGGCTGTGCCAGAACGCCGAGCCAGGCTTTGTTGCAGCTGAAGAGAGAGTATCTTTCTCTTCCGTCCACTGCACCGAGCCACAGCTAGAGAGCCTGCTCGGCACCCCCGCAGGGTGCAGCTAACCACACTCAGCTCAGTCTTGCCTGCGTCTGCCAAGTTGCTCTGCTAACGTAGCAGACGGAAGCTGGGCCTGCCAGGGGCTCTGGCTGCTGTGTTCATTTGCTGGGTTTTGTGTGCCACTTGCTTAGGCCTTTGTATTAGAGTGCCAAGCCTCTGCTCCTCGGCATGCCATTGGGTGTGATGTGTGGTTGTGGGGAACAGCCACAAAGCTCCTGTGTGCGGGCTTTCTTTACTAGTTTGGGGAACAGGGAGAGCAGGAAGGGGGAAAGAGTCCAAGTGAGAGCAAAATCTGAGTGATTTAGCATGGCAGATGGCTGCGGCTTGGCATGCACACCCAAACCTCGGCGCCGAGAATAGATGGGCATTTGATGCATGTTCTGACAACGCTGTAAAGGATAAAAGAGGGAGAGTTTTCCCTCTCTGCCTATTGGAGTACTCAGACAAGCTGAAGGAAAAGCACCCTTCCTTGGTGTCAGGGGGAGCAGGAACTCTGATCTTCCTTTCCTTCAGCCCTAATAGCAGCTTCCTTCACTTTGGGCTGTAGGAGCATGGTATAGAGCCAGCAGAGTCTCTTAAAGCCCAGACATGCTGGTGTAGCAGCAGTCACATTCAGGCCTGGGTGCTTCTGGCCTGTGGCACTTTTTCAGACACCAATCAGGCAGGGCAGAGAGGCAGATCCGCCCCTTCTAAGTCTTAAGCTGTGTGTGCTCAGTGTTCCTGTTGTGCTTTTTACCAAAACACCTGCACGCATGCAGCCTGGTTGGGTGATGGAATAGCAAGAGGCTTGTGTCTGTGACAAGCTTCCCACCCTCCAGCAGGTCAGTTAGGGCATGCACATGCTCTCAGTGCCCTGGAGAGGCACTTCTGTGGTCCTGATCTTGCGTCACCAGCGTGGTTTTGAAGGATGGGAACTGCAGTGACCATCCAGCCCCTGATCTGGGGCAGAGGGATAGCTTTTTGTGCTTTTTGTACTTTTTGGCAAGGGAGCTGAATTAGCAGAGCCTGGCAGCTGATTCAGGAAGTGCTGAGCAGAGAGAGAGAGCAGAGCCACATCCCACAGCTGCTGCTGCCACCCTCCACAGCCGGTGAGAGGCTGTGGGAATAAGACCAGAGGTAGGAATTTGTGCTGAGCAGATGCTTTGCTCGTAGAGCCTAAGAGAGGTGGTCTGCAGGGCTCTGTTTGGAAGCAAGGTGTAGGAAGCTCAAGCCACACTTCTGGAATGAAAAGGAAGGGCACTGAGAATGGGGACATGTATGGTCCCTAGAAACCAGTTCTCACTTGTGCTCCCCATTTAAAATACCATTTCAAAAAGGAGGGAGCATGGGGCTAGTTTTGCATTTGGGAGTCTGGCTGTTACCTATGTCTTTCTGTCAGCTCCTAGCGCCTAGCCTGACATCTCCAGTGAGGAAAACTAACCTGAACCGTGCAGGCTGAAGGTTTGGAGGCCTGTCTCATGCCCCCAGTTCTTCCTTTGTGTTTCTGCCTCAGTTAGGTCTCATTTCCCAACAGTTAGTTTGGTCTCCTCTCCTATTGCCCCAAGTACTTCAGAGCCAGCGCTGTACTGAACACCCTGCAGCACTCTCCTACCACTATCTGGGAGCTGCAGTGGCGCCAATAATTAATGAGCGTCTGGGATTAATTAGCAATAAGTTGCCTTGACTCACCTCACTCTCACTCCCAGTAAAGCAGGATTTACACCTCTCACTCTTTCCACCCACAGAGGAAGAAAAGGAAGCCGCTCGGGTTTCCCAAGGGTCACACAAGCAGAGGAGCTGCACTCAGGGGCTGTCGCGATCTGAGCTCGAACAGCTAGCCCAAGGAGAAGAGGACATTGTGGAGGATTTAGCTTTCTCTGACGATGACTGAGCACCCTCACAGACACAACCCCCCTCCAAGCTTATTCTTTACAAAGCTGCTGTGTATTGGATCACCCAGCCTTCAGCACCTGTAGCTGGTTCTCAAAGAGGTGGTAAGAGCTAGGGAGCATGGAGGGTGGGAGGCCAGCCCCAGGTGCCACCAAGGACTTTCTCAGTGACACAGCGGAGATGCTACTTGGACTTTCAAGCCTTTTCTACCAGCCATGTTTTTGGTAACAGTAAAATTGTGGTCACATCAAGGCCAGTAAAACTGCTCATCATAGATAATAAAAAAGCCCTTACTGAAGTCTGCCGCTTGAAATAGCATAGGGTTCAGTTTCAGCTCCTGCTGGAGCATGAGTGAGCTGACCAAGGGAAGGACAAGTTCTTTTGTCTAAAGGTCCTCCTGTCTGTTCAGCCAACCACCTGTGTCACCTCCTATTTGCTCTGGGGCCCTCACTAAACCCCCCCTGTTGCCAAGAAGTGCTTAAGGATTGCATGGAGTGTTTTGCAAAGCCTTCATCAGTAACATCAGAAGCAGCTCAGTCAGTTCAATCAAGCTAGCTCTAAGTATGCTAAAGAAGTTAACTTTACTTAAAGCGCCTTAGGATACGGAGGAGGGTGGGCACAGAGATGGGAGGTTGTGCAGGCGGGAAGGAATAAGAAAAGAGGCAAAATAATAATGCAGGAAACATACTTTCATTTTGTGATGGCTGTTGGATTTGCCTGGGATGCATTTGCTTAGCAAAAACAATGGACAAGTCTGAGCCTGTGTTTTGTAAACAGATATATTGTTATCCACAGTGACATAAAATCACCTCCTTCTAAGGCCGGTCCTAGCTGCTGATGCTGGTGGTGAACATGGTTTTTGTTCTGAGTCCTGAAAACAGTAGTGATGATTGCAGGCTGTCTTGGGCACCCAGCCTTTCTTTATGACCTCAAAGCCAACTACTGCATCACCTGGGCAGCTTCTAGATGCAGCTCATTACATGTCTTCCTGTAGGAGTGGTGCTTGTGGGAGAACATTGTGTAGCTCAAGGTGGGTAAATGCAATTTGTGATCTGCTGGGAAAATATAAACAGCTTATCTCTTGTTAGTTTGTAGGACTGGCAGCTAGGAAACAAATTTATTTGGAAAATAAACTGGCAATAGAGGGTATTTGCTGTTAGGTATTCTTAGGGCGTATTTGACAGAGTCACTCCTGAAAATTAACTGTGCCTTTTGAGAGCATTGTTATTTGTTAATGCAGATTTTTAGAAAAGAAGATAGGGGGCCAAGACTAAATAAAATTTTTATTCTTTGCCATCATTCAGTCAGGTCAATAGCTGTCTGTAAGCACTAGGGGTGGCCAAGCCACCTGCACAGACACAGCCATCTCTGCTTTCTGCACTGCCTGCATCCTCCCCTCCAGGCATCTTTACTCCTGCGCACCACAAGAGGAAAAGATGCTTTTTTAAAAAACATGTAAAAAGAACAACTTCTCCTTTTTTTCTTAAGTTCTGTTTTCATGGATTCAGAAGAACCACAGCTCAAAAACATTGCCTTATTGCAGATGAAAACCCAAACTTACTAATGTGTACTATAGCCTGACTAGTGGTCTCCCTCTTACCCACATGTGTAAGCGGTAACAACTTGGTGTATGTAAAGAGGTAATTAGGCTCTTCCTGTCCTACACCGAGTGCTGCTCCTTTCCCGCTTCCAGACATCGTTACCACATGGGTAATTACTGCTGTAGTACAGTGTTCATACAGCTTCATTCAGAGTTTTGGAGCTTAGCGGCAGGAATAGGGTTGGCGAGGGCTTCGTTCTGCAGTTACAGTAATTACTAGACCTGCCCTTCCTAGACATGCACCCAGATACCCTTTTTCCTGTAAGGGGGAGGAAGTAACCTCAGAAATTAGTAATTTGGGTTTTATTATGGACATCACGATTATCATCATTATTATTATCGTTTATAGCCCACTCTGAGGAGGCCAATGCACCAGCTGCTTCATTAGGGGTTTGGGCACGCTCAAGGCTGAGGTTCCCTACAGCTGGTAAAGGCAATTACAAAAGGGAGCCTGGGATATGACTGCAGAGATGACTTGTAAGGCCCCAACTGTAAGAAAAAGGTTTTAACTTACCTTTTTTTCCAAAAGAGAAAGGAGTTGCTTTTCCTCCTTTCTCTAACATAGCTGGGCAAGATGCTCTCTGCCTTTTGGCAGCTGTGAACCAACCCTCGGATCGGTTTTTAGGCCAAAAATGTAGTAGCGCTAACACACACAGAGTTACTAACACCAGCGGTAAGGCATATGGCCCCAGTGTACACAGTGAAAGAAAGGAGACATTGCGTAAAGCAATCACTTGCAAGGAGCTCAGGAAGCTAGGTACCATTTGTAAATTAAGTGTTTTTCTTTTTTATTTAAATTGATTGCTGGAAAGCATTTTTATCGTGATGTGATGGATAATGACTTTTTTTTTTTTTTTTACAATATAAAGAAGCTAATGTACCACCAAGCTATTTTGTAAGAAAAACGGTAGCACGTGCAATGTTTAAACAAAAAAAAAAAAAGGGGGGGGGGGGGGGAGAGAGAACAGTACCACATGTGCTTGTTGTTCACAACTGTACAAGTCACAGGAGGTCACCCCCAGGAGTTACCATCTCATTCACAGTAGTAAAAACTCTATCCATTGTTTTTAGCCTGAATCCCCCAACATCCCTCCCCCTCCTCAGGGAACGCACAGGTATCTGTCTCATGGTCCACAGCAGGCCAGAATGTGCAACTACATCCACCTCTGTAACAAGGCTTTAAAAAGAACAAAACCAACCCTACAAACAAAAAAACCCCACCCCAAATGTATAAATGAGTCTGTTGTACACGTGAAGGAGGGAGGGGGCCACACTGGAGTGAGGGCCGTGACCCTTCATCCCACCAAAGCACACACTTTTTTCTTCTTTTTAAAACAAAACATCTAATAGGAAAAAAACCCCACCTCTGCAGGGCTGGAGCACAGGCAGAGTCCATTCTCTGTGTGTGCTGACAGGGACAACGTGCCAGGGAAGAGGGCATGCCCTAGCCTGTGGGACAGCACTGAGCCGCCTGTGCCGTACCATCCACACTGAAGTAAACATGGACCGGAACTTGCCTTTTTTTTTTCTTTTTTTTTTTTCTTTTTCCCCTTTTTTTTTTTTTTTTTTCTTCTTTTTGTCTGTCTTTGGTATTGTTTTAGAAGTTGCTAGAGATGCATAGACACCTGAATGAGGAACTGAGTACCATTTCCAGGGAGGAGGAGATAGCTGGGAAGGTGGTTGGTTTCATTTTTGATGGTTTTTTTTGCTCAGGGGTGCTGAGTACCATTGGGAGGAGCAGTGCCCATTCCCCTTGCCTGCTTGGAGTCATACCCAGAAGTTCCTGAAAGCCATGTTTCTTTGAAGGCAAAGAAAAACGTTCATTCCCTGTCCATGGCTCTCCATCTCAGACTGGTGAGCGAGAAGGGGTGTGAAAGGGAATGGGAACGCTGCTGCCATCCTCTAGAAACATTTTCTTTCTCTTCACTTGCGTTGTCTCAGTACATCTTTGGATAGTTTTCTTTCCTTCCCTTTTTACAGTTTTTAGGACTTTTGTTTGATTTTCTTCTCTCTTTAAACAAAAAAACATACGCATCCAAAAAAATTAAAAACCTCCCTTCCTCACTCCTGTGTCTCACACTGCTGAGGGAGGCTCTCCTGGTCTCTCAAAATGCATTACCTTCAGTTTGTTCAACTGAATCTCAGTTCCAGAAGCAGTCAAGAGCTGTCCTGCAGTTAAGATGGAGGTTTTGTGGTGTCATTGATCCCAGCAATGATGGAGGGGTTTCCATTTTCCTGCTTTGGTGAGACACGGCTGGCGGAGGGCAGGCCACTGCTGAAGGGGGAGGCCACGCTGCCGGTGGAGGATGGCCGGAGATCAGCTGGGGGCAGGTCCCGCTCCGGTGGCCGTAAACCAGGAGGTTGCAGTGGGAAAGCCATGGGGAAGCCTGCCATGTACAGAACTCTGCCCACTCTCTTGGCAACCTATTAAAAAAAAAAAAAAAAGAAAAGAAAAAAAAAAAAAATAAATGCGGGGGGACACGCAAAAAGGGATGACAATGTGCACAAACTGTCTTCAGAAACCCACAGAGGCTGCATTTTCATGCAGCAAGCCCAGGTTCTGTACTCCAAAGTGAACTGCAGATGGAAGAGCTAGGTTACATCATTTGAATGAAGAGCTACCATTCCCAATCTGCAAAAAAAGCCCCAAAACAACCCTTAGTGGTGACTTAACAGAGAAGACCAGGGATGGTTTCCTCCTCTCTCTTTTTTTCTAAAGGACTCCGTGTCCTACAGTAGTGCTCCCCAGCTCTGTTTCACAGGGCGCTTTGGTGCCATGCACCAAAGTACTGCTGGAGCTACAGGGTCTACCCTATAGATCATGTCTCAGGCTAAAGATGTGCTGGGACTTGCAGTGCATGCAGGCCCTTTTCCTGTGACGTGTTTTGCATATGTCCGTGTTCTTTGGCTAGAATGAGACTGAAGGTATTGCTGAGGTGAGGGCTGAAAGGGTGTGCAATCTAAAGCTGAACCAAGTCCAGCCTCTGATCTGAAATAATTGGATCTCACCATCTCATCAGGGGACTATGGATAAACTTGCAGCCTGTTTCCCCGGCTAGATAAGGCTGCGTGCACAACTGTGACAGCGCTCTTCATCTTTCATGGAGCCCAGCGCACCCCTGTTGTGAGTGATGCACAGTGGTGGTAAGCAGCAGTTCCTAGGCATCTCTGCTACACAAGGCATTGGGAGCACACCTGGCTGGAGCTGCCTTCAGGTGAAGGTGCATCAGGTGAAGAGGGTTGAGCAATTCCTACCACGTCTGTTGTTAACAGGCACCACTGGATGGACAATTTGATGCAACACTTCTGCTCTCCCTTCGCTAACCCAGCCCAGGGTGCTGGACTGGCGGACAGTACACAATGTCCACATCTGAAGAGCTGGAATTGCTCTTAAGAGGGGAGACAAGGGGGGCTGGGACAACAGGGTGGGGGAGAAAAAAACAATCTGGCTACAGGGTGGCTGCTGTTAACTGCAAAGGAAGCTATAAGCCTGCAGCCTCTCCCTTCTGCAGTACTGAAGAAAACTCCTGAAGCAGTTCTCGCCTCCCAGCAAGGGCCAAAGGCCCCACAACTTTCCAGCACCTACACAGCTGTTTCACATTTAAGCTTAAAGAGAAACACAGGCTTGTGTTCAAACCAGACAACTGCAGCATTATTCAGTTAGCAACATCAGGACTTTGCTCCCCACTTACTCCCCCCCAACCATGCCTTACACTAGAACTTTAAACACTATTGATTAAATTGAAGCAGGGTTTTTCTAGTTTCAGCCCATATCCCATATTCCCCCTGCCAAATCCAATCTCAGAATGTCTGTGAGCTATTTGGGGTTCTCTGTTTTTTAAGAAATATACGAGTTTTATTTCCTACTGAATTGACCCACAGGGAACAGTTGCCCACAGAACCTTTTTATTAGCCCCCTCATAAACAGTGAGGGCTGTAGGGAAAGCAGTAAAGTTGCTGTTATTGTTTTAACATAATGTAACAAATGTATAGCTTGTGGGTTAGGGAGACTATGCCAGAATAGCGACTGTCTGTGCAACCCATGTATGTGCACATGCACATTACTGTCCTAACTATTTGCATGACATAATACCCTAGGGAATATAATAGAACAGCCTGTTCTTGACATGTGTCAGAAGCTATTTTCCGATTGTTAAATGGATAAAGAAGAAGCTAGTGGAGATGTTCTTCTAGATTGGAGTCCGACCCAGAGGAAGTGGAGGCAACTCAAATGGAAGTTGCCATGACTGCTGGTGAATAGCGAAGCAATTTTACGAAAGCAGCCCTCTACAAGCAGGGACTTGGGAGCCAAGTCATAGAGGGAGGGGGCTGGGGGGAAGGTATTTTAAGAAGAACCACCATCGCTATAAGGGCACAACAGCAAACTAGTCTGTTGAGGATGAAATACAGTTCCCTAAAAGAGAGAACTTGAGTAACTCAGCAGAGGCAAGTATAATTTATACTTCCAGTGTATCAAAATACAAGCAAATAGCACAAGCTGGAGGGTGGGGTGGGGGAAGTGGTGCAGCGTGGGAGGGGGATGGCATGGCCCATCAGCAAGACCAGTAAGCTATGACTAGCAAGAGGTAAAAATGTTGCAGAAGTCTATTACTAGCACAGAGAAGGGAAAGAACTGGTCCATTACTCACTGGGGAGGGAAAGTAATCAACAGATGATGCTGAGACATGTTAAATGCATTTGTGCTTCAAGCCTCGCTAAAAAGGAGAAGCACCAAGAGCCACCTAGTTATGAGGAAAACGAGCAGCACAAGGCCTTGTGTCCAGTCTAGAGAAAAAAAAGAGACAGCAGGTTCCTGAGATGGCTTTACCCAGTCTCTAGGTACTTCAGGGTAACTACCTTCAGGTTCAACTGATTTTAAACAATCTACCTTGCCTCAGAGTTTACAGCTTTTCTCCCTTCCTGGCCGGTATTTGTGGGAACAGCCTAATGTGTCTTTTCTGGCAGGAGCTGGTCCGTTTTAGGAGATGCCCACTGCATCCCTGTTACTCCCTCCCGCCACTTATTCTGAACTGTTTGCTTCTGCCCCGGGCACTGAATACCACCTGTGTTTTCTTCCTGAAACAGTTGTTTGACTGGGTCCAGGTGAGGATATGGAACATTCTGGAGGACACATCAAGCTTTCTTGAAACCATAATTACAAATAAATAACTGAACAGTTACTGCTTAATAAATTATATTCAATAGACTTAGGTCTCTTGACAGCCCTATTCCGACTAGGGACAACTTTAAAGGGCACCACTTACTGCTACATAGCCCGTTTTCCTACCTGTGACCTTATCTTCAGCGCAGGTCCGAGTTTGAGCCCCATATTGTTCAGCAAGTGCTCTTCCGTTAGGAGGGGCAGGGTCTCACCATCAATGGCCTGCTCTCGGAATACCTGGAAGAAACCAAGAACACAGGTCCAGGCTTAGAAATGACAGTGACTTATCTGATGCGCTTGCCTTGCCGTTGCACAGAAGGGTGCTGTAGAAGAGGTAGCTTCTGAGAGCCTCGGTGGTGAAGCGGGCCCCTGTTAATATGACAGGTATATACAATCCTGTATCCACAGCTAGGAGCCAACAAGTAAAAGGAAACACGTGAGAAGGTGAAATTAGGGCTGGTTGGGCCAATTTAGATAAAGCATTACTTTTTTCTTTTTTTTTTTTTTAACGCTGGGATGGGACATGAATTTTTTTCTCTGGGGAACATCCCCAGGTTTAGCAACCAAAGCAGCTGACCTAAGTGCAACATTATGAGTAAGCCCAGCTGACAGCATACGACGGCAGACTTGAGAAAGAAGAATGACATGCCCAGAGGTCCTACCCCAACTACATAAAGGGCAGAAGACATAGGAGAAAAGGTAAGAATCTAAATTTTGGCAAATCCTAGTCACTCACACTTGTGTGAATATTTGGAAAAAGTTGACCCCAGTAGACTCCAAAAGTATTTGCAGTCTTCAGTGAGGCATATGCAACTGAGAAGGAACTTGCTTGTTCATGCATTTCCTTCTCAAAGCTGCTAATTTCCAAAAGAGTCTCCAGGCAAAATACATAAACAGATCTGTGAGGCACATCTGCAGGTTAGATTCATGTGCAACACTGTTTTACACTTTTTTTTTTTTTTTTTTTATCTCTTCCTTTGCCTGTCGTATATTGCAACTATGCCTAGGACATGCAAGCAGGCAGGATAATGCAGTCAGCCGTGCTGTTTGGCAGTGGCTCTCGATACCCAGACCGGTATCCCAGACTCTGATTCCACCTGGGATCAGAGATGAGCCCTCCTGTTTCAGCACTGGGCCCTTTCTTTTTCCTCAACACTTCTAGCAACATAGACTAATAAATATTGCAGTACCACTGTACTGAGGCAGCCAAGCGGTACCACTAAACGTGGCATGAGCCTACTGAGCCAGCCGCGCTGGCCCTTCAGCCAGTGTCTGTCAAGAATACAGCACGACTCTTACCTCTTCTCCTGGTTAGCTGCGTGAGGCAGACCCTGGACATGTGCATGGGTTTAATCACAGAAATGACAGCAGGGCTAGCACAGCCTTGTAAAATGGCAGTTTCATACGGATGCATTCTAATACCCCCAGCCATGCAAAACTGTACCATTTTAACACATTCTTAGGGACAGGCAAAAATACTTTCTTTGCCTCTGTTTCAAATGACAGGGTCATACAAAGGTTTTCCACCTCATGTACTACGTTATGAAGGTTAAGGTCTGGATACGTGGTCTTATTGCTCCATTCTTCATATACAGAGCAGGGCTGCAGTTACACCAGCTTCCCCTGGGTGTTTATTCTGGACGTAAAGGCTTAATACTTCAAGAGTAAACTGCCATCGCTTGGTAATTTAGCCAGCAGGTTCCCTTTGGTTCTGCGAGATGTCAGTCAGATGCTGGTTTTCTCTTACTAAACCACACCTCCGCTCCACAGCTTTTTTTCCCCACCCCAGCTCATGCTGGATGCTTGCCCAAATGAACGGTCTGTGGGGCCTGATCCTGCTGTCTCTCTCCATGCATGGCTTATGCATAGCATTATTATTACTAAACACTATGGCAAGGGAGGGTGTTTCAATTTACTCTAATGGCTGCTTCTTCAGCAGCCAACCGTAGCCCAGAGCCATCCCTTTGGAGAGTGGCAGTGGCTGTTACAGCCAAGGCAGCTGAGCTGTTGCAAGTGGGTTTTATTGCTGGACTCCACAAGCAAAGCTGCTCATGACTGCAGCATGTGTATCTGCTCTTTGACCTAGCAAAACTTACTATACCGATTTCTTTTCCTTCCTCTGAAGCCAGTGTGGCTGGGAGCCAAAAGCTTCCTTTCGCTCTGCACTAAAACTCTCCACAAAAAGCCTTAACTTGAGAAAAGCATCCCCCTTGGGTGTCCCACAGGTCTTGATCCGCTGCAGAGACAAAGCTGAATATTGTCAAGGGCTGAAATCAGGCATGGCAACTTTTGTGTTTGCTGAAATTTTCTTGTTTGTCTCAAACATGTTTCTAAATGCACAGCATACCACCAAACTCTTGCTGGGTTTTCCTGGCAGGAGAGGCCTGCAGACCAGTGCCAGACCTCCCCGGCAGCTGTGGTTTTGGAGAAGAGAACACAGACAGCTCTGCAGTTTAGAGCCACGGAGCTGGGTCACCCTTGAACACTGGCATTTTCACATAGTAAAAAACCTGTTAAGCATATAACCCTAGAGCATAAAAACGCATCATCCCTTAAGCCATGCACCCCCTACATAATGCAACATAGCAAGGCCACGACAGGAGGCTGTTTACAGCAGCTCCCATTATCGTAAAACATTTTGTTTGCAATGCACTGAGAAGATTGCTGAACCTTTGTCTCAGCGAGCTATTGATTTCTTCCCCACTGGTATACCAGGAGCTGGCATGGAAGGTGTAAATGGATGATCCCTCTGCAAGGTGGTTGTGTTAAAGATTTCTGCACATTTCCTACAGGCCTAATTCAGAAGCTTCCAGGCAACTCTGAATTTCATTCCCCAGTGCAGGAATGCAGATAAACTGCAATACCACCAGTGCAAGAGCACGCTATCTGGGGTGGGGGGTAATAAGGAATGCCAGTAGCTGTGTATTTTGGCTTCAGAGCCTTTTGCTTGAGCTCTCTTCAACACGCACTGCAACCCACATGTACTCTCCTGAACCCACCACCCATCCCCTTATCATCCTCGCTAAGCCCAGCTCCTGAACCAGCTTCTACACCTGCAGACCTGCTGCTTCTTGTTCCTGTAAACACCCATCCATCCACCATCATTTTTTAAGCAGTCCTTTCCCTCCCTCTCTGCATCATCAGAAACTGACCCATCTCTCTTCCACACACCCAGTGAGCCTGATCCGCTCCCAAGCACGTGCCAAATCTCTGTCATTCCTCTTGGGGAATGTTACATGTACCCCATCCCCATAACAAGCATTCACTCTCCTGAACAGTGCCTCTCGCGTGCAGGCACAGCCGCTTGCTCCAAAGTGCACCGGTTTTACAGGTGGTTTTATCAAAGTATGTTGTGATGGGATTAGCATCATGGTTAGGGGGCAAGGAAGGACAGACTTTAGATTGAAAACACATGATATCCCATCACCTGAGCAGGAAAGGGGAGGTGTAGGGCAATTCCAGGTTTCCACTCCCCCATCCCCTCCGGAGGGATGCAAAAGCACACACATTTCCCCATAGCACGCTACCAAATCAGCATAACCTAAAGGGAATTACTTCCCAAGGGCCAGGTAAGCACACTGCTCTCCTAACAGGTGGTTCCAGCAGAGGCAGGAGTGCTGAGCTTCACCTTCCCAAACAGCTGGGAGCAGGGTGTAAGTCCTGGGAGAGGACACTTGCCTAACACAACTAGTAGAGGGAAAGACAGCAAGGGCCAAAGGGGAGGAGGTGGCAGAGTTTTAGAAATCAGATTTCAGCCAGCCTGGATGTCAAAGCACAGCTTTGCACTCCTTAGCTGTCCATCAGGGAGTCTCCTCTCTTGAAGTGGCATCTTTGGAAAGCTTGACTCCTGCTCTCCTTCCTTGCAAGACCTTGTCAGCCTAGGATGTCTCTCCGCTGAAAGGCTGGATTGTTCTGAACTTTGGCCCTTTGCCTCTCTATCTCTGCTACTTTCAGTCCCTCCCTTCTAAGCACACTAGAGCCCCTTTACAAGGGTGTCCCAGACAGCTCAGGAATCTGTGCCTTCGTAGCTGGTGCATTCTCTTAATGGGGCATTTATAATGGACTCTAGAAGATGCAGAAGCAAAAAACACAGGGTTGTTTTTTGTACTGCACCTCATGATCTCACACTGAGCAGGCTTTATGAAGCCCCCATTACTGATGGACGTTTCAACCCTGCTATAATGAGCTTAAAAATCACAGTCGCTATCGCTCTACAGCAGGGGTCCTCAAACTTTTTAACCAGGGGGCCGGCACGCGGATGCAGTGGCAGGCAGCCATCTGCGGCTGCTTGGTTTCCCCCCCAGCCCCCGGCGGGGGGGGCGGTGTCTGTAAATACCGGGGGCTGGATTGAGGACCCTGGGGGGCCATATCTGGCCCACGGGCTGTAGTTTGAGGACCCCTGCTCTACAGTGTAAGCATGGAGGTTACTTTGACACTTGTGCGGTCAGGGTCTCTCGCAACCCCACTCTGTCCCCGCAGCGCTCTGTGTGCGGCAAGAGAACGCAGCACCTTCTGCCAGGCTGGCTGGTACCACAAGCTGCCCACCCCCATGCAGGGACTATGTGACAGCCCGTCCCTCGGTACAGCCACTCCACACAAAGCCACCACTATGCCCACCTCTGCCACAGAACACAGGACAGCTTCTAAAAGCATGAGCTGGACAGAGACAGTGACACTAAGTCACTAACCACGATCAACCCTGCCACTTGAATGCTCACTCCTGACTTTGCCCCTGCTCCTATCCTCTCCTGCTGTACTCGCTGCTTATTGCCGTCCATCCGCGACGCCCATCACACACCTTCTCAGGGTCTTTGCTGGCAGCAAGTAGCTATTTAGCAATCCAGGAGAAAAAAAAAAAACAAACAAAAAGCCCCTGCAGGGCTCTAAGATACACCTTTGGCTTATATTGTGGTGGGCTGGGCAGTCCTGGGTTAACGGCTGGACTTGGTGACCTTAAAGATCTTTTCCAACCTAAATGATTCTCCTGGGAGGGACACTGCAAGTCAAATAGGCACAGACAGGAGGGAGAGAACAGGGGCTCGCAGGGAGGATGCTCCTCCCATGATGTTCTTGAGGCTGTTAAGAGATTTACCTGAGTGTACTCGGTGCAGCCAGACAAGCTGGACACAAAGCTGCATACATCCTCCACCGTCCATTTGCTGATGTCTTCCAGCGCAGGGCTTTCCTCACCATCCAGAAACAGACCTCCCATGGTGCCTGGATTGTTTGGAGTTGGGGGAGGGTAAGAAGCAGGGGAGGAGAAAGAAACATAAATCATTAAAATCCCACACGGACAACAACTAGCCTGCAATCTGAATATTTTTCTCTAGCCACACATTCATCTTTAATGACCTGTCAATTAAAGCACTGGGCAGGGTCAATTCATAGGCCTCTTCCTCCTGGAGGTCCCCAGCTTAGAAAGGGGGGCAGGGGAAAGGAAAAATCCTAGCTAATGCATTTCATGTGTTTAACGTTCTTCAGCTGTGGGGAAGAAATTGGGGGAGGGGAGAGAAAAGAAAAACCCTGAAGGAGTGTTTCTCCACATGCACCGCAAAGCGGAAAACTCTGACTGCCCTGTGGGTTTCTTTCCCTCAACCCTTCTCCTGGCTACGTGCTCCGAATGGTAACAGGCCCTGATGCCTCTCCCTGGTGGCCCACTGCCTTGCCGGAGCGCGAATCACTGGAGAACATCTTGCTCTTTCAAAGCGTTCATTTTCAATCCACCCCAGCCTGAAACATCCATCGGATCGGTCTGCCCCAACACAGCCACTGTCTCGGAGCGCGCTGCTCTCTGCTCCGCCACAGGAGCTGGGCATCTCTCCTGGCCAAGCATCTGACGGGTGATGGGATGACCCCTGCCAGCCCCTGCGACACTCCAAAGACAGCACAGCTCGGTTCAAGCTGATATGTCAATTCTCCGAAACGCAACAGCGGTTCAGGTCCCAGCCCTGTCAGCAGAGACGAAGGTGATGGGTTCCAAAAGGGTGGAAGAGAGCCCCCCCACCCCTGTGCTGCCCGTGCCTGACAGCACAGGACGTGCACATGGGGAGAAAGCTGGGCTGGAGCCAAGAGGAGCCGGAAGAGAGGCACAGAGAATAAGGACAGCGAGAGAAACGCCAGCCAGGTATCGACTGCAGCATGTAAAAGGAAAAAATGCAGAAACAAGTAATGAAGAAACCTAGTTCCAGAAACCACCACTTCGGGGGTGGGAAGGCACCATCAGCCTGTGGAACTCACTGCTGCATGATGCCATTCACACCGCAACCCGGAGGGCATTTATAGGGATGTGAACATCCATGATTATAGTGGGTAGAGAAAGAGTTTATGAGGGGCTACACTATTACGCTTCAGGGCGTGAAGCAAGAAATTACCAGAAAAAATGTTTCTCCCAGGGGTCTACCATGACAGAGTTATCGGTCCTGCAGGCTTAAGGTGCTTCCCTGAGGTGTGTGATCAGCACCACGGACGCAACCCCTGGCTTCGACTCCTTTGCTCTGGCCACAGCAGGTCAGAGAGCGCTTCTGCAAACAGCGACAAGGTAAAGGGGGACGCAACAGAGTCACGGCAGGGAGCAGGAGCCGGGAGAAGGAGGAGTGGCCGGTTCCCTGGGGGAACGCACCGGTTCAGAGGCAAGAGGCACAGAAAGAGCCAACAGCAAAGCCGCCAGCACAGTCCAGGGTAACAGGAAAAGGACAGGATTTACAGAGGGAGTCATCATGCCAATAAGATGCATTTGAAACACCAGCAGCGTTTGCAAGAAGCGGTCAGATGCTGTGTAACCATTTCCACCACATTTCCGCTCCCCACTTCCTGCTTCCCGGCCCAGCCTCGTCCTCCGCGCCGCGCCACATGCCCTCCCACCGCCCCAGCGAAGCCAGACAGCAACGGCTGCTGCAACCGAAACTGCACCCCCCGCCCAGCACTGAGCGGGTCACGGGCACCCCCCGGTGCAGCGCCAGGGCCACCAGCCCCGGGCCCGCCACAGCTCCACATGCCCCCGGCAGATGGGGACACATCTGCATCTCTCAGATGCACAGCCAGGGCAAACAGATGGGCACCAGCCCCAGGGCCAGAACACCTTGGCTGGAGCTGTGGGGAGAGCCGGGAGGCCTGCCACCTCTGCCAGCTCTACCTGTCCTTCTGGACCAGGGATGGGGCTGTCCCTCTCTCCCCCCACACCTTGGTGACTCAGACATGTCCCTGCAGGCCTCTCTGCTGAGCGCTTCTGACCAGCCCGGGACCCTCAGCGTGCTTGCCTTGCTGTGGGCAGCAATCAGACATTTTGCACCTCCTTTGTATCCTTCATCTCTACCGCAATCTTTCCTTCGTGCAGGCACGGGGCTCGCAAGATGCTCTGCTTGCTGCTCCCCAGGACAGCTCTGCCTGGCTGGGACTTGCCGAGGATGGGGAGCTCGTTGCCCCTCACCTCGCCACCCTCCATCCCCCCGGAGGCCAGGCAGCCCCTTGCTCACTTCACACCCCTTCTTTTTCCAGCTATAAAAAGCTTCAAAGACTTCTGTGTGTCTGATAACAGTTGCAGAGAAAACCATCGGCTGTCGTGCAAGCCTGGCGTCTGTCAGCACGGGAGGTGGAGGCAGAGGCCATGGCCAAAGAGCCAGCGAGCACTTTCCTCCCCCTCGCCACCCCCACCTACCAGACAGACAGATGGACACGAGCCCTCATTCCCATTCCTACTGCATTCCGTTTTCCAGGAGACAAACACACACAGCTGCTTATGTTAAAATTCACAAAATACTCAAATGGCTCAGGGCTCCTTTTCTGCCATTTTGGGGGAGGGTTTTTCTTTCTCCGGGTGGGGGTAATTCTCCTTCTCCTTTTTGGAAGAGTGGCTGCAGCTTGGTAAACAGAGGAAGTGAAACCGAACTCAGTTATTCCAGGCACAGTCAATGCTTGGGCGAGACACCTCCATCTGCAGCCAGAGCAAGCGTCTCTGAGGGGATCTGACTGTAACAGCCAACTGCTTTAAAATTAGGTACTTCCTTATTCCAAAAGCAAGCCAAGGATTGAGTTGCAGCAACACAGTGCTTGGGAATGAACTCCCCAGTCACTAGCCAGCCAGACCCATCCTCAGGGTTTAACTTCAGCCGGCACAGGGAGAGGCTGGTGAGTCCCTGCCAGGCACACGCTGCCCTTCGCCAGGTCCCCACCGCTGTGGGCAGAGATTTAGCCCAGATGCTGCATTCACAACTGGCAGGGATGAGGGGGAAAGTGTAAGGCTTCCCTACAGTCCCTCTCCTGCACACGTGCTTGTGATCCCGGAACCACACTGAGCGTGGGATTATTTGCAGGGTTACAGACATTGCCAGTGGAGCTGGAGTAGCAACTGCTTCTCCTACAGAAGCCTTTCTCTGTGGTTTTCCCTCCTTTGTCTTGTCGTGCCCCCAGAAGAAAGGAAGGGAGAGGTCAAGATGCACACAGATGCACACACAGTAACCTGCTGTGTCCAAGACTGAGTGCAAGACAGGCCTGCTGTATGGGAACAAGAAATATTTTCCACATACCCACACACAGACAAATGCAATACAGCCAAAATATTTATCTCAGAGAGTTTGTTTTCCCTTCCCATTTATAACAGGGAAACAGGGACTGACTGATGGAAATATTCTTGGGAGGGGGAAGGTAAATACCAATACTTCGGGTTCCGGCCACAGAACTTAAAAGCTAGAGGGTGGAAACCTATTTTGACTGAAGTTAGTGGCAAAACACTCCCATTCCCTGCAGAGAAGCCCAAAACCTCATGATGACTGCGGAACAGCTCAGCCCTGGTAGCTCCAAAGACTCGGTCGCCATTCAGGGTCCTCAGCACCCTTGATGTCAAGGTTGTGGAGCCTGGTATTCAGGTGTCCCCCCTGCCCTTTTGCTCCCAACCGTCTGAAGTCACCAGATGCAGGAATAATGGCAGGAAGGACTGCTGCAGGATGACACAGCAGCTGACCACAGTGGTCCCTCTGGCCTCAGTGTGTCTCTAATTTGCAACTAGTACAGGTCCAGCCCTCAGCACACTGCATGCAGTCACCGGCCCTTTCCAATTTTAACATCCCTAAAGCAGAAGGGTTCCTGTCCTTCCTCCTGTCCCTCCTCAGGAAGATACATCACCGTCTGCTCCATCTCTGTGGATGGCTGCACCCACTCACCACTGCTCTGGCAGTCTGGAGAATGATAATAAATAGGTGCCAAGTGGCTAGAAGGGAGGCACCTTCTATTATAATAATGACATGTCACTGGATCCTGCTGGACTGCGAGGATGCATAAAGGGCAGCATCTATTCCCTGCCAGGCCTCCTCTGTCTTGCTCTATGATAAATGACGGTCCGAGAGACTGGTAATGGATTACAGAGCATTTCACCAGATGGGGCCCCGCGTGTAAGAACTGAAAAGAATCCACCGTCCCAGGCCAGTGTCTTGTAGACAGGTGTCCACGTAAAAGCCCTCACCACCCATGCCGCAACCCATTTATAATTTCCCTCCCTCCTCCTGATATCCAGCTGCTTCAGAAGAGAAGCCGAACGCTGAACAGGTCAGGGAGAGCAACCCTTCTGGTCAGCACAGTGCGGGAAACCTCTGCTGCAAATCCGGCAGCCAGGCTGCAACAGGGCTGCCTCTGCCGCACGGAGACGGGCGAGTTTTTGCTCCTGGTATCACAGGAGACAATTCAGGTGCCAACTGGGAGACCAGTGCACAAAGCAAACCCACTTGAAACTCAGCCCACCTATGGGTTTAATCAGTTTTGCTACCACTCTCTAACCCCTTCCCCATTCCACCCTGTGCACGCACTCCCACTCCTTCTCACACACCAGAGAGGGCTTGGGTCATGGAGGGGCACTGGAAGGCTTGCGTTAATTGCTCTCCAGACTACAGATCAATAGAAGGATTTTAGCCTCCTGCACACTCCATCCTTCACCTTTTCCAAAGGACGGGGCTGGAGGAGGGCGGTGGGAGGAGGAGGGGAGCAAGCCTGCTGAAACCTTGACAAGATGAGGTCATCGAGCAGCCGCCAGATCCCCAGAAGGCAGCTCAGGGAATCGACCAAGCTCTGGCTGCCTCATCGATATTCTTCCCCGTGGGGACAGAAAACGGCTCTGTGCCTCCAAAGGAGGAGCCTCCCGGTGCTGGAAGACCAGAGGAACTGCCTGAAACGCAGCAGTCATTTTCAGCCAGCCACTTCCCTCCTCTCCTCCCTCTGGCTCTTCCTCTCGGCCTGCCACCTTACCTGCCTTGTTCGGGTCGTTACTTTATAACGACAGCCTCCAGCATACAGCACAACATAGTGACCATCCGGGCCAAAGGAGCGGTCCCTGTGCAAAAAGGGGTTACAGAAATTACCTGGCACCAGGGGAGAGGTGGGTGCGGTTCTGCCTGTCTGTAGGTGCTTTGTGTTCCCCGAACCGAAGTAACACGTTTTTCATTGACACACCTTACCCCAGCACACCCCACGATCCCCGCAGCATTTGGACCAATACAGCTCTCAATATTTCGGTTGCTGAACTCCCAGCCCCCCTACCAGCCTGCTGTGCTGCACCGAACAAGATGCCCTGCCTTCCGAAGAGACGAGAGAGAGCTTCTGCCATGGAGTTGTACAGTGCCAAGCAAAACGGGGCCTAAACTCTGTGCTGCTTTCCCGCAAACAGGCAATATTAACAGCCGCGACGGCATGTGAAGCTAGCCAAAAGCAAAACTGCCCTCAGGAAAAGACCTACAGCCCTGGAACAGGCTCCACAAATCACAAGTGCTCGAAAACCGGGCAGTGAAACACAGCCCTGATCTTTGCCGAGGCCTCAAGACACGATCGTGATATAAATTCGAAGTGATAATAATAAATGGCCTATTACAGTAACTCGCGCGTTGCTGGGGGAGGGAGGAAACCCATCTACAGTCCTGGCCTCCCTGCAGAGCCTCACACAAGTGACGAGCACCACAGAGCCGTGCGTTTCCCTTTTTAATGGCCAGGAGAAAAAGGCTCCTGTGAGGAAGCCTCAGCAGCCCAAGGCAGCAAGAATATTTATCATGTTGGCCACCTGCCTGTCATAGAAAAATCGCTTCCTCCTTCCTGGTTGGAAGGCAGCTCTAATGAGTGATGGGCAGCCGCATTCACAACCGCAGCAGCTCTTTGCATAGAAAACAGGCAGCCTCAGCGACCCACACGCCATGCCTCCCCCCCCCCCCTCGCCCCGTTCTCCCTCTTCTGTGTGGCAGGAGGTCCCACCTCCTGCTAATTGCTCAGCCAAGTAATTAGCTGAGGCAGATTTTGGCTCTGGGCTATGCTGGCAGTGCTGCCAACCCGCTCCCCACTGGAGACCCCTGGGCAGACCAGCTACCGGGGTCTGAAGCCCCACTTTGTACCACCTGTACTCACTGCTCCCTTCCAGCTCCAGCTGTGCCTGCCTCTGCCCCTCTCCACAGCCCAAGGGGCTGCACCGCTGAGGACCACAGAGCTGGCAAGGACCTGCCTGCCTGCCTGCCATACCCAACAAGCACCAATGCAGCTACAGCAGTGCCCGTGAGACTGAGAAACACCCCACGGGCAGGGGAAAGAGCCCACCTACCTCTGCCCGGGGAAAGGGGCACAGCAGCGGTAACTCCGACACCCCCAAGGGCATAGGGCAGCCAAGATCTATAAGTCACTGCCGGGGGACTCTGACACCCCATCCCAAAGGTGCTGTCTCACATGCTACCCTGGAAACGTGCCAGACAGGACACTCAGCAGGCAGGAAAACGCTGCAGCCTTAATCCTTCACTTCCCTCGCCGCAAGCCACGGCAATGCACAGAGGGAGAGACGAGCATGTGGGAACCAGCCAGGCACCCCCCAGCCCCGCACGTCCCCAGCGCTGTCCACACCTCTCCCTGCAGAACAGCTTCTGCCTTGCTCCCAGCCTGCGGCCTCTGCCCACACAGGGCAGATCCACGTCACCCCCGCAAGCTCTCCTTTGGTTCTTCGTCCTGCTGTACCCGGGTGTTTCTCTCCAACCTGGGCCCTCCGGTCCCTACTCCTCGGCAATCGCAGGAGCACAGCCCAACAGTCTTTACAGCCTTTCAGGCCACCCTCCCTGAGACAATGCTTCTGGCCCTTCACTTGTAGGGCAGCACCTTGCAGCCATCAATAATTTTTGTTGCCTCCCCCTGAAGCCCTCCATTATTTACTGGTGTCTGTCCCGAAACATGGCTTCCAAAGAAGGCCCAAGCATCTGCAAGATCCCATAGCCCATCACATTGAGATCTCACACGCTCAGGATTCGCTTTGTCCCTGCTGGCCCTCTTTATGACCCTTGATTTGCTTCACTGCAAATGGGTCCATACTAATTGAAAGGAGGTGCTTGGTTCCCTGCAGAGAAAAAAAGAGCTGCAACCACACTGCAGAACAAGAAGGGGGAAGCATCCCACTTCTGGCATGCCGCAAAACCTGTCGCTGCTCCAGCCAGTAACTCAGCAACAGGCACTCACCTGCATGGAAGTACGGGCTCATCGTGTAAGGGAATCCGAAGGGCAGTGGCTGAGGTGGTGGGATGGAGGCTGGCGGGAGATATTTCACCTCGTTTTTGTTGATGCCTGGTCCAAGCAAATGGCTGGGGGACTCAGCACTCGAGGAGCTGCAGGGGACGTTTTGGACAGCAGCCGTTTCACCCAGCTCCTTGGCCCCTTCACAGACTTTGCCCGTCTCTTTGCACTCCTTAAGCTCAGTAGCCGAGCTGCTGCTCTCAGCCTTCAGGCTCTCCGGCTTCTCATCGCTCACGTCCGCATCGCTCTCAGAGTCCTTCATCTCCTCATCATTACAGTCCGGCGCCCCGTCCCGCACCCGGGGCTCTGCCAGCTCCTTGGCCTCACTCAGCCCCTGCGGCTCAGCGCGGTGGTGTGCCGACTTGCGGCTGCCCCGCCGGGGCTGCTCCTTGGGCGGCGTGGCACTGTTGGGGACACTGGGGTTGAGCGACAGCAGGGGAGTGTTATTGTGCCGCAGCACCAGCATGGCATTCCTCCGGGAGAGCTCCTCCCGCAGCGGGTGGCCCTCAGGGATGTCGTGCACATTGCGCAGGGCCGGGTGGTCTGGGGGCAAACCGGGATGCAGGCTCAGCGGGTCACCAGCCAGTAGCCTTTGCCTGTGGAGATTCTCCAGCTCCTTCTGGCGGATGATCTCAGCTGACATCTCCAACCTAAATTGGGAGAGGCAGAGAGGGAACGTCAGGGAGGAGGGCTCCGAGTGACGTGCTAACACCCCGCCATGCCGAACCTGAGCTTGCAGGACCATGGTGTCACCTCCACACCCAGGCCTTGTTTCCACTAGTCTCACCTGGGCACCACTCTGTCACCTGGGCACACCTCACCCCGCGCAGCACCCCACGTTGCTCTGCCTGCTGCTAGGAAAGGTAAGGAAATCCCCAACCCCAGCCCAGGCAGGCTAGCCCTCTACACTCTTTACCTTGCCAGGTTTTGCTTTCGTAGCATCTCTTGCTGCCGTGCGAACATCTCTGCTTGTGCTGGCTGCAGGAACCCGTAACCTGGGGACAGGGATAACAGTACCAAGGGGTTATTAATCTCAGCATTGACTCTTGGGTAGCTCAGGGTTGGCTCCCCAGAGGGCTAACTGAGCAGGAAAGGGCAAGCGGGAGCTGCCTTTCTGTTCTAGGGCCTATTTATGCCCTCGCTCCCAAGGCAGTGCAGCCTGCTGCTCAAAACATGGGACCAGGAGGGCTGCTGGGGATTAAAAGAGAGAGCAGAACAAGGCAACCTGCTCCTATCACCGCAAAACCAAGGGTGAAGTCAGCACAACAGTAACAGGGAAACACAGAAATCGTGTCTGGGCTGTGAGGCTACAGGACGGTTTGTCACACAGCCTGCGCCTTCCCTCTGCCCGCTTCCCCTGGCTGACCGCCAGCATTTCGTACGCACTCACCTGGTGTCTGGCACAGAGCCGAAGGCACCCCAAGGAAAGGAGGTCTCAAGTGGGGCCCCAGGGCAATATGGGGTGCATTCTGGGGTGAAAGCAGAGGCGGTGGGTGGGATATCTCCCTGCAGAAATCAGAAAATAAATCCATGTTGAAAACCCGGAGGCTCCATCCACAGCGCCCAGGGGGCCCAGGCTCGGGAAGAACATCCTTTCTGCAGGTGACCTGCATTCTGTGCCAGAGGCTGTTCTGAGATAGGAAGATACATATTCACCCATATGCAAAACTTTTAAAAGGGAAATAGAAAAAGAAGCAGAACCAGAAGGGGAAGAAAGCAGCCAGGACTCCATAGGTCCCACATACTTCCCACCTTGACACGTCTGCTTCTGTGGCCTTCCAGCTGTGCTGTTCAAAGGGGTTTTGGCTGCCCAGGGATAGCAAAAGCAAGGCTGAAGATGCTACACCTGCCTGTCCCCTTGGCAAGCTTGGGCTTCTATCTCAACTACCTTACATGTGAAAAGGCATTCTGTATTTTGGGACCTGAAGTGTGGGTCCACGAAGACTGAAAGGCGTGAGTGACTGGTACACCTCACAAAAAATCACCATCCTAGCTGGAAAAAGGGGTGATTTTTAATTCTGGATGGAAAAGCTGTAAGAGAGGCAGAGGAAGATGCAGACAGGCAAGACTGGGAGAGGGATGTGAGCAGGAAATGTCACAGGGTCAGTGGAAGGGAATACGACTGGTGAAGGAGCGGGTGATGGTGGCCAGAATGGGTAGAGCAGATGTAAGGTGGCAAGTAAACTGGAAGAGGCAGGTTTGAGGGGTGGGGAAGAGGACGATGCCTGGAAGCAAGGCAGGCAGCACTTGCTTGTTGCGGGGAGGTGCGTGGGGGAAGCAAATGAAAAAATTAAGACAAAAAAAAAAAAAAAAAAAAAGGGCAGGAAGGGAATAAGAGCCAAGGTCTCTTCCATTAGTCAAATCTGTCCTGGGAGCCTGCAACCAAATCTCTGCTTTCCGGCTGCACGTCTCTTAATTCCTTTTGATGGCCACTTACAACATTATTACCTTCACCAGGGCATCTAGAGGCAAAGCCAAGTGCTGTGCCGTTTATTTTCATTTTACAATATCTCCCTATAAAATCTGCTTCAGGAGAGACTAGAGGGCAAGAGAAAGGGAGCAAGGAGGTGCATGTGACTTTGCAAAAACCAGACCATACGCACAACCATGCTCCCGCTTTCAGTGCGGGGATGCCATGCCAAGTGTGGGATAATGTGACAATCCTGGCCACCCATGCCCCCACCCCACACAGTCGGGGATGGATTACTGCCATGGCTCATGGAAAGCCAGTCAGGGACTCTCTGTGGATGAGGTGGGCAAGGAAAGGATTCCTGTCCTTTCCCTACATCTTCCCAGTGCAGAGTTTTATCCTCATTCTGTGCAACTGCCACTACAAAACACCGCCACACACTGACCCACAGCACAGAACAGGCTGAGACTCCCCTCCGAAATTCCTCCTTCTCCCTAGCCCTTGCCCATGTGCCTGTCTCTGCCTCCCCCCTTCCCGTCTGCCTCTGCTCCCCTTCTCCCCTTCCCCTGGCTCCCTCCGTCTCTGCTTTCCTCCTCCTTCCTCCCCTAGCTCTCCTCTAAACTAATTGCACAGCTCGCTGTGTCTGGAGGAGAGCCACAGATCGATCCGTCGCTGTTGAAATGTTAATGCTAATCGTATAACCGCTCCGCCAGCACCTCGCACTTCAGTGGCAGCTCCAATTAATCTCAGGTAACGCAGCGCGTGACCTTCGGCTCAGAGCCGGGGCAGCAGCCAAGCGATGCTTATGTAATTACACCATGAAGTGTGTAATCACCTGCCCTAATCCCCGAGGCCTCACAATTAGCCGAGGCCTCGGTCGCTGGGCTGCCAAGTGCTTTGCCACCCCGGACAGCCTGCAGATGAATAACGGACAATTAAAGCGGCATGACGGGGGCTAGGAGGTGTCCGTTCGATCGTAATTAGCTGTAATCATGGGGAGACGAGCCTGGCAGACGTGCTGTTCGTTTTATAAGAAGCAATTTAGGAAATCAAGTCGCTTTTAACCATTCCGCAGCCAGGCAAACTGTGACCATGCCCTCCGTGCCCTTTACATATGCAGAAGAGGGGACCCTGTCCGAGAGGTGACAATGCGCAGAAGCCCCAGGTGCAGGCAGCACACAGCTCAGAAGGAAATGCTAAAAACAAAGAGAGCTTCTTGATTTCAGCCAAGACGCCACAATCTGTGCCCAGGAGGCTTGGTGTCCGATGGGGATCAGGACCGGGCACTGGGAAACAGAAGGTTCTCCCTTTGGTGGCAGCCCAGTGCTCATCAGAGGGCATTTTTATGCTTTAATTTTGCACTACAGGGCCTAACTTTGATCCCTAAGGAATTCACATCTGCTCAAGACTCTGCAGTTCATTCCCTCTGTCCTCTCACCAGAGCTGTGCGGCTTCCCTGCCTTTCAGGGCCAGGGATGAACTCATAGTTTGCAGTGGTCAGTAAGCGGTGCCGGGGGGGCAGGGGGCGGCAGGACAAAGCAATCACTGCGGGACCCGATCACATTGCCGGGCACGTGGCTGAGCACGGCACCTGCAGTGGCTCGGGAAGGGGCTGGAGGTAGTTGGGAAAAGGGCTGTAAGAAACGCATCGGGAGCAACTTTGAACATGAGAGGTCAGTCACCGCTTACGTTACACAAGCAAAACACACTGGGGATGAGTCCAAAGGTTTAGAAAATTCAGGGAGATGTTTACACCTGCTGTCATCATGCCTGCCCCACACAGTGGACCACATGGAGACCCCAGAGCTGTTCCCTCAGCAACACTGGAGCTCTCCACCAAACACGCGCATAGGGCAAAGCTGCTGGCTGAGGCCAGATAAGCAGGACCAGCCCAAGGTCCCGTGACTGACACCGTCACACCCCTGGAGCCTGTGGCCTGTACTCTGAGATGGGAGGCTGCATGTGCCCAGACATGAAGGGGTCATTATACCTCTCCTGGCATCCCCCTAATGCTCAGCATCAGTCCCGAGCAGCAGGTAACCTAGAAAGAAAGCAGGTATGCTCATGAATATTTGGGGGACAAGGGACTCCTCTCCCTGCAGGTAGACCGATATTCAGCAGGTGTAGCAGGATACTCACAGCAGATACTCACGCTGCACAGCCCCCACGGAGCAGCGCTTCACACTGCCTGCGCTACCCCAAAGGACAGATGCTTTCTGCCATCCCACAGACCCAGCCCCCTGGCCGTCCAGGCGCGGGACCTGTCAGAGCCTGCTGCTGTCCCCCTCCAGCCCATCTGCCTGATCCTTGGCATGGAAACCTGGCACTGGAGGGAGGGAGTATGACCAGGTCGTGTCCTGGCACAGAGTTGGGAAGACCTCCCAGGCTGCCTGGTACAGATACAGCCAACTGCTTCCAAGGAAGCTTGGAAATGTACTGACAACCCCAGAGCAAAAAGCCCCAGAGACTTTAACAAGGGCTACTGTGCTTTTAGACAGATGTGCACCAGAACACAAACCCTTGCATGCTTTCTCAGGTACGTATCAGCCTTCAACCCCCCCTCCACACCTCCACACACCCCCCCCCTTAATTTCCTTCCTCCTCTTCTTCCCCTCTCTGAGTAAGGGCTGAATTACAGTCCCATACTCTGAGGATGTGTATTTAGCCGTTGGCAATTACATCTGATAAGCCTTGTCCTTACCTTGCAGAGAGCAATTCTGTGTTACTGCATATTCCTCCCCTCACCACCACCCCCTTTTTTTTTTCCCCCTAATACGCCAGCTGGAGGCTTGTGAGCAGGGTATTAGGGGATTTGCACTGCATGCTGCTAAATTTGATATGTCCTTTAACAGGAGACAAATGGTTCACAAGGCTTAAAAAGTATCGACTTTTCTTTAACAATAAGCACTAATGGCCTTCAAATAATCAATATTTAAAGTCATTATGAGGTTACACATTATACTGTTAAAATCAAGCCTTTCACTTTAACCCCATCATATCCTCCCAACCCCAGAGCAGTGTCCCCCCCAACTCACTCCAAGCTCAAAAGGAAAGCTCAGAGCACAGGCTGTGACTGGAGATGTGAGAGGGTCAGGAAATGCAGATTGAAACCGGCAAGGCATGGAAATAAATTTAGAACGGATGGAAGAGGGGGGAAAAAAAAAGAATGCATGAAAGCCCTGCTTTCTTCTGCTTTGCATTTGATAGGAAGAGACACTTTAAACCTGAGGTAATAGCCAAGCAGCACACAGCTCCTTGCTGTTTTGCCATCCGCAGACGCTGTCTGTGCCAGGAAGGGAAAATAAATAAAATGAAAGGGCTTTCTAAAAATGGTGTTTGGGATTTCCAGGCAGAGACATGTACTGGCGCTGCCCTTCTAGGGCAGCAATGAGACCTGGAGACAGAGAGGGTCTGGTTTATGCTGCCAGGGGAAATCGCTCACTCAAAATCCAAACTGGTGCTAAAACCAAATTAGTTAAATCAGGTCAAGCTCTTTGGCCTTTGCTCTGCATAACATTCAGCCAGCTGGGATCTGGTGAGGCATCCTCCCAGTGCAAAAATCAGAGAAAGAGGGATACAGCATTCAGAGCAGAGAGGGGGATGCAAGGCTGGAGTAGGAGGGAGAATGTGTCCACAGACGACAGGAGAATGTGCCCAAGGAGCCAGGAGTGAAAAGGAAAGCCTCTGCGACTGGGGGCGGGGGGGAGGAATTAGGTGATGAAATCAAAAATGGTAGCAACAGCAGATGGAAAGAACACAATCCAAAAATCCTTGCTGGGTATTTCAGGCACACCTTTGCACAGAGAAAGACCTCTGGCTGAAGCACAATGTTTGTCAGCTTTCTGCAATGAAAGGGCAAGGAGTATATCTCTGAGACTCTGCAGCTCCCACTCCCAGAACACTCTAGCCAAAGGGCTTGGCTTCCCAGGACCTCAGCAGATCAGGATGCTGATGGCATCTCACCCAGGTAGTATTCCTTGCTCCTTGGCACTCCTCCTGCCTTCACCCCATAGCTGTCTACGGTCCTAGAAGATGAATTGTGTCCCTAATGCTCCTTATAGACAGCACCAGAGACAGCCAAATACTGTTACCAAAGTACCTGCCCCTCAGCACTTGCCCTTTCTCTGACTATAATCTGCCTTCTGCCCCTCCTGTGAAAGAGGGCAGGCTACCCCACACAGACCCCGTGTCATATACTGTACGTATGTGAACAAGCTCCCAGCAACTATAACACAGAGCTGATGCATCGTATTTAGCCACCAAGCTTCACCACACTCATCACACTGTTAAGCAGCTCATTCAGCCTCATCTGAGAACCCGTGCAATGCCTTTCATTTTCAGGGTATAAAAGTTTTTCTTTAAAGGGGGGTGAATGCAAGTGTTTCCTAGGCTTCAGGCACACTAGCCTGCTCTGTGAGAAGCATTCTGCTCATTTCAAGAGTACTATCAGGAGCAAATTCTGCAGCATGTACCGGGAGATGAGCACTTTGGGTAAGAACATGCCAGGCTAAACGACCCCAGCAAAACCAAGTACACTGCCAACAAAATTTGGAGGCAGGATCCAAGGAGTAGGATCCAAGCAACTCTGCATCTCTGCAGGGCACAGCCACCTGCCATTTTTGCAGGAGACACAGCAGTTTGGAGATGGGAAGTACTCCAGGCTGGAGTAGTTACAATGACACCTTTTAGTTGCACCCTCTCCTCTTCCAAGTCTTTTTATAACACTGAACTCAACAATCTTTTCAAACAAACCACCAGGTCCTGGCACTCTGTAATCCAAGTCTGAAGCAATCTAGAGAAGCATCTAGGAAACCCAAACCATGAAACCAAATGGATTCTCAAGCCTGCTGCTTGACTGTACTTTTGGCAAGACATATCAGTTTTACTAACTCTTCAGCAGGCGGAAGCTGGTACAAAGAGGTGAAGAGACCAATACTCTGCTACAAGGACCTCAGCTGCTCCAAGAAAATCCGTATTCAGTGTGTCTGCCTGCACACGTGTGTATCATGTCCTTCAGAGCCAGTGCCCACCTGCCTGCCTTGGGCTTAGTATCATTAAACCTACCAGCCTGTTTCTGACCAGCAAAGATGGATGCTAACTAGTTGAGAAATGTCTGAACGTACCCATCTTCACCTAATGAATGTTTGGGAAGGCTCATCATCCACCTCTTCACACCTGGAAACTGGAAAACTGTGTATGTAGCTCCCACTAGCAGGCAAAGGTCTCTGCAGTCCTACCTTTGCAAATCCAGCAGCTCTGCCCTTATAAATAGAACTAGGTCACCAGTAGAGGTTTTCCCCCCTTGCTTTACCAGAGATAATGGATGAAGTCTGGAGTGGCCAATTATTCTTGCCCACAAAGCTGCTGCACTAGAGAGCTGACCTGATCCCCACAGATCTCCCGATAGGAAGCTGAAATGGAATTTTAACACCATGCCAAACAGTTCACATCCCCCTGCATCATGCGCTATTACTTCTGCTCTTGGGAAAGGAGATGCCATAAATCTACCTACAGTTTGCCTACGTATGTGAGCCAGCTTCCTCCATTCCCTTCTCCTTTGTCAGTGCCTACTTGAACCTTTTAAAATTTCTATACCTTCATAACAAATGTGCACAGAGGCTGCTTTGATTTATCCTGTTGACAAAGACCACGGCAGCCAAGTACAAAACTCAAGGCTAACAGCAACAGGGAGAATGGAGGGGAGAAATGAACCCAGACAGCGCTTCGCTGCTTAGAATACGTGCCCACGGCCTCTCCTGGCATACCTAAACCGCCTGCAGTGCTTTGGCAAAACAGCAAGAAAACAGTTTGCACATGACGGCTCCAACCAGGCCATTTCTGAGTGGAAGCAGAGCGATACATGCCGACCCTTAGTGACACTCAGGTGGCTGCAGACCTCCGGGGAGAAATAACAATCATGTGAACCAATGTCAAGGAGACATACCAAGTCACGGCTATGGGGCAGACTTCTAGCTTCCCGTTTCCCAGCAGGACTCCCCAGCTCTGCTAACAGAGGATTATCACACCTGAGAGCCTGGCCAAGGAGGCAGGTCATGCAGGGTCGTATCACACCCTCCTTGTGGGAGCAGACAGCAGCAGAAAGAACAGGCAGTCCGGTCTGCCATGCCCTGGCACGTTGGAAGAAGCAGGCACAAGATGTGCCCAGCCAAGTCCACCATGGTGATGTTTCATGTTGTTTGTCTCAAAGCTCCCTGGAGAACTACTCTGCCCAGCAGGTCCTGTACGCACGGTCCAAGGCAGGAGCAGTGTGGGAAAACAAAACCAGGGCTGATAACATGCTATGAGCTTTGTTTCAGTCTGCAAACTCTTGGACAGAAATGAGATTACAGGAGTATGTAGCACAGAGAAAAAGGCAGCTTCTTTCTTTCATTCCCACCAACACAGCCACAAGTGGGTGCAAGTGTCCTTGCTCTATACAACATGCTGCATTGTACTGCTCTTTGAACTGAGGTGCTCAAAGGCCTTCCCAAACATTCAGTACAACCTGCTTTCAAAATGAGAACCACTGTCACTGTGCAGCAAGGGAAAATGAGACACAGAGTGACTCCTGCAAACTTAATCCAAGGTCCTACAGATATTCCTCTCAACATCAAAGGCAGGTCATGCCCCTATGTGTTCCTTTCCCCCACCTCGCCTTGCTAGGATTTTCCCCTCACTTATGCCAATGCAACTATTCCTAGGGCTGCTTGGAGAACTGAATCAAGATGAAAAGTAGTGGTCTTTTCCAACCGTTAACTCCTGGCCTTCAGTCTCTGTCCTCTGACCTAGCCAATGACTTCCCTCTCCCTCCCGTAACTGCTGATGAACAACGGCCCTAACTCCAGCCCTCTCCTTAACCTGCTAATAACACCTTCTTCCCAAGTGATTTACTGCTTCCTGGCCTAGCCCAGCTCCATTAGCTACAGCACCTGTCTGGCAGTGGCAAGTACCTCTGGATTTGATACATATCTAATGCACGTTCAGGTTGCCCCTCCTATGCGAAGCACCTCTCCATAAGCAACCTCCACCCTTCCATACGTGCCTTTTCAGCCAGGCCTCTGGCTGGCCTGGCACTTCTCCAGGCCACACATGGCTGGAGAAATTTTCCTGATGACTAGCTGCACTAAAACTCGTCTATCTCTGCATTCCTCACAGGTCTGCCTACAATCCGCATGGACTGCACTGGATTTTATTAGGTGGGTTAGCCAAAGTACACCCTGTAGGAGAAAGGTTTACCAGGTCTGCCCAGCGCCTACACACTGCAAACCCATTGGTGAGAAAGAAGAAAAAAAAAGACAGGATCTCCAAGGCTGTAAGGGGGGCGGGGGGAATATTTTAAACTCAACATAAACATATGCGTGCTACAGAACTAATACTGCAGCCTGCTGCCTGCCCCCACTCCAAGATGAAAGCCAAAAAAGTGTAGATACTGGAGCCTTTCATAGCTTGTCCCGTGATACCCAAAGCCTTTGCATCCCTGTGGCTACCAGGCCCTCTCCTGCCTCTGCTGTCCTTGTCAGAAACACACAGAGCTTTAATTTAATTTCCTTCTAAAGTTCTTGATTGAGGAGGGAATAGCTTATGGCACAGAGCAAAATAAATGAGCTAGAATTTCTGGGGCTGGGGGGAAGATTTCTAGCACTCCTATCAGTAGTAAAGGCAAACTGTGCCTCCTTCTTCCTCAAAAAAGAAAATTTCTTTTCTTTCTATTCCATCCTAGAGCATTCCTTCCCTCTCACTATCTGGGGATGCTATATAATGCAAACTTAAAACAATCTTAACTTGCTCTGTGCCAAAGAACAGGTTAGAGTCTAGCATCTGCTCTGGAGATCCAAGGCAGGACTGGGACCGTTCCCACCGCAGCCGGGACCGGGGCCGTTCCCAGCAGGCAGAAGTCGCCGGCCTGGATGCGGACACACACCGCAAAGCACAACCGCCCCCCGGTGCAGGGACCCCAGCACGCGGCAGCACACCGGCACCTGCATCGCCCTGGGATGCGTTAAGGACCCAGCCTGCCCACCCGCAGGGGCACTGCCGCCCTCACCCAGGGATGCCCTGCTCCTGGACCCTTACGGCACGGGGCACCCCCTTCCAGAGCATCTCCGAGGTGCGGCCCGGCCCGCCCCCCCCCCTCCCCGCACCCCTGTGGATGCCGCGGCGGCGGGAGCAAACCCCGCCCCGGGGCGTGGGGCAGCCGCGGCCGGCCCTTCCCCCGCGGTACCTCTCGGGGAAGTGGGTGTCCCTGTGCTGGGGGAGGCCCTGCTTCCTCCGCTGGCTGGAAGAGTTGCTGGCCGAGGGGATGTGCGCTTCCATCGCGCCGGGGTTGCGCGCCGCCGCCGCCGCCGCCACCTCTTGCCGCGCCCGGAGGAGATCTGGGGAGAGGGAAGGGATGAGCTGCTGCCCACCACGGGCCCCCACGGCCCCCCGCCACCCCCCTCCCCGCACCGGCCCCCTGCAGGCACCCACCGCCCGCCCGCCCGCCCTCCGCCGTGGGGGTCTGCTGCAGCCCCTTCGCCTACAGCCGCGCACCGCCCGGCCGGCGGGGCTGCTGCGGGGCTGCTGCGGGGCTGCTGCGGGGCTGCTGCGGGGCTGCTGCGGGGCTGCTGCCGGCCCTCCGCGGGCGACAGGGCTGCTGCTGCCAGGGCTGCTCCCGGCCCGGCCCACCCCGCAGCCCCTCGGGCGACAGGCTGCGCCTTTGCCCCCCCGTCCCCGCCGCCCCCGTCCCCGCGGGGCGGGCAAGCTGTCAAGCGGCGGGAGGCGGCGGAGCGCGGCCGGCCCTGCGGCTCGCCGGGCCCGGGCTGCCCCGCGTGCTCACCCGGCAGAGCGGGCTCTTCGCGGGATCCGCCTCCGCCGCCACGGGAGTTTGGCAGCGGAGGAAATTGTGCAACTACGGGAGGGGGTGGATTGCTGTTTAATTGCCTTCCTGTCGGAGGGAGGGAAGGGGGGAGGGAGGAAGGGATTCATGCATGCATGCATGGGGGGAGACAAAAAGGAGAGGGAGGCTTCCTACCCGCCCACCCCGCGCCCCCCCGAGCCGCGGCAGCACCTGCCCGGCCGCGCCGAGCCCAGCGGGGCGCAGCATCATCCGCCCCTCGCCCCGCTCCGGGAGCCACCGGCCCGGCCCGCGGCCACCCGCGCCGAGGCGACCCGCAGCCCCGCTCGCCGGGCACCGCCGGTTTTGGCCGGTCCACCCCCGGAGCCCCCTCGAGCAGCATCCCCCCCCCCCAAAAAAAAAAAAGCCGCGACCCAGCATCTCCCGCTGCTGCTGAAACAGGGGACTGGGTCCCGCTTCCCTCGGTAGCCCCTACCCCCTGGGGCAGGCCCCCCCCCGCCTCTCACCCAGCCGGGGGAGCCCCATCCATGCTACCGGGTCCAGCTTAGCTGCGGCCACCACGCCTCAGAGCACCGAGGGCTGTTTCCCTGAGCGCGGTGACCCCCCTGCCAGCCACGCAGAGCCTGGGGGATGCTGCGGCTCTGGCCTGGGCAAGGGGGGGCAGCTGGCCCCGGCAGGTCCGTGCCTGCCTAGCACAGCTCTGCTCTAGCAAAGACTGGGCCACAGAGCAGGTGAGGATGGGGTACAGAAAGGGACCCCTTCCAGCCATAGGCACAGCACCTCCATCAGCAGGTCATGAAGAAATGCACCCCTCATTAACCTGCTCTGCCATGGCACCATCGCAGAACCCTCTACCTATTTATTACATGGGCAGACTGTGCAACGACAGCTTATACGTGTGTACAGTCTTTCCAAGGTGGGTGTCAGTGCAGACAAACTGCCCACACGAGTGCCTTGTGATGGACAATGCAGGCATGGCCAGACACACCACAAGCACAAGTTAATGGGGATCACAGCGCACTCCGAGGAAGAACAGGCAAGGCAGCAAGTACAGCTGGCGTGCTACTGCACTTGCCCTCTTGGGGAACAATGCTGGACAGACCTATGAGAAGGTCTAGTGACACGGACACCCATAGCAGTTGCACTGGCAGAGGCTTTTTCCAGAATGTTACTCTCACAGTTAAGCACCAGGAGTCCCTTAGTTCCTGTACGTATTTGAAAATATCCCGTACACAACTTGCTTATATCCCACAACAAAACCTCTGCTGCCATTCACATGATGCACAGCAAACACACACACACACATGCATACTTAGAGGAATCCTCCTTCACACACTCACTGCACACCGCTCTGCAAAAGGAAACCAAAACACAGCTGGGGAGAGGAGGAAGATTTATCTTAATGAACACACCCTGGTCAGGACCAGCTTGCTCTATGGAGATTTCAAAGCACTCCGCATCCAGCAGCATATTAGTCCTCTCCCTGCAACTGATTCATAAAGCTAGGTTAATCTAAGAGTGTCGCATGACCCTGGTAACGATACACTTTTCATCTCCTTGCCTTCCCTTACGCCACCATGCTGTTTTCCTTTGGTTCTGGAAATCCCAGCCACCCATATTCCCATTAGCCACAAGATGTGCACAGCTAAGCTTGAGCTTCACCAATCACTTTTTCAGATATTTTGGCCAGGGCTGAAGCCCCGTGGTGGGGCTGCAAGTTGGGGTGGAAACACTTTTTGGGGCAGTAAGAAGGACATTGGTACCTAGGCTTTTCCAGCCACATTCACGCACATACAATCCCTGTCCCCACATCCCCACAACTGAGGGGACAAACATTAAAATAACATACAATTCTGAACTGAAAAAGTACATAAGAAACAGTGAAACAACAAACTCTATCAGATCACATAAAAAGCCTAGAGAATTCTCTGAGCCAGGGACCATGCACCTTCAATGTTTATAAATTAATTATCTGAAAAACCCAGGTCACTCCTTATTGCCACACTGCCTGTAATTTAGAAGTCTGGCGTGCAGCCAATTCCAGAAGCTGCATTGATCCTGAATGACCGCAACAACCCCCCACATGCACACCCTCTCCTCTCCTCTTTCTCTCCCCTCCCTCCCTCCCTCCCCTGCGGCCCTACCCCCTCACAGAGCCCCCCCCCCCCCCCCCCCTCCCCGGATCTGTTATTTACAATCCTGTACTCTGACAGTTGGGAAATCAGATTGATTGACAGTGGGACGCTGGCGGATGGAGGTTCCAGGCACAGAGACAGACTGAATTCAGAATGTGGGATGAATGCCACTGGGAGAATGGGGGTGGAGAAGGGGGGTCGAAAAGCAATTAAAAAAAAAAGATTTCTAAATTATTAACATTTTTTAAATTATTAATGTTATTGGTGCCTCCATGTGAGCCCGCAGATAAACTGCGCTTTGTACTGGCACTAATAATTTATAGCCCAACCAGAGCCCTGTGGTGTGGAGACAATCCAAAATACACAAAGTTTTGTCTTGTCAATGTTACACGAGAGTCTGTCTGTGCAGACTCCTTCTCTGCCTCTGCCTACCCCAAAACCTCAGTGTGACCCCTCACCTAACAAATGCTGATGAGACAATTTAATCATAATCATAAAAAATACGTCAGGCTTTTAATGTAATGAGCTACTTTGCTCATTACAAGGGGGGAGAAGGGGGTGATAGCAGCTGTTCTGCAGCACACACTCTGCCTGGACGTACATGTTCCATGTGTCCAGCAGCCACCTGGTGCCCAGGTTAAGCGCTCTATCCTGACTGTCACAATACCAGCACGGGCAACACATTTCATGCCGCGTACGTGCTCTGTTGTATTCAACATGGTCTACACAGACCTATGCGTCACGGTTGAATATGCAGCATTTGCACGTCTGCATGTGTTACCCTTCTGTGCATGGTACATGTTAGATGTTGTCCTCTCACTTACCGTGCTCGTGTTAGTTGCATGAATGTGTGGGAACTCTACACCGACAGTGTGTGGCTTTGTCCCCGCACCTATGTATCATGCTTGCAGGAGCTCTGCAGCTCTGTGAATGCCTGGGGCAGCTGAACACCACACACAGAATCATGTGCCATGTTCACCACGGTGTGCCTAAGCACAGGTTTATGTCGTGCCTTTGCTGATAAGCAAATCCTTACTCCACAGAGGAAGGAATTGCCTTCTTGCCCCCAGAGAAGCCAATCAAATCAAACAGAGTGGAAAGGAAGACAGCCTCTTCATTAAACTAACAAGCAGCCCTGGGGATTTACACTCTAGACCAGAGATTCTCCTCCAGTTCTTGCTGGATGCTTCGCCAACGTTGCTTGCACTCCTTACCTGGCTCACCCAGGCAGTACAGGTCAGCCCTCCACACCTTGGGTTGGAAGCAGCAGAGGGGCTACAGATTCATAGTGTTGCTTTTTGACGTCACTTCGACCCTCTGCTTCCAAGACTGGAACAGCATCACCACTTCTGTCTCCCTGGCTTTGCCTGACCCAGACAGCTCAGTTACTTCCTGCACCCCCAGCTCCCGCATCAGAGGACTGGGGTACAAGGCACAGCTTTACTCTCGACCAAGCGGAGCCAGCGCCCGCAGCCTTCACTCACCCGAGGGAAGGCGAAGGGGGCTGAGGAGGACATCGCCTGTGGAGGGATGCTCATGGCTCCCGCACTCTGCCAAGCAGTTCCCAGGGTAGAACCTGCAACTGCCTAGTGCCCCCTTTAGACACAGCGCGGGATGCTGCAGGCAAGCGGGACAAGCCAGCTTCCTCCACCAACGAGGCAAAAGCCACCCGCAAGCCTTCCTTCGATTCACGTGGGACCCATTAGATCCTGGTACTGCAGCACCCTTGTCCCCTCGGGACACCGCTCCAGCCCCAGGACAGCATCACTGGACAACGGTATCTGTTAATGAAGAGGCTGCTGCAGGACTAGGGTTTGGATTTTTCTCCTCATTGCATCACCGTAACTGCACAAGCACCAGCCTCCTTTTAAAGAGCAGAATGGCAGCATCTTCCCTTGAACATAGGTATTGTGCAGAAACACTCCTGTGCTGCTAAACCTAGGAACAGCAGACAGGGAGGTACAGAGGCACCATTTGCACTGTGCACATCAGGCCTTAAATAAAGGGGGGGTCCCTCAGGAGTCCCTAGCACCCAGCTCAACCTCAGAGAAGCCCACCATCCTGGGAAGGTCTGGGGACAATTTCTTAGTGCTGGAAGCCGTGATCTACAGGGTCCTTAGGGCAATGTTCTGAGGAAGCCCTCACAAAGTGAGCATACACTGGGTATGGAAGAGGTTCTCTCCCTTTCAGCAACCCAGCTCCTGGCAGGGGGGCTGGAACTAGGTGATCTTTAAGGCTCTTTCCAACCCAAACCATTCTGGATTCTAATCCTTCCCCTCACTCTTCCACAGCAGACCTGGTTTCAGCTAGCAAAGGACCAGATCAATCCTTGGTGATATAAACATAATTGCTTTCAGTAAATGATACCACGGGCGAACCTGTCCCACAGACTTCAGCATTAGCCTGCTAAGCTGCCTTCACTGCGACTTTGCTTCACCTACACATTTTAGTTTTCTGTAAAATCACAAGACACCTAATTCTCATTAAGGTGAAAGGTCTTTAACACCAATTTATGCTATGCCTGTGTGTAGCAACCATATTGCACAAACTTTCTAAACCTAGCACCATCAATGCTTAATTAAATCCTGCAACATCATCTTGCTGTTTCAGGTCCTATCACTAAATAGCAGGAGTATCTGGCACTGCCTACCTCTCATCCGCCCTCCCTGCATGTTCAACACTCATTTCCCTTGCTCCATACTATGACCCAAGTAAGACTTAGACCACAGATTCTGAATATTCAGATTGACACAAACCCTTGAAACAAAAGGAAGACAAGGACCCTCCTCACTGCCATTGCAAAAAGTAGTGATGGTGCAACGGATACATTCCAGTACACAAATGCATAGGCCCCGAGATAGCTACAGAAGGTATTTGCATTTCTAGATGGCTGAGGGTAGATGCCCCCACAGAGATGGTGGGAGAAAGGGTCTGTAGGATACTCTTTAGCACCACCTGTATTCACTGCATGATAAACACGCAACGCTGCAGCCCATAAATCCTCCTCACGTGCACACAGGGGTTAGGGACACCTTACAAGACTTATACAGAATTGGTAAAGCGGGCGCCCTCTTCTCCCATGGGTATGAGCCCGTACCTCCGTGGCTGGGCACCGCCATGCTGTTGGCCAGCTGGTAGAGACGCTGTTGTTGCTGCTCTTCAAAGGTGCCATGTTCATTCAGTGCTGACATCATGCGCCTGTAGTGCTCCTCTGGGGTCATCTGAGTCACCGAGTCCTCAAGCAGAGGCGTGTGGGAGTTTTCTGAAGAGCAGAAAGATTTGGTCTTTTTTCCAGAGAGAAATATAGTGGAAAATCACATAAGTATAGGGACAGTGCAAAGAAAGAGAAAGGGGGGCAGAGGGATATTAGCACACTCTCCCAGAACTATCGGCTGTACCCACTGAACTAACCTGGTGTACCAAGCTGCCAGTGCAGCTGTCCTTGTGCTCCCAGATGTACCATTATATGTGGTCAAGACACACCTACAACTTGCTAAACCTCCAAATGTGGGCACACGTGTACAATAAAGTCTACAGTTTCAATTGCCATACCACCCCAAAAAAATCATGAACAACTCCCCCCACCCCAAGCAACAAGCACTGCAATATAGTAACACAAAATTACCAGCAAGCTCTCTATCCCCAAGGTGGCAAAGAGGACAGGCAGGATGAAAGAGTTCACTGAATTCTCACCCTTTCATCTTGGGGGACATGCTTTCTTGTTTTCAACTGATACCTGATCAGACATGTGCCTCTTTCCCCCACCTTTCTGAACACCCACAAGGACACAATAATGTGAGAGATGTTCAGGCACCCAGCGTAGGTGATGCTGAAAACTGCACAACAGACAGTGATGACAGCCCACCTGCCCAGGTCTTGCAGGGATGTCACAAAACTTCAGGTATGTCACAAAATTTCAGGTATGTACATACAGCTAAACTCCTTGAGGCCGTTAAAATTACACCCGACATGCCTACCTCTCCATCTTCCCAGACTGGCTGCACAGCTCAGGAGGGAGGGCTTTGAGGAAGGGCCTGCCTGCTCCCTGGGCTGTAGGGATCCCAGTCTAACAATCAGGGAGATAAACCCACAGAGGGTTTCTGTTTACAGTAAGCAGAACTCAGAGTAATTACTGTTCACTGCCTTGGTGGTGGCTGCTCTAACACTATTTTATCTTGGATCTTCCCCACAGGCAAAACTTTTTCAACAGGGGAAGGGCTCCCCCCCATGCTGCAGTCACAAGACCACCCTATTGTGTGACCCAGATTCGTGCTGCTTCATTCACTTCATTTTGCAGACAGAGTCCCGCAGGGATGACTCCGCAGCTAGACTGGCTCCCAATTCAAGGTGGTGGCTCCGAGCACAGGCCACTTACTTTACACCAGCATCAGCACTGTGATGGATATGCAGGCGCTGGACATCTTGCTGGGAAAAGAGCCATGGATCTCAAGTGAGAGAAAGACCCCTAAGCTAGATACCAGAAAAGAGCCCACGGCAAACAAATATGGTCCAAGAGACAGAGCACCTGTAAAACGCGGCCCTGCTGCAGCAGCTTAGGGACCGGTTCACTTCTGCCTTGGCTGGAACGAGAGGCCGTCGGTGGCAAGTGCTGCCTGCCACCAAACTCATTACACAACCAAGCATACAGGGGCTCAGATTTTGGGGATGCAACCTTCACATGTCATAACGAAGCCACCTCCTGCCCAAAACATAGGAGGGGCTAATAATAGTAATAACAACAATAATGAAGAGTCTGAGCTGCACAAAGTTTCAAGTTAAAAAGGTTTGCATCACTGGCTCCTGATGAGCTTCTTCTGAAAAGGGGGATTTACTTCATTCTCCTCCAGCTCGGGCCAGCCACCCAGCTCAGCAAGGATTCTCCATCAGCAGAGCAATTTGCGGCCATATCTGCAACCACCGATCTCTACCCCAGCGACACGTACCTGTATCTCGGGGACCACAGGCTTCCTTGTGTGAATCACAGGTTCACGGCCTGCTTCAGGCCAGCTAGCAACAGGAGCTGGGTCCCCACCCTGCGCTGTGAAACCCCCACGTGTCAAAACCAGACCCGAAACAGGGAGGGCTGCACAAGATGACAGCCACGCATACCTGCTGCCTCCCACTCCTCCCTGCCTCCGGTACCCAAGCCTGCAAGACACCAGTGGAAGATGGAGGGGGGTGGCGGGCAGAACTCCCTCCCAGGTTCCCTTCCCGCCAAGTCACTTCGCGGGCCAGATTCCCGCATCCTCCTCCACACTCCTGCTGCTCCTGCCACCTCCCCCAGGAACACAGAAATGCACCAACTGTTTCAGTTCCCTTCTGATGCTCTTAACCAAAGGTCTAAGGAGCAAAGCCGCATGCCACAGACCTGATTTAGAAAAACACAGTGGGTTTCCCCCCCCCCCCCCCAGCTGTGTCATTAGAGAAAAAGGGAGGGGGGAGGGGATTTAATAACACTTAATTACCATAAACTCTATCCGATCAGCCGCAGAGCAGATTTCAGGTGCAAGGAGGGGAGGAGAATGGGGGTGGCAAGAGGGGAGGCTAAGAGGAAGGAGGAGTCCAGCAAAAGGCTGGATTTCCACACTTAAAACTTGGAAGATTTCACATGACTCAGCCAGCGGTAATTCCAGCTTTGCTGAAGCTTTGCTGTCTGCTTTTGTCATTACCAGGGGGTAATGCGGGAGACTGATCTTGCCAAATCTCTCCCAGCCGCTAGGTGTGTAATGGACTCTGGCACAGCCACTGGGAAGGCACAGCTGAGGCAGGCATCTGTCAGGCCTTCCAGCTCTCTGGCATGCTCCCCCCTGTGCCCCAGCCGAGGGGACACCCCCCCCCCCCACCACCCTTCAAACCCTTCAACAGCGCTGCAGCATCCCAGCAGCAGCAGCCAAAAGGAATTCAGGCTCCCAGAGGATGCGGGTTTTCTGCTCAGCCTGAAGGACATGTCACTGCTGCATGGCCTTTTCAGCAAGGTTTTATAAAGCTTGTGCTCCCCAAGCAAGCCCAGACAGGACAGGAGCACCCAGCCTGCCCGCCCCCTCTCCTTCACTATGACAAACCCAGGACAGGCCCAGGCTCCCTTGACAGAACCACAGTAAAGTTCACGGAGCCTGCTGCAAAAGCATCTCACCCAGGTTCAAAGCCAGGTCTTCACTGTTAGCTTTAGGGTCTTTGCTGCAGAAACTGTCACTCACCAGGGCAGAGAGGGTCCATGCCCCCCGCCCCACATTCAGCAGAGGGGTCTGGGGGGCAGTGAGATCATTAGCAAGAATGGGGCCAAACAGACAGCTGCCAAACCAACCAACACACAGACATCCCCACCAACGAAGAGGAACAAATTGACAGAGGTGGGATCTGAACTGCTCAGCTGTAGTCCAGCTCCGTCTCTGGCCTAATTCATTAACCAAAGATGCAGTAAGATTTTTGTTTTCTTTTAAATGATCTACAATAGCAAAGAAAACAGAATGGCAGAAGGAGCAGCATATGAGCTCATCAGCCCACCACAGGGGGCGAATGCAATATTGTTCCCTACGTGTGTTTTCCAGCACTTAGTCCAGCCTAGTTTCAAATCTTCCCAAACGATGAGGCTTCTACCAGATTTATTTTTCAGCAGTTCAAACAGGAACCCAAATACTCTTACTGATTTTCTCTTTTTGCAATCGTTCACTTTTATTTCATGTCTCAAGGAATCGGAGCAGCGGATCTCCAGACATAACTGTTGCCGCAGGAGCGAGGGTTTTACTTGGGGAATTGTCTCCTGGGGAGAAAGCTTCCCCCGTGACCTGCCAGCACAGCCCTCGCTCCGAGCCTCTGATATGCTCGCATTTCCATATTAGACACGAGAACGTTCTGCTCTGTTTGACAGCAGTGCTGGCGCGGCCCTGCTTCCACTGAGATAGGGCTCTCTTTTGATCTCTGGTGCGCACACCGTGAGCGCTGGGGAGGGGGGAAGGGAAGGTTACTGCTTCCCCGCTGGAAGGGTTTCCAGCCCTACAGGTGTTTTTTCACTCAGTCAGAGAGAAGGAGTGATTTACTTGGCTGCCTCTGTTTTCCTTGCCTTGTCAGGCGCAGCCACGGCAGCACAAGATGGGCCGCAGGCACGGGGTCACTTCTCCTCTTCAAAAGGCTGTTTCAGGGACAATGCGGCTGTGCCCTGAGCGAGCGCTGCATCCAGGGCCAGCGTATGATGGAGAGGGGGACAGTCCCCAGCCCGAGCTGCACACCACCCCCAGAGCGCGAAAAAGGCAGAGGACCAGCACCCACCCACCCAAGGCACACGACCAGGCTGGACCAAAAGGAAGGGTGCATCCCAGGGAGATGCTGCAGACCTGGCTCCTACCAGCGGACGACGTGGGGCTGCACAGGCTGCAAAACTCCAATCAGTCCTTGCTTCCCTTCCCACTCCTAAATCACAAACAACACTCACAGCACCCGGGTCCCTTCCAGGCTTGGGGCTCTAGCACAATCCCGCACTACTTGACAGCAGCAGTTTCCAATTCCAGGTAACTAGTCGCTAGGGTCCATCCTGTTTGAAAGCAGCACGTCACAATACTGGATCCTTCCATTTCCAACCAGCTCCCTAGTGCAGAGCTTGGAACACAGGGATCATTTCCCTCCTGGTCCCCAAGGGCACCCGTGCCACAGGAACACTGCCCGACTGCCAGCAGGAGAGGGAGTCTCCTGGAGTTATCAGCTGCAAGGTGCTCTCACTCTTTGGGGCTTAAGACACAAACACTGGCTACAGCCTCTCCTTTGGCCCCCTTCTCATAGCAGGAGGTGGGCAGGTAACAGCCCCAGAAGCACTGAAGTCTTTGCCCCTACTCAGCCCCTCACTATCCTGACGGTATCTTTGCATCAGCACAAGCCTAGGCTTAAAACGCCTGCCACAGTGCTGGAGAGAACAGGGGTTCCCCAGTGCTCCAATATAATAAAAAACAGGTCATGTGGGAGATTAGTGAAAGGCCCCGCTCAGAATTTCCATTCTGTCTCACACTCTTTTAAAGGGCAGGAAAGGCTTTCTGAGAAGAAAGTGGGAGTAGAAAATGAAAGTTTGCTTTTATTCTGGGCTTCCTCGGAACCCCTCTCTTAATGAGTTGGGGAAGTCCTGAGTCATTCAGAGGTAAGGAGCACAATTTAGATCCTGAGCACATACCGCAAAGCCTAGGGCTGCTTGTCTGCCTCACGCTGCACTCAACTCTCTCAAGTAAACAAAAATGGTGAGAAGGCCAGAGGAAAGAAATAGAACAGGATCGTCTGACCCTGCTGCTCCCATGGCAAAAACATTCATTTGTGCAAGTTCAGCCACTTTATTAGGGTGAATCCAATTGCAGCCATCTGGTTTCAGATGGCTTGATTAAAGTTCAGCCCATTCTCACCTGGACCACATCGGTTGCTGTTACCAGGATTCAGCTCCTAAGCATGCACTGTCTTGGAATTACAAAGGATACAGACTCAGCAGAAACAGCAAAGATGACACCAGGTGTATCAAGTGTGTCGCACGAGTCTCATGCCCCTATGTATCAAACGCATTTCCAAATCTACAGAAGCATCCTGCTTTGAACTTACCTGCACATCTACTAGAAACATTTCAAGGATAGCAGGAATAGGGCAGATTACCTGTTTCCCTTGATTTTTTTTAAAGAGCAACAGCGTATAGGGTTCCTCTCTACACCTTTCAGAAAAGCCCAGTGAAAAGCTAAGGCACTTCTACTTGTATTGAAGAGTTAACAGGCAGAAGAAGGTTATGTGAAAGAAAAGATTTAGCATGTTCTTAGGTAGCGTTAGCAATATTATAATGAATGACACTTAGCATTCAGCGTCCTCTCAGAGTATGCTGCCGTTCAGATCATAATTTAGGGACAAGGAGTCAAGAGGAGACAATATACAGGAACACTGTGTGAAATCAGGATGCAGTAGAAGTCCTTACAATGTTTCTTTGTATAGCATAATATAAGGTATGTAGTTTAAGAAGGCTTCAGGACAAACTGCTGCAAAAAGTCCTCTTTGAGATTCCCCGGATTGGTTATTGAGAACATATCCCTTGAAGAGTCTCAGCTACTGGACTCCAAACCCATGAAACAGGATCTAGCTTCAGACAGCTGGTCTGCTTTTGTATTTTTTTTAGTGGCCAAAGAGTGCAGGTTAGACAGAGTGATCAAGATGGGTATTACTGACAGCTAATTAGTTTGAACTTAACAACAAAGACTTAAGTGAACGGCCTGCAAAATCTCATTTACGCAACCTTGAGACAAACTCATTAACTGCAGGCTCCATTACCCATTCCACTTTGCCAGTCGTAAAGAAAGTTTAAAAATCACGTTTATAGGAAAGAACCATAAGACAAATCAGGAGATCTTAAAAAAAAATAAAAATAAATCCCTAAAGAGAAACCTTCTGCAGATTCCATCTCTATAGGAACAGTGCCATAAATGCCTAAGAAAGAACTAGGCAGCCCTATTCTCCCTGCTAGGCTTCTTTTTTTCCCTTTAAAGGAACAGATGCCAGCATGATAAGCCTGTGTGTATCTTTCACATTAAACATGTAATCAAGACATTCTGCCTGAAAAGTAGAAACACCCCTAAAATCCACCCCAAAAGCTGCAGCTTACTTTTTCCATCACAAAGCAATTATTCTAATTAAGAGGCAATTCCTTTCCCACACTGCAAGCTTCCCTCCGATTAGATAAAGAAAGCACAGTGCACTGGTAGCCTCCTTCATGCACCCTTAGCGCCGGATACTTACAGCTCCCATACCACAGCCTCCTGCAACCCTCCCTTCCCTCCCTCCTTAATTTCAATTAAGTTCCACTCTTAAGAAAGGAAAAGAAAGGGGAAGGGGATGGGGGAGGGAGAAGCAGCACTTACCCTTTGGGGACTCACTTCTGGCTTTCTTGCTTTCTAAAGGACACTCACTGCTGCTGTTGGGAGAACATACTCTTCTCTTGCCTAAAATTTCATCTAGAAGAGAGATGAGAAATCTGAGCATCAGATAAGGTTGTACCTTCCTCTTTGCAGAAGCAACCAGAGAGACTTTGGCATTTTGCTTCTCTCTCACACAGACACACACGCACACACATACATTACAAGCAAAGGGGAAAAAAAATGAAAGTAAGAAAAATCATCATCTTGAGAGCCTTGATCTGCTTTCCTAATCACGCAGTCCGAAAGCACATAATGACTATTCATACACTGATCAATGCAACATTTTAAAGCTGTAAATTCTGAATCCAGTTGATTTCCTTACTGAGTTTCATCATTTGTTCTGTTGCCTTTTGTCCCCCTGGTGTTTCCACTCCTTTCATGCCCTGATGCAAAGCAACTGGGGGAGAGAAAGGGGAGGAAAAAAACAACACACAAAAAAAGCACAACAGATCTCCGAATCTTCCTACCACAGTATCTCTCTCTCTCTCTCTCTCTCTCTCAAGCTCTCTCCCCCCCTCTTTCCCCCCTCCTCCTTCAAAACCTCAAGGTCCTTAGCAATCTTCCCCCTCTAGATTGTACGGAAACACTCAAGCCTTTTGCATTACTGCAGCCCTACAAACCAACACAAAATATCTAATATACAATTACAGCATCCCTGAACAGATTTAAAATCAATATCCTCCTATAATAATGCTAGGGAAACTGAAAGCATGATGTTGCATATGGGCAGGAAGGAAGAGACTGTTTGTCACTGCAAGCATCAAATTCTCATCTATCAAGGGCTTGTTAAAGATGCAGCATCTTAAAAGAAAAAAAATAATTTCACAAATAAGCACCATATTTGAGTGACTGTATGTTGCATCTGCCTGTGAGTCAACATGCACACGAAGCTTCTGCAATTTGCCCGAAGTGTGTTGGTTAAGAAAGGTTACAAACTCCCTTGGTCCTATTTATAAGAACAACAAAATTATTTATGTTCCGGGGGACATATTAAGCCAAGCAACTCAGTATGTCCCTCATACTCAGAATCACTCCACATTACTTTGAATTCAGCTAAGCAAGCCCAGGTTCCTGCCTTGCCATTGTATTTATCAAGAGATCCAGGGCACAGATCTGTGGCTGCTCACAGGCTGAGCAGCACCGAGAGCAGACAGTTAACGCGCCGAGGGCACAGCCTGCCAGGCAATGCCTTTATCCAAAGAGCAATTCTGGAACTCTGCAAAGTTACAAGTGGCATTTCAAGGTTTTAAAGAGCACAAGCTGCCTCCAATCTTATCTTGCCATGACCCTGTCACCCAGCCTGTTAACAAAACTGGTACTCGGAGACAACTGCAGAGGCTTGCAATCATCCATAACCAAGAGCAAAGTAAATACAACAAAACAGTGGCAATTGGAAAGCAGATGGGAAAGGACTGTCAGCCAGTGACAGCACTTCAGTTTTCTCGGTGCTTCACATCCCAGTTGTTGAGTCAGCCTCTCAATACAATTTGAATGTTATCAATCCTCCTGCCTCAGTTTACCCTTTAAATAACTTCTCCAAAGCCACAGACGTATCAGCTTGCCAAGCCAGCATCAAAGCTAGGAAGTACCTGGCCACACAGCACAAACAGAGTCACAAGCTCCCTCCCCACGGAACGCTTCATTCTTCATGTTGATTTTCCTGGAAATGTTACTCTGATGCTGCAGACCCTCAGCGGTGGAGGCCAAGATCATATATCCTCCTCAGAAGTGTTCTCATCCGGGATTTGTGGCTTTGAAACAACAAAAGTCCCGTTGCTCTGCTCGCCCCTCCCAGCCTGGGCAGGAGGCAGCAAAACCCAACAGGGCTTGTTCTTATGTACTTCAGGCAGAAGAGACTCCATGGAAGAACTGGTGACAGAAGCACCAGTTACATGTGACAGCAGTTAGAATATGAGCAGTGAAAATGCCTTGATTTCACAACTCTGCCATCACTCCTTCTCTCTTGCTGTTCCACTCCCACCCCTGTGCACCCATCTGCCAGCAGACATTCGCTCTGACTAGCGCCATGCCCTGCTACTCCCACGCGCGTCAGCAGGACAGGTTGCAAGTCCCATCTCACTCCCACCTGCCCGCGCTTGTGCAGGGGAAGACCAAGATCGCACAGTAACTCTGAAGCGGCACCAACTCCATCAGACCCATGCCCCACCAGTCTCCAAAACACCCACTTCTTGGCACACACACAAGTGAGCTGGCAGCTACATGAACAGTCAGCTGGGACAGCCTGCCATCACCAACATGCCACAGCAAAAGGTCCCAGATGTCTTGCGCTTGAGATTTGAACTTGGCCCTCCAGAGAGATCCCACATTAGTGTATTAATCTCTCGGGTGATCTGCAGAATTTTCCTTCCAGCATCTCGGGTTCACATTGCACCAAAGCACCAAATCCCACACACCAAGTTTATATTCAGGTTGCCCCCCAGCAGTTTTTACGGCAGTCAGATCACAGAATGAAAATTTTCCTCTTCCCCCCCCCCCCCCTCCCCTCTTCGTTTAAGGCAAAATCCTGGAATGTGTCAGAGACTGCCTCTGCCCCCAGAAATGTGGGGACTAAATCAGCAAGATATAGAGTAGGTAAGGAAAAGGGAGTAATTACCATCAGTAGCCAGTTATGAAGGCACAAAGATCTAACAATCCATCCCAAATTTACCGAGTCAGTAGGAGAGCACAAGACTGAATATCAATCTTCCAAATTCCAGCCCTGCACTAAAAGAAGTCATACCCCCCTCTTAGCTTTCTTAACTGCAAAGCAGGGAAGAGCCTGGTCACATTTTCATTAACTCACAGATTCTGGGGTACTACCTAAACAGCGACGTATTTATATTACAGCACCAATGCTTTCCTCTTTACATCTTAAATCATATGCACAGCTTTAGCATACCACTTACACCTGCTAAACCCATGCCCTTTTACAGGACCCTATATTCTAAATTCATCCCTTTATGCCCCCATGCCATTCACCCAACCACTCCTGGCACTCACAAAGTACTAGGACAGTGGTTGAAGGCACTGGGATAGGAGCATCCACAGTCCATCTCCCTCTGACTTTGCAGCAACAGCAGCAGCAAAACCAAATATGTTTTGCAAATGAGTTGGCAGTGTAGCTTCTGGATGTCTTGCCACCCTCTCAAAGACAGGTTGTGCATTTAGAGTGCGTTGCTACTCATCAACCAGAAAGCCAAAGCGACCTGAACTGTTTGCTCAGCCCATGCATCTGCAAAAGGCAACACTCCACCTTAGAGGGTTGGAGGGACGGTTGTAGGGGGGCTGGTTTTTTTCCTGCCCTTTTTTTTTTTTTTCTTTGTTCCCCAAATCCCTGTTTTTGCCTCATCTCTCCTGCCTTCTATAAAGCATTTCAGTTGAAAGGAAGCCAAATCAGAGCAGTTTTTAGTATTAAAGCTGAAAATGAAAGACATTATCAGTAGAACAATAACGTTATGAAGCTAGCCCAGGCAATAACTGAAGTACAGAGTGCTAGAGGAAGCCCCAAGCATACTGATCACTGACTGCCACCAGTGCAACACAGCCCTGACCACACCAGCCTCCCCGCCAAGGTCCCCCATGCAGGTCCCCAGATCCCACGTTACATTCAAGGCTCCTGCCAGCCTGACAAGGCGGTAGAGAAGGTGATCCTGAAAGGTTTTTGGAAACAGTCAAATCTTTTCCCCAAAGATCTACAAATTGAAGTGGATTTTTCCCCCCTCTTTCATGGGAAGAGAAACTCCAGCACTCCCCTGCTGCGTTACTACAGTGAAACACGAATAGAGACAGGTCAGCTGGAGGAGGACAGTTCTTCTCTCCCCATACAGAAGTATCACCCAGTGGCTTTGCAACCATAAAGAGAAACGATGTGGGTATGGCACCATGAAACGAGCTTGTGTAGAAGCCAGGAAATGCGGCCTTTCTCTAATCACAGCCCTCCCTAGACTTGAGACACACTGATCAGAGGTCACGGGTGGAAACGTCACCTGGAAGTAACAGTGCTTTGTACTCCTGCACTGCCACCGATCCTCAGCCTCCCAGCACTCATCAGAGCTGGGTAACTTAACAGTCGTGTTCACCAACACATCTAGAAATTCCAAACCTCATTATCAGCTTTGAAGAGAGGACATGGGAGCCTAAGTCAGCTGGGAAGATTAGAAAGCCTAACTAGGTTTACCCAAAAATGGAGGGACTTTATCTCCACTCTTTACAAGGGAATCTGCAGCAGAGAAGCTGCACCAAGGACACACGTTGCAGCAACAGCAGGATGAGAACTGAGCCTGTGTCCCAGCGACAGAGCACAGGGTTTCACCAGGAGAAGGAAAATGAACAAATGTGAGGTGGTCACAAAATGTTTGCCCTCCCAGTGTTAAACGGGTGGACTACAGAGAAAGTGCCAATTATGGCCAAGAGACCGCACCAAGTTCTTCTGCACTGTGCTATGCTGCAGTACAATGGCAAGAGATCGAGACCTACCTCATGAGCCCTATCATATCACTGGGTTTGCTCTGAAAGCTTCTTGGACCCTGAAGTCCTGAGTAAACAGAGGGCTGCGCCAACTTACATGGGAAATCACCCAGGCTCAGACAGCCAACATCTAATGAGAAGAAAGTCCTTTTTTCACCTCTCTTCACATATTTTAAGAGGAGGAAAACATCCTCCCTTGCTCTTAACTCCCCCATCAAACTTAAACCCTGGAGATGACAATTCCCACTGACCAGTCTGAAATTTCTTGGCAGCATCTCAGTTTATTCAGGTCTCCCCTTTCCTTTGGTACAATCAGGCGATCACCAGAGGAGCTGCTCTGCTCAAACAGCGCTGATGCTCCAGCCCTGCTGCTCAGTCTGTTCCTGTGCCGAATGTGACAGGTTTGCAGGGACCCTGGAGACTCGCTTGCCCAGTGATGGGCTTGTGCCTTTGTAAGAAGCTGCACCAGCTTGCCGAGTCTCAGCAGGCCCAGAGTTGCTCTCAACAAAGGCTGGCGTACAAGGGGCCACGCAGGAGGCTGAGCACAGCAGCGTGGAATCTGGCTGCACATCGGCCCCATCCCTGGCCAGCAGGAATCAATGCAACAAAGGGAGAGTGAAGCACAAGGTCATGGGAATAACAGGCCATAATTTAACTGAGGGCAACGAGAACGGAAAAAAAATTATTGGGGAAGCTGGGGGAAGGGGAGCCGTGGGCTTCTGGGACTTGGGATCCTAGAACAATACAAGTACGTGCCAGCTCATGGGGGAGGGTTAAGTCTAGCAAGGAAGGGGGAAAATACCACTGGATCTCTGCAAAAGGGATGTTGAACCAGCTGCAAAATGAAGGTAGCATCCTCCTCCCAGCAGGTCAGCTTAATGGCTTTAAGGACATGGCAGGCAGCAGGCTTCAAACCTTAGCTATTGCACTGGCTTATCTCATCATTCCTTTACGTCTCCACATCTGTATCTATTTGTTGCTTGTCATTTAGATTTAGACTGCAAGCTCTCCAGGGCAGGAAGCATCCTTTTGCTTAGCTGCTGTACCAGGCTTAATAATGCAACAGCAGAGCAAACTGGGCACTCCCGGCTCAGGACTGTCCCTAGCCTAGACCAAGGTATCTGCAAATCAAGCATCACACTTCAAGCTCCCTGTGACAAGAGGCTCTTTGAAACAGGAAGGAAAACGGGACACAAAGGGGAGGGAGGAATGGGACACACTAATGGTCTCTTACTATAAAGCAAGGAGGATGCAACAGTGAGTAATCAAAGGTTTTTCTCTTTCCTGTTCACTTTGAGAGAACTTTGGCATGCATTCAAACTCAACAGCAGAGAAGGACTCCCAACAGGGAAGAGTCAGTGACCACCACTCACTGATCCAAGTGCGTTACATAGAAAGTAGCATCCCAAAGGTACACCTAGCACCACTAACCACTTCCTAAATGAGAGCGAACCACAGCATATGTCAAAGCTGTAGGAGCGCACAACAAGACAGTAGTCGAGAAGAAGGATTTCCAATGTATAACATATCAACCATCGTTTCCTAGGCATGAGAAGCAGCCTGCATCCTCTTTCCCAGCTCTAACCACTAGGCCATCTGCCTTTCCTCCTACCATGCAAACAGTATCCTGCTACTTCCCACCTCCTTGTGCCCGCTCAATTTGCCTAGCTGGAGCTAAGCACCTAAAAGGACCATGCAATATTTCAGTTCCCAAGGAGTGAAACAGAAGGAGGTACAGGTCATGCTGGAGCCACCCTCCTGTCTGTCTGTAAAAAGGCCATCTATTAGGGAAGGTGCACCAGCATCCCCTTGTCTCCAAGATTCTTACAAAATCCATTTTTACAGCATGCACCAAGCCATAAAAAGGTGGTAAATATTCATACTATGAAAAACACTTACGGAGAGAGGATATACTGCACTTAAGAGAGAGATCTGGATTAATTTTGTATGCTGCAGAGAGGCTTTTTCGCAATTGCAAACTTGTGAATCCTCACTCCCTTCCAGAAAAAAAATCTAAAAAATTAGCCTGGGAGGGTGGGCTGGAAGTCCAGGTCTTTTGGAGACTCACTTTTTAGCTCTAGGAAGGAGCATGTTCTAACGGGCAAGACAGAAAAAGGTGGAAACTTGTTAAATCAGATGACTTAAGCATGGTTCCAATAAGGTTCAGGTTTTTCTTGAGGGACCACAAACCTCTCAGGCAAAGTTCATTTGGCCTCAATTTATGTATCTGTGATAAAAAGCTATGAAAACTGGCATCACTTGTCTGACACTGATACCTCCCTCAGTCCTGGGGGAATGTCAGATGACATCTAACCATGCCAAAAGGCAGGCAAGGCAACGCAGCAGGGACAGCACTCGTGTTTCCCTGTGGGCTTCCAGGTGCTTCTGCATGTGGTCTGTGCCAGCAACCTGGTATTCCCTCCAACACCCAGGTCAGCTACTCCACCTCCTCCAGCTGTGCCTTCTCCAAGCCTTCCAGCATTTCTCTAGAAAAGTGAACGCTGAAGATAGTGATTTCCAACAGAGCTGCTGGTGGTGCTGTACCCTTAGCACCATTTAAATGTCCAATTGCACTCATTCAGCCCCTGAAAAAAACAGCGCTCCTCCAGTCCGTGACAGCTTTGACAGCCAGACTCCTTAATTCCTTTTTCTTATTCCCTTAATCTGTCATCTTTATCAGGCTGGGGAAGTGCCAGGCAGCATGCAGGAGCCCCGGCCCCGATCAATCTCCACATTACAGCTGACAGAATGGTGCTAATAACTTATTGATCTAATGTTTGCCAAGCCCCACTGGGGCTGAAAGGCTGCCATTGATTGGCTTGAGGGAAGGAGCCTCTCAGCTGAGAGCAGAGCGGAAAGCCTTCAAATTGTCTTCTTCCCGAGGAGCTTGGAGATGGAGGGAGGGTGGGGAAGCAAGAACAGGGAGGAGGAGAAGGGGACTAATGAGAGGAAGAGAAATGGAAAGGAAGAAGGGTGCATGTGTGAGATGGGGATTAAGAATGGAAAAGGAAAAGGTAAAAAAGGGTTTGAGAACCAAAGAAACATAAGCAGGAGGGGAAAGAGCAGGAAAGGGGAGAAGATCAAAGGAAAGAAAAGGAATGGGGAACAAAAAGACTGTGCAGAGATGAAAAATTAATGAAATAGGCAGTTGACCCTCTTCCTGCTCACAGCAAATCATTAATAATTTTTCCAACCCCCAGCCCTCCATCCTAGGAGGGCTCCTCCCAAGTCTGACGTAAAACGTGTGGCACTGCTGAGTCCCCTGACCAGGTCTGACACCACAAGCCTGCATCTGGGGACAGGACATCATCAGGAGAGATTTCAGTTTAATTTGTGAGTCTGTTCCCCACAGTGATACACATGCAACTCAACCCTTGAGAATCCCCACCCATCTCTTCAATTTGCACTGAAGAGGCTAATAACCGTAGAAAATCAGACATGCTTAGCAGAGGGAAAGTAGTTCCCCTGTGGGGAAACGTGGGCTTACCTGCATGTGCAGAGGCAGCAGGAAGAAAAAACCCAAACCAATACATGACCTTTCACAAATTACAGTAATGGGTTTTGTCTTCTTTCCCAGATCAGCCCAGAGCAGGCCGGTTTTGCCAAAGGGTACACGGGTTGGAGCAGTGCTATAAGGCAGGGACTGAGCTGGCAGGGCTTCAAGAAAAGGCAGCCATGGCCACACGCTACCCTGGCAGGTTTGCCCACCCTGGGGCTCTAAATGAACTGTGCTTATTGTGCTCAGGTCTGTTTTCCTGCTGAGACTGCGCACACCGTCAGCAAGATCGCTGATGACACCAAGCTGTGCGGTGTGATCAACACGCTGCAGGGAAGGGATGCCATCCAGAGGGGCTTTGACAAGCTTCAGGGATGGGCCCATGGGAACCTCATGAAGTTCTACAAGGCCAAGTGCAAGGGGGTCAGGGCAATCCCAAGCACAAATACAGGCTGGGCAGAGAATGGATTGAGAGCAGCCCTAAGGAGAAAGACTTGGGGGTGTTGGTTGATGAGAAACTCAACGTGACCCAGCAATCTGTGCTTGCAGCCCAGAAAGCCAACCAAAGCATCAAGCGAAGCATGGCCAGCAGGTCAAGGGAGGCGATTCTGCCCCTCTACTTCACTCTCTTGACACCCCACCTGCAGTACTGCATCCAGCTCTGGGCCCCCCAACATAAGAAAGATGTGGACCTGTTACAGCGAGTCCACAGGAGGCCACAAAGATGCTCAGAGGGCTGGAGCACCTCTGTGAAGACAGGCTGAGAGAACTGGAGTTGTTCAGCATGCAGAAGAGAAGGCTCTGGGGAGACCTTATAGCAGCTTCCAGTACCTAAAGGGGCAGATAAGAAAGCTAGAGAGGGACTTTTTACAAGGCCACATAGCAACAGGACAAGGGGGAATGGCTTTAAACTGAAAAAGGGTAGATTTAGATTAGATATAAGGAAGAAATTCTTCAAAGTGGTGAGGCACTGGCAGAGGCTGCCCAGAGCAGCTGTGGGTGCCCCATCCCTGGCAGGGCTCAAGGCCAGGCTGGATGGGGCCGGGAGCCACCAGGGCTGGTGGAAGGTGTCCCTGCCCACGGCAGGGGGTTGGACTAGATGGTCTTTAAGTTCCCTTCCAACCCAAACCATTCCATGGTTCTGTCTAGGATTCTCTCAAGACTTAATCCAAAAGAGTGGGTCAACATTTTCACGCGTCTCCTCTAACACATCTCTCTCACACACACAGCACTGCACCCCTTCCCCTTCAGCAGGACTTCTCCCTCACTCTCACCGGAGTCCTCACGAAGCTGTGAGCCATGCAGTTGCCCTGCTGATTGCTCGAAAGAAATGTGGAGCGGAGCAGCAGCTCAGTCCCTGCCACCTGAGCGTCTAATCACAGCACAAGCTTTCCAGACACGCAGTTATGAGGAGCTCGTGGGGGGAGAGCGTTACCCCTGCTGTGCAGCAAGAGCAGAAGGCTAGGCTTTGCAGGACTAAAGCCGCAGCATTCAGACCTGATGACACAGAGTTACACGTATGCACCGGAGCAGGAACAGTGTCAAAACCCTGGCTCTGAAGTATCAGCTTGACCTGTGGCAGGGTCAGGAGCAGCGACTCACTGCCTTTGCCCCCTGTGCTTCCTTCCACCCAGCAGCAAGCAAGAGTGGACAAGTCAGGTGCTACATTACAATCTGTACCGGATTTCTACATATAACATCAGCAAGATGTCACCACAACAGTGATCCGTTTTCAGCTCTTTACTAGCTGCCTGTAAGGCACCTGGGAAAGGAGCTGGAAGCAGGGGGCGGGGAAGAGGTTATTTTTGGAAGCAGGATAATCTTGCTCTTCCTAGAGCTGCAAGGAAAGGAAGAAAGAGTAACGTTTATTTCTGTTTCAGCAGGTACTGGCCGTGAATTTGGTGGCTGATCCAACTGCCAGAGAGTGACACACTCATTGCCCTGTCTCTGGCCAGCCTGCCCTGTTCACCCCAGGCACAGCGGAGGCCAGGCTACCTACACTGCCACGGTGAGCCCTGTCCAGCTGCGGCGCTCCTTTCCTAGAAGTGAGGGAGATACACCTTGAAACGCATCACCGACCTTCACAAAGGTGTCTGCAGAGCCATCCTACAAGAACCGTGCTGCCAGAAGCAGGCTTCAAACCCCTGCCAAGTGCAAGGTTTATTGAAGTCCAAGAACAGGGCACTAAACTGCCTTGGCTCCTTCTCCTCCTGCAGCAACAAAGCCAAGAATAAAGCCTGAACACTCACACCAGCAAAATCCTATGCCCTAACCTACACAGCAAGCGCAGCTGCAGGGCACAGCAAAGGAAATGCTCCCATGTCGGGCTTTCCCATTCTTCCCTCACCTCCCAAGACCTCTGTACTACAGAAGGATGCTGGTTACCTCCCACTCCCACAAGGCTTCAGAAGAAATAAAAATGAACTTAAATAGAGCACAAAGAAAGGACAGTCCTCCAGATCCAAGCCAAGAAGCCAACTGTCCTTCATGGTAAAATATGTAAACAAAGGTGGCAAGGCTTACAACTCCTAGATGCCCATTTGGTGCTGATTTTCTGCTCAATTTAAGGCAGCAGTTCAATAAAGGCTTCTGCTTTTTTTGTTGTTTGGCTTTGTTAAATGAAAACATGTCTGCATCCTAGCTCATTATCACACACTCAGAAAACAGCCGTTCACTGTGATTCTGTCTCTAACCATTAGCTACAACATCCCGGATCCCAATCCTTTTTAACCCTCAATACTAACTCCTCCTTAGCAGATGAAAGATCTAGGTCTTGGTGCGAAGTCAAATGAAGTCATGGGGAAGCCCTCCGTGGCAGGCACACGAAGTTCAGGGATAAGCGCAAAGAAAGTGAGACAACTAGTTTGATCAGCTGTGGATCCACATGTACGAGCCATAAGCACTGCCTTGTCAATAAAAATTCCAAGACCAATTGTTAAATGTGAATCTGTTTACAGTTCACTCCTGAATTTTTTTCCTTCTCCCTTGCTTAGTCAACAGAGCATAAAGTGGAAAGACGACACAGGAGTGTTAATACAGAAGAACAAATAACCTTGTAGAGAGAGAGGAGGTCTCTCATGTTCTTTTTGAGCCATGTAGACAAACACTGCTCTTCCAGGACCGCAACAGCACCAAGTATACACGCCCTCCAATGGAGCAGGGCTCCTAAAGTGAGACCCCTCGAGGGACATAGATATCGCATTCTCGCTATCACGTGGGATTTCCACAGGAATCGTTGCAGTTTAACATGCAGCTATGCTGGGCACACCACTACTCTGAGGTCAAGACTCTCAGGGTCTGTCATCTCATCCCATTGACCAACAACCCTTAGAAAAAGCTCAAGCTCTCCAGGAACTCTTCACCATTGGAAAGTTGGCCTTCTGCTTCTTCCCACACCACAGGAGTCTCTAATCACTGGGGAAGGGGTCTTTAAGCCATGCACAGACCCAAATATTGTATGCAGAACCAGAGCAAATTGCTTGCTGTTTGGAGCGAGACCTGATATTCTGCCACGTCTCCATTAAGCATCCTGTCTCAGACAATATTCAGACATCAAACCAACCCACTCTAATCACGAGAGGCAGAAGGAAGAGAGGGAAGATCTACCCACCTTCCTCTAGCATCAGTGAGCCTGATTCCTCCACTTCTATCCATGCAAATAGTCCTACTGCAACTGGAAAGTCATGAAATCTGGCACTGCAGAACAGAGGGTATTTGAGAAGAGAAAGAGGAGAAATTAACAGGATTTTTCCAGGAGAGAAATTATTTAGAGCCTTGGGACCAGGACTCTATCGCAGAACACTTGTTCAAATCCTAAAGCAGCGTGCAAAGCACACACACACACACACACACAAACACAGAGACAGCACCCATGCCTCCTCTGCAAGCTATGGAGCCCTGCAAGGCCCCCTCCGTCCTCCCCCACGCTACGAAGGCCCTGGCAGACTACATTAGCCAAACTGGATAGAGGGGATTGAACTTGTTTACAGACACACTGCTAGCTGCTTAGAGAGGTTCTAAATCCGTGTTTGATGTGCAAACCATCAGCTTTGCTACTGTGCCTTTGTCAAGCAGCCCTGGCTCTGCTCATCCTTGTGTGTGTGTGTCTCTCTCAATTAAGATTAAAAGCACCTTGTGTCATCATCCGCTTGCTTGCAAGGTAAGCCCCTCTGTAGTGCCAGTGCTGTACCCTCTCTGCTGCCTTGCCTTTATCTGATCCATTTGGAAACAACTTTCACATTCTCATTAGGCTCATTGCCTGCCCTCCCCTCCCACATGCACGCTCCCCCTGAGGCATTTAAGCATACTTGCTCTACCTTTGCAGATGTTGTTAAGCCTCTTACTGAATCTCACCCATGCAGGCTGCCTCTGTATGTTCCTAAGGAAATACAGACCTATTATACAGACTTTTCCTTTCTTCCTCCATTTGGCATATTATATCCCCATCATGACTGCTATTTAATTAGCACCAAGGAAAGCTTTCTCCAGCACTTTCCGCTGCAGAACATCACCAGAAAAGGAGGATGCAGCAGAAAATCAGGTTCACAGAGGACAGACCATTCACATTCCCCAGGTAAACTGGCCTGGGAGCTCTGGGCATCACCAAAGCTTATTTTTCCAGGTAGGCTGTCAACATTCCTCCCAACGGCAGACCTGCAGACTGTCAGCACTTAGGTGAAGTAGCTCACCTTTCCTCTCTGCCAAGGGAGTATCTCTCTGACCAAGAGCCAACCTCACCTCTCAGCAGCTGGACTGGCTAGCCCCAGGTTTAAAAAAAAAATAAATTTCTTAAAAATGAAGAAAAGGTCCAACACTGGCTAGAGAAGTAGAAGAGGATTAAATTTAGCAGCTGACACAAGCCCAATGTAGACATAATCTAGACTTCAAAAGAGGGGCTAGATACCATCTTGATCAATGAAGAGCAACAGAGATGGCAGAGAGGCAAGTGCCCTTCCTTTACACTACGTTCTCTGATCCTCCACAAGAATTTACTGCACTTTCAATCCATGTGGGAAACAACAAACTTGGCACACTTGAAATCTGCACAACTGTTTGGTGCGCAGGCATTTATCCAGGGACTACAGAAACCAGTGTGCTCTATTTTGCAAGCACAAGCACCTCCAGTCCCCATCAGAAAGGCAGAGAAGGCAGACATTCGCTATTCTTAAATGTCTGAGGACATGATACTGTCGACAGTCAACCCAGATGAGAAGGAAGAACAGTGTGAGAGGGTGCAGATGGGTAAAATCCTAAATCGGTGAGGCAGATCTCCTCAGCCAGTTAAGAATCCTTCAGAATTACAAACAGAGCAGCTCCTCCTGAAACCCAGGACCCCTGGGATCTAAGGAAATCCGAGTGCCTCAGTGGTAACTGTAATAAATCCGTAGCGCCGCGGAGCGGGCCCAACACACACAAGTTTGCTCCATGATTAAGAGATCTCTGTAACACCTTAAGGTCCCCCATGAGCCCAGAGCAGCGAGATACAGCTAACACGCATCAAACACATAAGAATATCTCAATCATTACCACAGCTGATGGTGGCTCTGAAACCAATCGATAGGGCAATTAGATTTTATCAGAACACGCCTCTCAGCCACCTACTTCTGCTGTCATTGCAGAAGCCTCAGTTACCCCTGCCAGTGCCAGGTCTCCAGGTGACTGACTGAGAAGCACCAGATTTTTGCTTTTTTTGCAGGTTTTTGTTGTTGGCATTCTTTATTTCCTTCAAAGGTTCAGTATCAGGGGATACTTCAAACACGAGGTAAGCTGTCGGCTATTCTTATCTAGACATCGTGCTTCAGTACACACACTAGCGGGGGGAAACACCACCCCCACCCCCAAATCTCTCATATGCTGAATCTCTAGAAGTAGCCCATAATCCATATCTAGTCCATATTGTCACTGTGGAACACCACCACTGAGGTCTGGCAGAGAAGCTAAGGAGGACAAAGCAGGAAACTGAGCTCTGCTGTTTAGTCATCACTTGCTTTTTGATCTTGGGCGAGCTTGCCATTTTGCGTCTCGGCCAACTCGTGCACTTCTACAACGTACGTGAAAACTGGTGGAGGGCATTATTTGTCCAACATTTCCGACGAAACTTTCCTTACTGGCAGCATACCTCCCTTTCCCCTGTAGACTAGCAATAGCACTGTAAACTAGCAATAACAGTCTGTCCATTTTTTATGGTAAGTGTATTTTCAAAGCACTGCAGTTCTCAGATTTGCTAGCCCAGACTTCTGTAAATGCTAAACTTATGAAGACGTCACAATCACTACACTGGTCTTAATCACACCTAAGTATGCAACAGAAAGCCTAGCCATTTGTTTTTGGTGGCTCCAGATTCCTTCTCGCTCTTTGGGCCTCCCAAGATCCAAAGTACAGTGACTTTTTTTGTCCCAGCTACCCCAAGCCCTAAGACCGTATGTCCTCTAAACTTATCGTTCCAAACTGCTAGTGCCCACCACTGTGGATTATTACACCCACTGAGGTGGGTTATTAAATCCTCTTCTAGTCAGGGTCAAACTCTGAGTCTTTCAGGACCCAGTTACTTTCTAAGTCTTTCGGCTCCTGCCGTCCCAAACTAAGCTCTTCAGCTTCTGTTCCCAAACATAACCACCGCCATTGACATAAAGCAACCTGTTTTCACTTCTAAAATATCCAGAAGACTTCCAAGGATATAAATATCAGTGCTGCTTTTCCAGCCAAAGGCCTTATACATTCCAGTAATACATCAGTCTCTTCAGCCCCTTGTGACCTGAACATCAGCCCAGCTCTAGTCTGAACCCTGACTCTAGTCTCACCTATCTCCCAGAACTCATGAAAGCCCCAGAACTAACTATACGCCATCATTTTCCATTAGTTTCAGCCCCTTCCTGCATTTCAAAGACCATAAAAGATCCAGGAATACTTCTAATTTTCCAGTCCGTGCTGTTCGAAACCATAGCACTGCCTCTAATCCTGGTTTTAACTGTAAATCAAGGAACTCCCTCACAGAATTAATCATAAACCAACCAACTCTGCCAACTGCAACCCTCTTCTTAACCCCACGAGCCCTGCAATAAGCAAATCTCTTCCATTTGTGCTATCCTTACTCTCGATCCTCTATTTAGACTCAGGCATAGCCAAGAAGCCACGTAACACTTCTGAATCCTGTTTTAGCAGAGCGTGCGCTCACCTCTCGTCGTGCACATGTAGAATTTGCAGTCTGAGCCGCAGAGCAGACTCTGGATTGTCCAGCCTCTGCCGGCTGGGGCTGTATGCCTAACTTCAAACCGTAAGTGCTAAACCAGCAACAGAAAACATTATAGCAGCAGATTCCAACTTACTTTGAGAGCGCTGCAGCTTACAGTCATGAGTGATGCAGGAGTTTTTAAACGTGCCAGCATTAATATCATTTATTCAGCACTTTCCATCTCCAAACGCCTTTTTGAGGGAAAGTGTCTCAGAACCCAATGACACAGTACTGTTCTCAAAGGCATACAACGCAAACAGTAGACAACTAGGGGCACATTTCTTCTTCCCTTATTGTTGTAACTAAATGGTTTAAACAACAGCCAGCCTTTTAGAGTAACCCAACACTCTCTTAAAATTATATATGTAGCAAGTAGTTACACCACCCTCCCCTTCCAGTGAAAACAAACAGAACCAAGATGTAAACCCAGTAATCGGCATCAACTACAAATACCAGCACATTTTGTATCTGTTCCCTTAACTTGTGTGTCCAGGAGGTGGTGGCATAGGTACCAGTTCAGCACATGCTCTAAAGCCAAAGCTGACAGGTTCTGCATAGGCTTTGGCAAATGAGTCTTCCCTTAACCAAACAAGCACATAGAGCGACCCAGCTACAGACAGCAGGGAAAAATTAGAATTAAACTGTCCCTGTGGAGAGGTGACAAAGCCTCCTCTCCCTTTAGAAACCTAATCTCCCCACCATCCCCCCAGCTACTCTTTTGCCGGTCAACTCTTGTTAAGACACACCAGATCTACCACGTCCTGAAACCCTGTGACTTGCCTGGTGGCCTCTGGGGTGAATGAGCCCTCTTCTATTTCACTGCTCAGATGTTCACTGAGGTCACAGCCAAGCACTGTGGTGCGTGTGCACGTGTGTGTGCACATGCGCAGCACCTATGTTTTTAAGAAGCTAACCAGAGAACCTCAAACATAAATTCTAGCAAATAAGAATGAGGACTTCTACATCTAATCTTTTCTACTGCTTAACAACGATGGGAATGAAAAGTATCCCTAGTATTTCTGGAATGGGTCCCAAAGACTTTCAGCAACGCTGGTCAAGACTAGCAGTTCGTCTGTAATGCAAACAGTATTAAAAACCACTTTAACATACAGGGTCAGCTGAGACATATGGACTCAAGCAACATCATACAGAAAAAATTATCTCTCTGCCCAGTCTGGCTCTTAGAGCTGTGTAGGAAAAGGGGCTGAGAAGACAGATTAATGAAGATGATATGAAGATTTAGCTGTGAAAGCAAAGACTGGTAGCTGCCCATTGTTGCTTTACAGATGTGTCACAGATCCCCCAGTTCAGCACAATACATATATGGGACTGAACACTACTGCAGAAGTAGTCACACCAGTACAAATTTCACTGCAGGAAGAAGGAACCCTTCTCAAACCAAAGACAAACCAGGTACCTGCCATGTTACTGAATATCCTGCAAAGACATTCTCAAAGTGTATTAGATGTGGTATTCCCTTAAGATCCGGGCTTAAGTTACACAGTCAATAGAATGACTTACAAGAAAATATGAACAAAACCCAAAACATACAGATTTTCAGGAAAGGCTTGCGTTAACATACACCAAGGGATCAAATTCTGATTTGGAAGGACAGGGATCACTCCATATAAAAACTAGCGTAACTCCCAGGTTTTCCTCAATTTTTATTTATAATCAAAAGCAAATTGTAGATTCTGCAAACAGCAAACAGATCTCTAGTTTATTACCAGTGCCTCAGTTCTTGACTGATGAATATCTCACCAAAGCATCCTTGCCCATAGCTCCCTTACTGACCTGCAGAGAGGCACAATGCAGGAGCCAAGAGGAGCATTTCTCGTTTCACCATGTGAAGTTGAAACCAGGTGAACTTCCCCAAAAAGCAAGGATGTGCTACAAAACCAAATAATCATGCTCACAAAGGAGTTGGCAGGCACAGAGGCAGCATGGGGAACCTCTGATTAATGAAATTACAAATCAAACCATGCTCTCTGCAAGGCCTTTCTGCTTCACTTGACACTAACCCTGGGGACATTTCACTTCTTTGCTGGCGCAAGCTCCTTTGCCAGTAGTTTAACACAGACCGCTAGATTTGAGAATAACATAGGGCTGAGATCTCAAAAGGACTTTAACATTACCATGAAATCCTTTCCACGTTAATCTTTAGCCAGAATATTAAAAGCTTTCATACAGCTCACTCCAAAGAGTAACACAGACAGCCACAGAAAAAACAGCTGCTGAAAAAATGAACAAATGAAGGAGCAGAAGAGAAAGGAGGGAAGTCAAACCCAGACCAGCAGGACCTGCTCCAGCTGCTTACCTGCTGCTCCTAAGCCAACGTCAATGCTGTTTCTCTTGAATTCGCAGCGGCTCTGGGTCTCTGGCATAACGAGCTGACGGCTCTGATGCAGGTTGGAGATGATAGTGGAAAGGTCGTTATCACGGCTGCAACAGAGCAGAAAAGCACCAAGTTAAGGAAATCCTATTTGCCACCACATAATTGATTTTTGTGTGTATGAGCATATGTGTGCATGCACGCAAGATTCTTTTGTTTGCCCCAACACAGCTGTATTTCAAGAAGGGTTCTCCCACTCCTACCCATCAGGTTCCTAGGTAACCTCCTCTAGTTTTGGGGAGTGGAGACTAAGTGCAAAGCACTTCCCAAACAGCACTCTCATTTCCCATAAAGGACTCTGCAGCTGCCAGAGCTCCTGATTTCAGTTTTGCCAGATATAACTTGCGTGGGCCAGAACTTACATCTCAGATGGAAAAACTGAAAGTGTAGAAATTGGCAGATCTATTCCAGAATTAATAGGAACTTGAACTGAAATAACTGATAGTTTTCTATCAGTTGCCACACTTCTTTTCTTAAAAAAAGTAAGTTTTTCCATTCCATCACTGTTGGAATGCAAGAATACTTTATTTATTTGAATAATAGTTTTGGGTTTAGAGAGAAACCCACCATGGTCCCGGGCATCGGCATTACTCAGAGCTGAGGGTACAGATTTGTTTACAAAACTAATTTTCAACTCTTCACTAACAGATCGTGAAATAATGCTCTCTTCCTTCTGGGAAAACAGAATGCATTAAAGCAGTTCAGCATTATTTTGCCTGTTATCCTTGCATGAGACTGCTGCTAAGTAGGCTAGTTTAGTCTTTTTCCTTTTCTTTTTTTTCCTTCTATGGAGAGGAAGAGCACAAAAAGACATCCACTGTAGCAGATACTGCAGTTCAGCTGGCAAATGCTTCTGCTTGCAAACTGCTATCCACTTGCTAAATATTTCTGAATAAATGATATACAAACACTGAAGAGGAAGAACAAGCTAAAACGTATCCATGATACTAAATGGAAATGCTGGAATATCTCCCTTCTGTTTGTTTGCAGTATATGTTAAATCACCCATCCTTCTAGCACAAGGTGCTTGCCCCAAGCTAAATGTGGCTATTTTTCTTCCTCCCGTCTTTCTAAATGGAAGATGACAGCCAGAAGAACCAGAGACACTTACAAAAAAATTATACATATTAGAAACATTGCCCTCCCTCCCACATCCACAGCTCCCTCCCAGCCTCTACTCACATGACAAATGCACCCACTCTGTGCTGCTGTGACACACAGCACATGACCACCAACTCACTGGTGCAGAGGAGAGTGTCCTCACCTGGGACCAGCAGGACAACACGGAGGGTGCATTATCTGCAGAATTACCTAGCAATCATCTTCCCTTAAATATCCCCCACTTATCCCCCCCTTACCTCCTCCCCACCTGCTGCACCCCCACCTACAGGCTATCAGCACTAGCAACAGGAGCAGATCTGCTCAAATGCTCCAGAGAGCCCATCCCTGCTGCAGAAGCAGGGGCTAATCTGTCGTCTAGCTCTCTGCTAATCAGATAAGTTTATGACAGAAAGTCTTTAGACAGAGGTACTTTCAGCGGGCGTCTGGCTCCAGATTTTCACAAGATGTAGCAGACAAAAACAGACTCTCATTTCAGCAGCCGCTGTCATGTTCCCTGCTGCTCCCCCCGCCCCCCCCCGCGCACTCCCCCCACCCCCAATCTTAGCAATGAGATAGGATGCTCAGATCTCAAAGCCTTTGAGCACCCATTGCATCTTCCTCCGCTAAACCAGTTCAGATTCCTCCTTATGCAAGCAGAAGGCTAATTACTTAAGCAAGCCCACAGGTGAGTGGGAAGCCCATTTCTCCTGTGCCAAGCAGTTTTGGGTCTTATCCTCTTTTAGCTGCCACCTTTAAGATGCATTATGCAAATATTTTGGTGTCTTAAGTCATTTATGGGATTAATGTGAAGTGATTATCAGTTCTTTTTAATCATGCCAATCAATAACTGGATGTCAGGGACAGAGGACAAATGCAGATAAACGCTGCCATCAGCACAATGCACAGGAAAGGGCAGAGGATATGAGCCAGAAGTGCAGAGCGAGAAAGGCAGGGAGTAGGAAGAGAAAAATGGGATAATTACATCTTTGCATTTGCAGAGTGTCTTGCATCCCAATCGAGCCTAAAGCACCTCTGATATGTAAACACATTAAGACAGCTACCAGAAGGAATTGTTTTCTCCACCACTAAAATGCAACTACCTGTCCTTCTGGAAAAGAGCATAGCAACTCTTTCACATGACTTGATTCTCCAAAATGCAAAGAGTGCAGAATACTGTGATATATCCACCAAAAACTATATCCCGGAGATGTACGTGGAAGGAAACGTTACCACACAAGAAACTGTATTTTTCTTCCCCAAAAATCTTGTGGGTTTAGGAGATTTTCCAAGGCCTTAAAATTAAAATCAGCATGGTATGCAAAGGAGCATTAGCAAGTCGTAACTCCACATGGGAGCAGATACCACAGGGCTGATAGGCACACACTACAGGCTTTGAATTCAACTCAGTCCACCCACGCAATTCGCAATTCGGCAGGATCCCAGGAAAACATGGCTTTGCCGGAAAACCTTTGCAGAAGGCAAACAGAACACCAAGGTGACATTGAGAGGAAAGGGGAGAAAGACTAGAGATAAGGCAAACAGGCTACGACGACAGCTTTTAGTACATCAAACTGTCCCCAGGAGTTGTTCCTTTTGTCTTAGCGCACCAGAGGTTTGAAGCAGACTGCCTTTTTGTTCTGGGCTTGTTCTACACCTGGCACAACGGGAGGTAGCTTATAGCTGGGGCTCAGTCTTCGCATGAGAAAAGAGAGTGAAAGGTAACCAGAGCTGCTTATGAAAAATTGAGATACCTTTCTGTGTAGGTAAAGGCTTTAAGCATTTTTTTAAAATGCTGTAGGCCAAGCTGGCCCCAGCAAATATAGCTCCACGCAGCTGCAAGCACACTCAGGGACTATGTAGACTCTAATAAGGGACGGACTTGTGTAAGGCTCTGCTCAGACCACAGAGGTCTTTCTACCACCATGTTGGGTCACCAGAATAAAACACCAGCTTTGGTTCTGCAGCTGACACCTCTCCCACCTCCAGCTTACCCGTGACTTGCATGAGATAGTAAACAAACATCACTTTTACAAGAGACCCTCCTGAACCTCCACAGAGCAAAGCCCAACCAACTGCTTTCATCTCAATGCCATTTAATAGAGGTAGTGAAAGTTTAACTTTTAATTGAGTTTCAGTCCTTCAAGTCCTATGCTATTTACACAGTGCTTTGGCCAGGAAGAAGGACTCTGCCCAGCTACAAGCAATTTTCAGAAACTAGCTGCTACTGCTTACTTGCTACCCTGGGCTGCGGCACTGCAGCCGCGCTCCCAGCCCTGACACCCCACTGCCTCAGGTTCGCTGGCCCAGCGGGAAGGCAGAACACCTAGCACTGCCACAGGCTGTGGGACACCTGCTCGGTCCATGTACTAAAAGTTGCAAAACATGAGCTGTGCCTCCAGCCTGGCCAAACCCCTTCACAACTCAGTCCTGCCCCCGGCCCGGAGGCGAACACCTCAGCCAAATCGCCTTCACCCACACCAGCAGGCAGGCATCCACCCCAGCCCTGCCCCATCCACCGGCCACAAAAATCCTAGAAAGAGCCTGGCAAGTTTCTCCACGGAAAACAGCTCTCTGAAAATTCAACCAACCACTCACCCCCCGCTGAAGGTGAACCGCACAGCACGCTCCTCTCGGCAGAGCAGCCCCGGCGCCCAGCAAACGCCCGCGGCACCGCGGCACAGGGAGCCCCTGTGCTCGGTTAGTGCCCACACCTGGGCAGGGATGCTGGTCCTCTGCCCCGTGTTTCAATGGCCTTTGACTGACTGTTCCCCCATTCCTCAGTCCCACTCCTCATTCTTCACTCCTACCTGTCAGCTACAGACTTGTGTGCCCACATCCCGTGGAAAAGGCCCAGCCCAGCCCCTACCAAAGCCCATCTCGCAGGCACTGGGTCTCCATGTCCGGAGCTGAGCAGCGCAAAGCGCATCCTGAACAAGTGGCACAGCACAAAAACGAGACCCTCAGCCCAGAGTACAGGGTGTTCTCTGTGTGTTCAACCTGCTCACCATACAGGACAGTGTTTTGAAAAGACAGCAAGTCTCTTGAGGAAAAGGATGTTTGTTCCTCTGGGTTTATACACCACCAAACTCGCTCACAGGAATCCTGTCATAGACAGAACAGGCAACAAATTCATCAGCTCGGGGCCCCAGCAAGCAGAGCCAGTGCAGGATTAAAGATTCCCTCAGAGGGAACACAACAGGCAAAAGAATATCCAGCTTTGCAGGACCCAGGTCAAGCGTGCACTTTGGGGAGACCAACATACATGCAGTAACACCTAAAACTTGGCTGCTTTGTCTGGCATAGTGAGTGATGCAACTGGAATGGGTGTAACAGCATTCCCCCTGAAGTCCTCACCAGCAAAAGCCCAATTCTTGCATGACCTCAGCGGGAAGGAGCCCGCATCAAGGGGAATGCAGAGAGTTAGTCCTTCGCATGTAGAGGATTCCCCCACCTGTGTGCTGAAGGCAGTCATTCCACCCAGATGCTCACTTGCAGCCCCAGCAGGGCAGAGTCACGCTCTGCTCTTCCTTTGTCTCGTCTCTGAGCCGCTGCTGGGTGCCTGTTAATGCAGGCACCCCCCCAAGACATGCACTGACACATGCACACACAATCAGATTAAAGGTCTGATCCCTTCCAGTAGCATAATATTATATTTTAAAAAACGGATTAGAGAAGGGGGCTTGAGCAAGATACAGATCTCCTGAAAGGTCAAGGAGGAGACAAATAGCCTTCTGTAGGGCTGCAGGTTGCCATGGCAACGTGCAGTTTGCATGGGTTTTGGTAATTAACGGTTTGGGGACCCACAGTAATACAGGTATGTTTCCAAGCAGCAAGGGAACATGTTCTGAGGCATGACTGCCTGGGCACTTCCATCTCACGACAGCAGGTTTTGCTCTTGCAGCAAAATGAAGGGTAGAAAACAAGAGTATGTACTGTCAGCAACTCCAGGGGCACGTGGCTGGTTGGCCATGTACAGATTTGCCTTCAAACTGGGAAGTGACTCCACGTAACTGACCGTCTTGTAAGACCTTTCTTCTGCTATCTGGCTCAGGATGGTCAAAGCTCGGATCACAAGACATTTTTCAGTATTTCTGCTATTTTGGTGGGCAAAGTTTTAGGAAAGAACTTGTAGCACTACAAGATTTTTGAGTCTGAATGTCAAATCCAGTAGACATTTAACCTCGATACAGAACATTAAAATTCACCCTTGTCTGGTATCTGAACAGTGAATATAAACATGCCTAGTAAAGATAATCTCCTGATTATCCTGTTGCTCACTCTCTATTTGAATCCACCATCCTGTTTTTCCAACATCATACTTAGCAGCAGTGGAGAGGAGTACAAGGTTACAAATTCGGAGGATCTTGTGTGGCAAAGAAGTATGTGGTGACTGCTGATAAAGAAGTGAGATCCCATCTTCAGAAAGCTGTCCCTCCTACTAAGAAAGAAGGGAAAGGTAGCAGCTACCTAACAGCACTGTCGAACCCTCAAGGCCAACTCTGCAGCTTTGGGAACAGCTGCAAGTGGCACAGACCTCGTAATGAACCTGGCCTCATAAGGAAGACACTTCAACAAGGAGTAAAGCTGGCAGTGGTGATGCGTGCTTGTTTATGACTGTGCTCCACGTAGCATCGGAGAAGTAACCATCCCACCAAACATGCCATGTATCTATCCTGCCTTTTCCTTGTCCATTTACCCACTGGTCCTAGGCTTTTGCAAGCTGCTTTCCATCCAACAGGATTCCCACCCTGCCACAAGGCTGTGTCCTGCTGCCAAAAGCAACAGTAGGATAAGTGGCTGGGTATTATTATGAATTGGGCAATTTTCAAAACCTAATGAAGAGAGGGCACAGGAGCAACAGATCCATTTACTAGGAATGCAGGAAAGCTGTGATAAGGGTTTTGCCTAAGCCACAGGCAACTGAGCAAGCTCACTGGTACACCACAACTCGGGCCATGCATGCTGCAAGCAGCAACCACAGAGCTTTTAAGGACAAGTACAAATGGCTCCTTTACCTGCATGTAATATGAAATGAAATCTGCTCTCTAACAAAACGGCCATTTGACCTTGGAGGGTATTTCTGAAAACACTGGACACTTGACCTGTTACACTGGCAGCAAAAGAAAACTGCAGGGGAGCACAGCATAGAAGGCATATGCCACAGGTTCCATGCTAGGTGCAGGAAAAAACAAAACAAGTCTTTCTCATCCTCAAACCTCACATCCAAACCCAATGAACACCACTGTAGGACTCTGGGAGTACAGTCAGGACACCACAGATACAGATCAGAGCCGACAGTCTAAAATTCCCTGTCACAACCCAATGCTCTGATATAAGAAGACCGTTCTGCAAAGCAGCAATGAGATGTACTAATAACTAATGGCTGCAAAAATTACCACTGGAGGAAAAAATACATTGCTAATGTTCTCTATGAATGCTTTGATTGCTGCAGTGTCTATGTTTAATGGAACTAACTGGTCCTCTGTCTCTCCCAAAGCTGGTTGTTCTGATGAGACTTTCTGTAATGGCAGTATAATGGTCCACCAGTGGTCATTTGATAGCTGCAGTGCTTACAGGAAAAGGCACTCAAGGAGACAGACAGCCACATCAACTGGTGGAAACATCACCCAGACAGAAGGTGTCTATTTGGGACAAGATGTCACAACAATCCATTGACTCATCTGTGCAGTCCACAGCGAAGCACCTGCAGGACAACAGCTAAACCAGCAGGACTATCATTTCTGGCACACATTGCATGAGCAACGTCATCTAATCTAGTTAATGAGCCACAACCTGTGCTCAAGGAAGGAGAAGTCCATCATAGGAACTGCCACTGAACTGTCAGACTTGCTAACTGTCGCCATCCCTTGGGATGTATAAATGAATTAGGAGCAAGCCCTTCCAGGGACGCCGTGGTAATCAGACATGCAGCAATCCAGTGCGACCAGCTTCTGGGAATGATAATCTTTTCTTGAGCAACATCTGCACCATAATGCTCTGACTGGCACTGTTTGAAGCCAGCAGCTATTGCTCCAAGATCCCTTCTGGTCCTGTCTTGTCCCCTGGTCCTCCTGCTGACCAGCATTTGGACCCTCACTCCCGTCACCTCTCCTCAGTCTCAAATGGTCCCAGCAAACCAGTCCCTTACACCTGCTGAAAGCCCTCTTCCCAGCCTGGTTCTGGAGCCAGCCCTGCCAGCACATTCAGCATGCAGTGACTTACAGAGGGGACTAGACAAATGGAGCAGACACCTCAGTCTCTTGGCCCCTTAAGAGAGGGTAAGCAGAGAGGTGCTGACAAATGCCTGGGCTGCCCTGCCCCTGTACGGCACCAGCGTGCAGACATACCGCCCTTGGGATCCTCCAGAGGTGGCAGCTTCCAGCAATTGTTAACCCAAGCCGGATTCAGACTGGGAGCAATGCCTTTTAAATGTATTTCATTTACAGACATTAGCAGCAACTGCATCTTTAACAAGGAGAAGGATGAGGAGACTAATGGATGGAGACAATTAACCAAAATATAAATCAGTGTCAGAGTCTCTGCAGTTAGCAGAGGCAGCCAGGCGCCCGCAGGGTCTGGTGATTCTTGCAACATGCTGCTCACAGTGACTGCAAAGAGTGATTGCAAAGAGAGGGAAGGAGAGGGGAAGGAGAAAATTTGGTCAAAATGTAAATAATTTTCAATAGTGGCTGCCTCCCTGTTTGCTGCAGCCCTCTCCAAACGAGGAGGCAACAGTAACCTCACTACAAAGGCTGCCCCGTCCTCCCCGCAGGGTGAGCCAGAACGCATGCCTCCTACCGTCTATCCTGCTGCAGGCAGGGCTTGCTCCACCCGTGCTCTGAGCTGCAAGATCACACACAGTAACCTTTCAGTGCTTGGTATCAGGCATAAAAAAGTGCAGGTCACTCTGCAAAGGCGGTATTTCACCTGTGGTGCAGCACCACTCAGCAGTACCCAAAAAAGGCTGCTCCAATGGTTAGGATACTTAGCACAGGTTGGAAACTCATGCTGTCGTTGTTTTGCTCCAGTTTCCTGCCCAGACTTCGCTGGCATGTCGGTTTAACCACTTCGTGCTGCTGTTCTCCATACACATGGGGATGCACAGGGGCACTGTGTGAGTGAGAGGCATTAGACACTAAGAGGCAACCTGGTACTTCACAGCAGGAAGTTCCAGATGCACCTGAGATAAAAAAAGAGGGAGTGATATTCTCAGTAGACACAAAGTTACAGAGATTCAGAGACTGCAAGACAGTTCACTGAGAAAATGGTGAATTAATCTAGCACTGGACCAGACAGGATAAGTCTTTTCATAATAATTAATCAAATCAAAGGCAAACTGGGAAAACCCAGTCAAAAATGTATGACTGTCTTTGAAGGGATGCAAAGCAGGAGATTGATGCCAGGTTTGGAGAAGATAAGAGACTCAGAAAAGTAGCATGGGAGGAAATAAAACCAGAAAATATTTCTTTTTAAATATGTTTCACTGGCTCTCCATCCCCTTAACGATCACACAGTAAGTGCAGGGATTATATTAAATTTTACTGATCAATACAGTTGCCATAAAACTGTCCCGACCCTCGGTCCCTCCCTACAATAAAGAAAAAAAAATCCAATATGCAAAAAGAGGAATGTCAGAGCTTGCAGGGGATAAGATGCAAGGACATTGATTAAAGCCAGGGAAAGTGGGAGATCAACACAGGTGTGTGCCCATGCATCCTTCACGCAGACCCTCCTGTGTCACTGAGGAATACGCATGAGGTTTCTTTTCCTTCTCATTCCCAGCCTGACCGGACGCAAGTTCAAGAGTGTATTCCAATGGTACCTCCAGCTCAAGTAACAGATTCACAGACTCCGTTTACTCGGCAGTGACTTCCTTCTACGCACTGTACGCACCCATGCCAGCCAGGCCCAAGCACCTTGCCTGGCCAGGTCGATATGCCAGGAACGACAGAGACTTTGCGGCTCCAAGGAGATGGCAATATTGCCAGAACCTGCAGAAGCACAAGTGACTTTTTCTTCTCTGTTGACCTCCTCTCCCCACCATCTCCTCAAAAGACAAGTTCCTGGTGTTGTGAGGATGAGACCAGTGTCACAGTCAGACTGTTGTCAGTTACTGGCTGCTCACGGCTGGGATGGCTGTACTGTTTGTGGGGTGAAAAGCTGGGTGGCTGGCCAAGCCCAGCTAGTGGTGGTGAGCGGAGTTATATCCCACTGGCACCAGGCACACAGGGTGCTCCCCAGGGCTCCACGCTGGGGCCAGCCCCGTTTAATGTCTTTAATCAATGATCTGGATGAGGGGGTTGAGTGCACCCTCATTAAGTTGGCAGGTGACACCAAGCTGGGTGGGAGTGCTGAGCAGCAGGAGGGCAGGAGGCTCTGCAGAGGGGTCTGGGCAGGCTGGACTGATGGGACAAGGCCAGTTGTGTGAGGTTCAACAAGGTTCCATGCCAGGTCCTGCACTTGGGTCACAACAGCCCCATGCAGCGCTACGGGCTTGGGGAAGAGTGGCTGGAAAGCTGCCTGCGGGAAAGGACCTGGGGGTGCTGGTCAACAGCTGGCTGAACATGAGCCAGCAGTGTGCCAGCAAGGTGGCCAACAGCATCCTGGCTTCTGTCAGAAACAGCGTGGCCAGCAGGACCAGGGCAGTGACCATCCCCCCATACTTGGCATTGGTGGGGCCACAGCTCGAATCCTGGGTTCAGGTCTGAGTCCCCCGCTGCAAGGGGACACTGAGGGGCTGGAGCGTGTCCAGAGCCGGGCAGGGGCTGGGGCATGGGGCTGACGGGGCGCAGCTGGGGAGAGTCAGTCTGGAGAGGAGGGGGCTCGGGGGGACCTTCTCGCTCTCCACAGCTGCCTGACAGGAGGGTGTAGCGAGGTGGGGTCGGTCCCTTCTCCCAGGTAACAAGCGACAGGAGAAGAGGAAACGGCCTCGAGTTGCACCAGGGCAGGTTTCGATTGGGGATTAGGAGAAAATTCACTGAAAGGGTGTCCAGCACGGAACAGGCTGCCCAGGGAAGCGGTGGAGTCGCCATCCCTGGAGGTATTTAAAATACTTGTAGATGTGGCGCTTAGGGACGTGGTTTAGTGGTGGACTTGGCAGTTCCGGGTTAACAGTTGGACTCAATGATCTTAAAGGTTTTTTTCCAATCTAAACAATTCTATGATTTAGCAACAAGCAGTCAGTGTGAGTGTGTTGCTCAGGGCTACCCAAACTGGAGCACACGCCCAGGGACAGGACGAGCATGTAAATCAGTTGGTGACTGTGTGAAGGGAATAATGAGCTTTTTATGGAAGCCATTAAAAGCAAAACCCAGATTGGTCTATAAATACTGTTGCATCATTACAGCTCTGAGAAACCACCTTATGTAACAGCACAACTATGTGAAGTCAGGACTGGTATAAAATAACCACTCAAAGGCTCTCGTAGTTTTTAGTTAGCATTTTTTCAAACCCCAAACAAAACTAATAACCAATTTCCAGAGAAACATGTGTAATGCAGCTCAGCCCTTGAAAAAAATCCACCTTCTGTCTCCCTACCATGCACAGGTAAATTTGGGGCTCATTAAAAGGACCCAGAAAGACAGACATGACCTGGGGATCACTGGCTGTTGTGCTGCCGCAAGAGAAATACCTGACCGCAGCTCCCACGTGAAATGCCACCAATATCACTCCTTTTCCCTTATCCTGCAATGCCCAGCCTCTGTGGGCCATTTAATCACAGATTCATTGATTTTAAGCCCCAGAAAGGACCATTATATCTACCTCGTCTGACCTCCTGCACAGAATCTGTCAGAAAATCACCCTATTGTACTCCCAGTTAACAGTGGCAGCTCAGAGTGAAAAAAATGTGTGATCTGTGTCTCTGCCCACCAAGACGCAAATAGAGACCCTCCATCTCAGAACCCCAACCACACTGAATTGAGTGCTATGGGAGTAAAATAATCTGCTCATTCCCAAGAGCTGATGAATCCTCTCAGCTTCTTCCTTACTAGCATGTAAACCTTCCCACCCAGACGAAAAAAAGTACATTTCAAAAGATGACCGCTCTGACTCCCTGCTGCATGCACAGCATCAAATCAGTGCAGGATTAACCACCTTCCAGCCTGGCAAAGCTGAGAGTCATCTTGGGATAAGAAATTCTGCAAAATAACTTTCTCCTCAGCATGTCTTGGTTCACTCTGGCATGGCCTTTGAGCAGACAGGCAAGGTCACTGACTGTGACACTCCCAGGCAGTAAAACTAGGGTCACTGAGTCAGCAGAAACAGAGAAGGGATGTGGATCAGGGAAAGCTCGCAGCTCAGACCGATCAAGGGCTCTTCCCCTCCTCCCTCACTCCTGCTTATCACCTTGCACACAGCTCAAAACATCCAGCAACATCTCCCTAATCACACAGAGCACAGCCAATACCTCTCGTCTCAGGTCGACGGTGGACAGAACAGCCAGAGCAGGGTAAGACCTAAAGCTGGGCACAGGAGGATTTGGGTCAAGGATCTGAAGGCTCTGATCAGGTGACTAATAAAGAAGTGGATGGGGCTGGGGGTGGTGCAAGGGGGGGCAGCAGAGTTTGTTTCACTGTTAAACAATAGGCGGCATGACCCACTGACAGGCTGTGTCACTTTTCCATCAGAGATAGGCAGATAAGCCCCAGACAAAGAAGCTGGATGCAAGCAAGCGTATGTATGTGCAGCTCTGAAGAGCAGAGGGGTTGCCGCCTTCCTCCAGACCACTCTGTGCCTTACTGCCTCTCCCCATCCCACTCGTCACACTCCCCGACCTCTCTGGCACAATCTGGGCAGCCTTAGCTGCTCCAACCTGCCACTTCATGAACTGCAATTTGGCAAACTGCTGGGAGGCAAGCTACGTTATGATGCACTTTCTGGCTCCCTCTCCTTATTCCCAAGTTCATTTCTAACTTCTCTATCTGCTGCAAAAACCTAGACCACTCACCTACCTGGCAACTGACATTTGTAGCCAGCGATGTGTTCAACAGCACTTTCACACGCTCAATCCAGTGCAGACTGGCCCTGTTGTTCAGGAACCCAGCTTAGGGCCCAGTAAAGCTAATGGAAAGACCCCCAGCTACCTCCCCCGCCACAGCAGTAAGCTGTACCCTGCCAGGATTTTGCACTCTAGACAGAAGCAGAAGCATGACTTCCAGCAGGCAAAGCTCAGGGCACAGCTGCCCCTCATTCCTTGGCCTTCTTGGTTATATCTTTATTGCTCAGTCTTTTGGTTGCCTTTTAAAACTTCATCATTGATAAAAAACCCCTCTCAGTCACTCTCTGTCCTTCTTAGACATCAGTCTTGATAGACCTTTTTTTTTTTACCAATTTACCAACATCCCACTTCTACCTCTTGAGCATCTCCACCTTCTGACAAGATGCCACCCATCAGACACAGGCAAAAAGGGAAGGAAAGGGAAAAAATGAGGAAAGGGTAAAGAGGAACAAGGGAGGGGTAAACAAGTTTGACCAACTGGAGGGAGCTGAGAGGCCTGAAAATCCCAACCCCAACTATGGGCCATACAGCCCTAATTCTCCCTGCAGACTTATCTTGAAAAAAAAAGTATAAAAATAATCTTGCAATGTCCCAAGCAAAATGCTCATAAAATTTCATTAATACTCATGACAGTTCATAAAAATGATCAGTAGAGCTGGCAACTCCAAAATTAGGTGTAAAGATGTTTTTATTCTAATCCTGCTCTGTCATTCAGTTCTGCAAGACCATAAATAAAAATAAGACGGAACTAACACCACATTGATGCTGGACTGGAGGTGGAAGAGATAAAGCACTGAGATGAAGTGTAAACCCGGTCTATCACTGCTGGCACCTTATTCCGAGAGTCGGTTTTGACATGTGCCCATCTGCTAAGGTGCCACAAAAGCACTTGACAAAGGGGATGCCCACGCATTTTAGCCTCAGATTTCCCCTCTTGTCTACAATAATGCAGATAGGGCTTCTGAGTTTGGAAAACTCTCAGACAGGCCTAATGCATCTTGAATCCTGCACTTCCACCACAGTTGTAATGTTGGGAGCCAAAAAGCTTACTGTGCTGCCGGATAAAGGAGCACAGGGACTTGAGAAAAGGAGGAGCTCACAAAGCCTAAGAAATTATGAGAGCCTGAACCCAAGTAAGGTAGGGAAAACCTTAAACACAGTCAGTCACTTTACAACTCCTCCATCACCAGCAGGATACACCGGCCCTCCAGATGAGACACCTCACCCAGACTTGTAAATAGTACAGGGATTACAAAAGTATGGTGTAAGCACTGTGCGAGACCATCACTGGGAAGGTACAGCTCCCGGGAAGCACCTTTCCCCTGTGATGCTTGCATTGCTGCGGTCTTCTGAGGCAAAAACCATGAAGATCTTGTGCTGTCTTCCTCTCATAAGGACATGGAACCCAGTACCCCAAGGTGGCAAGAAGCCTGAAGGTTAGTTACAGACTTTTCTCCCACCTGCCGTTCTTTCTTAGTGCAAAAGTGCAGCACCCGGTTACACACAACTAGTCCCTTGAAAACATCTTTCACTTCTGCCTTCCACGCACACATTTGTTGGGCAGCAACCCAACACAAATTCACTGGAGTCCAGAAAGATTTTCCATAACAGTCCATCTTCATCAGTTCATCTGCCACAACCACTGCAAGTGTCTGTACGTTTTTTCCCTGAACATCCATCAAGCCCATGCTATTGATCACCCACCCCTCTCCCCGAGCACAGGCTGAAGCTCACCTTGGCCACTAACAAAGGAAGTTTCACTAGGAGAATAATGAAGGCAACCATGGCAAACAGAAATGCAGTTGGAGGGTGGGGCATTGCATACTTTTAACACCCCCTTATTGTGGGTCAAGTGCATTTCACGAATACCTAAAACCGTCTGCATTCTGCTCTTCCCTGCCTCCTCACTATACAGACCGTGTGAGTCAGCCTCCAGCACTCCCTGCCTCATGAACTCCTGCAGCTCACATTGGATCCCTCCCTCACCCTAGAGCTTCGGGGTCTCTTTGTTTTCCCTTCCATCACTTCCCAGTGGCTTAGTGTGTTCCCATGTGTTGTGGTTTAACCGAAACCAGGACACCATGCACATTTATAAACCCTTCTTCCAGTTCCCTGGTTCGTCCGTAACACCAACCTAATCATCCCTGCTTACCCCAAATTTCCCCAAGTTCCAAGGTCTCCCACACTGGATCTCCAAACTCGTCCCTTAAAAAGCACTTCTGGAACTCTGTTCCTTGTCAGAATCCAAGTCACACCCACAGCCTCACTCTCTGAGCTAAGCAGCTGCTCCTGCTGCATGCGTGCAGTGCAGGGAAGAGCCAAACAATTCCTCTCTGCCTGCAGCACCAGGCAGCCTGGAGGTCCTGATTTTTCTCCTGACAGGTTTTTTGGCACATTTGATTTGCACCACAACCAATGGGCTTGTCCTGCTGACATGCAGAGCGTTCCATGAAGTTTTGGACTTGTCTAGATGCCGCGTTCCAATGTGCCTCGGTAACAGAATGTTTTGCTCAGCCAATAAAAAGAATGTGTTGCTGACACGCAGCTAGTGCGCCTAACGGATATAAGGTCTCTTTAAATCTCCCAGATTCTTCTCATTTTCTCAATTCATTAAGACACTTGCTTTGAACTGATGAAATATTAAAATACCCAAATGAGCGATTTTGAATGGGCGATAGGGTATAGGTTTAGACAATGGACAGTGGGAACCGATGAGCTACAACAATCACTCACATATCCAATCTATTAAGGACAAGACAGACATATTCACAGTAGGGTGTGAAAAGGGAGGTCAGAAAACCTTCTATTCCAGAAACACGCCCTTCAAGCTTTGATCCAACATACCATCTAAAAGCAGAAGGATACGATTCTCTTTTTGATCGCTATATGCAGCTGAAATACATCAAGAATGCCTCCCCAAAGCTGCAGCCAAGCTTATGCATATCTCAATAATATACCAGGGTCTTAAGATGCCCTCACATGCCCGGTTTATCCAGAGTCCTTTCAGCTGCCCTACAAAAGGTCCATTACACTCCCCCTCCCATGATAGATACCCTAGAGATGACAACACGCTGGGGATAAATACGAAGAACACTACTCTTGAATAAACATCCCCTCTTTTCTTGTAGGTATCTAATAGCTTTTCTCACCTATCTTATTTGAAATATAATTCTATTCTTCTAGATTTAAAATGAAAGCTAAACCTAGTTTATCAGCTACCTACTCTGCTCTATCACTTCTCTGAATCCCTGCTAGTACACAAATGGTCTCCTTTCCCCAACCCCAAATGAAGCTTCCTGGGAATGAATATATGAGCAAAAAGTACTGCTAATGAAATAATAATGAAATAATTTTTTCAGATCAAATAATACTTTTCAGCAAACCAATAGTTACTCATTTTTTCCTCCCTGTTCATCCACTCTTCTCTACAACTATGTTTGCTCCAGAATCTGCATCAATAAGGCATAGATAAGGCTTTGTTTGCCTTTATCCCTACAGGAAAGGGAGAAGCAAAAGCTACCTGTAAACTCTGCTCTGCATGCGTCCTTGCAAATCCCCAGCCTAACTAACACACCCACGTGGGCCATGGGGAACATCCTGCCAGCAGCTTCTGTGGAGTCCAGGAATACACACAGTGTCTATGGCTAAATTTCATCAGTGCCTTCCAGCAAGGTGGTATCAAGAATGACTGACTTTGCTTCCTGCCAGTAGCAGTCTTTTGTGTGTGGGGGTGTGTTTAGATCCACAAATAAAAGGAAATATTATACTCTACAGCATAGAGCCAGGTCTGTCCTGTTGCCACCTGAAGTCCCCCAAAAAGCAGCTGACGGAACCTCGCAGCTCCTCCTGTTTTATCTCAGCATCTATGCTTTCGAACTTCATATGGATGCTTCGTGGCTGATGAAACGCAAGCAAACCAAAAGTTGCTTACAGGGTTTTTTTCTACGGAACTGGAGGCTTAGCTCCCTAGCTGAACATTCCCAAATGCTCTTCATTCAGACACAGAACGTTCTTGTTAATGTCTATCAACTGTGTGGATTTGCTGTGTATTTACTTTACTTCTCTTCTCCCAGTTAAACAAAAGAACACATCCATTTACTAGCTGGGCAACTATTGTCCATAATCAAACAGGTATGTCACTGTTTGATGAACAAACTGAGTTCACCCATCTGGAAAGTCTTTTCCTTTAACATATTGTCTCCACACAGCCATGCCTTGACTGCCAACAACAGTGGCATTAGCCAAGAGCTTTCTTCTATTTATTGGCTTTGCCTTCAGGAAGCATGTCCTGGTTCACTGGTTTAACAGTTACAAAGGTGAGAGCTCTTTGTATATGCCGCCAAGATGAGGATTAAAACATTTCCTTAAGCAGTCTATGTCCCAAAGCCACAGCAGAAATAATCTGGAAGGACTGTATTCAGCCTCATGTGAAGTAAGTGTCCTCCTCATACCAGTCCAGGAGTCACAGTTAATGCATTCTGCTGTATTTCACTGGGATCTTTTTTAAGCTTTCTGTACTATACAGTCAAGAGTCAGCTTCACAGTTGTCCTCCAAAGTCATCATGAGTTATGGAAACAGCTCTGCAGGTCTATATACAGTATCTCATCAGTCTTCTCTGCCCTGACTTAAGTCAGATGGGCAAATTCTGACTCCTTCTGTTTAGTTTAGCTCACTATCAGCTTTTTCAACTGGCGCTGCTGCTTCAGCCCTGCTGTGCATTGGTGTCGAGGCAGGAATCAGTGCCTGACAGAAGGGCAAAGGCAGGCCCCCTTTTGAAGGCACTCTTGTCCCTCTGCCACGGTCTGATTTTTCTGTTCTAAGTTAAGAGGCACTTATCTGACAAATACCAGCTCTTTTAGCAGCAGATGCTAAAGACTGCAGGGCATTAAGGGATCGCATCCAGCTTCCAGCTGCTAAAAACTTCTTGTGACCTTTTAGTACCTACTTCAGGTCTCCTAGATTAAAAGGCAAAAGCTTACTAGGATAAATAAATAAATAAATAGATAGATAGACAACCCAGAAGCCATCCTATATCAATCCTTAAAGGGCAGAGCAGCAGGATGCTCTGGCACTTGATAACCTTACCTGTACCACACAGCAATACTTTGTGCTGAGTCAGGATCAGCCTTGACATGTTCAAAACCATCTACTTTTCAATACTCCTCTCCTGCTTTCCTTTTCTCTCCCTGCGTGTCTTTCCAAAGGAATGCGCTAAATCAGTGAATTTCCCTTTAGTTTGCTTCTCCTGTCCCATTTCCCATGTATTTTTCATCTGCTTCTTCCACTTGGCCTCATTTGTTTCATGCCCTCTTCTTGACTAACCTGTTTCATTCCTCCTTAAATACAGTTTTCTAAAAAGCGTGCCGCTGTACCACGTAGACCAAACACATTCATGTAACAATCCAGTAAAAGCACTGCAGTTTAAACTTGGTTCTGGCTGAGCAAGGGTTTATACCAGGGTTAAATCAATGTGGAAAGGCCAACTAAGTATGTTAAGAGTCAGATTTCAACAGATACATACACAGGCTCTTGGCCAAAGTCTGTCTGCTTAAAATACATTCTAATATGGTTCATGCCCATTCAGAAAGGCTGGTTACACACCACTGTAATCTTTGTTTAAATTGTGGTTGTTAAATGCATTTTATTTGCTCTGGGCAAATGATGCTTCTGTTTCTTTACATGTCCTTATGCAGCCTTCATGTGACATGCACCTAGATAAAATTGCCCCCTGGGAGGCCCAATAAGCTTGGAGTGTCCCCTCAAGTGGATTTTTTTCTTATGGCAGTAAAGAGACTCTCTTGCATGCTCCTGCCTCTGTCCTTTGTCACTGTTTTATGCCTGCACCAGCACAGGACTTTGAACATAGAAATGCTACCTTGGATAGTCTTCAGCTTGCTTACCATGGAACCAAAAGCTAAAGCATGTACCTGGACGTCAAGATGCCCAGATCAATTCTCCGCTATGCTCCTTGTCTTTGTACCCAGCTTTAACCAAATCACATACCACCTTCTTTCCTACCAGTCAGGCCATCTTTAACAAGGGCAGCAGTAAACAACTCTGGAAACAGAAATGGTTTAATTGCACTGACAGCCTCTTGAAATTCTCAGGTGGGCAAGATGTTTATTCCATACCCAGCTGCATCACTGCATGGCATTAACATGCACCACCTCTTATCTATTTGTCACTCACCTCCCCGAAGTTCCCTCAATACATCAAGTGGCAACAAATAGAAGAAAGATCCTTTTCCTCCCTGGAACTCCTTTCTATTCCACAATTTATTTTCATGAGATACCTCAACTTCAGAAAGGTAATCCTGCCCGTGGTGCTGAGCAACTGTGACTCATGCTTAAATCTATGGGAGCAGAGAGCAGGCATCTTGTGGCAGAGACCAGGCTTTAACCTTGTGTTCACTATTTCAAAATAACAACTTTAACACATTCCAGCAAATTATTCCAGGAACAGTATGTTCATCCAGGAACAGAAATTCTACCTTAAAAAGGAAATTTTAAAGGAAGACTAGTTGTAAACAAAATCTCAAACCTGCATGAACTTCAAAGGTTAAAAGGAAAGGGAGCAAAGCACCTGGCATGAGAAGGAGAGATCCTAATCTCCCCTTTCAGGACAATTCCCCTATCTTGAGCTGTTGGTTCTTTGCATATAGAATGATTTGTACCAGGTTAAATGTCTTTTTATCCAGGGCAATGCAGGCAGAAATTCTAAGGTGGCTCAAGCCAATGAATCCAGGTATCCTCTGACAACTTGGAAAGGAAGATCAAAGGCAAACTTATGACAAAGAGGCAGGTAAATTACGATGGCAGTTCTCAGACCTGCTTGATTTAAAGTAGCATGGTGACTGTGTATGCATGCAGGTGTAGTGCATCATAATGATTTCCTGGCATGGGTTTGGGATGACCTGTGTTAACTGCCATGGGCTGAATTTGCAGGTCACTGACAACAAAGGTCAGTTAAACCTTTTTGCCATCCCATGATGTATTTTAGATACGCCAGATGTCTTACAGAATGGTGTGGCAATTTAGGTTGCTTAAACATACAACCTTTTTCTGTACTGACATATAAGCACACAAATTACTTTCTTTCCCACACAGTGTAACACATTGTTCTCTTCTGAACTAGCGGGATGGGCACAATTTTTTTATATTTGGGACTAACTGTTTAATCTCCAAAAGCAAAACTTCTGTTCCCAGGAGGAACTACCAATGTTTCTGCCAGGACAGAGCTAAACTGAAGGGAACAAACACTTAAGCCAAGGAAGCCCAAGAACTGTACTTGTTGAAATAAAAAATCAGACCATTATTTTATTCTATACATTGCAAGTTCAGATATTTATTTTTTTTAAAACAGGAATTCTAAAGGTGTTTGCACCCTTTACTTGCTATTGTGCAGAATCGTTGTTCACGTGGCTATTAATTAAGGCTTGTGTCAGCACTTCCATTACAAACCTCGGCCTTTTAGGAGTTTATAACGCAGTCATAAAACCCTGCTCTAGGCTGAAATCATGGAAGGAATCCATTCTTTTGTGTTTTAGAGTCCCAAAAGCTTACAGCAACAAACCAGGGATTTTATTCTAAAGGCTGCCATACAAAAAACTTCAGCTGTTTTTTACAGAGTGCTGTGTGAGATATGCCTTCTCGACTGGCTTCTAGATGCTTACAGACAGGGTGGGGTTTATGTATTCTTAACACTGTAAATTTTAGGACTTACTGGGTTTTACATGTCAGGGCCAAAGTCTGCGCTTACTTAAACACCAGTGAATACCTCTGCCCTCACTTGTTCCCTAATGGAGTATGAATCGGTACTGATTTGCCACCCTTCACTCCCCACTGCCTCCGCTGAGCCTCATGGCAACACCAAGACTTAACTCATACTCTAGTACTCAATTAAATACAGATGGACTTGTCCCTCCAGGTGCAAAGTTTAGGCTATAACCTTCACACACCAATGCTGCCAACGGAACAGTCCAAATTATTGGCGGAGTGGGTGTGTGTGAATGGGTTAAAATGCCAGAGCACATCTGTCCTTCACTTCTCTGCTGCCCGCTTTCACTCTTGTGCCACAGGGGTTTTTGGGAGCACACAGAACAGGGGCAGAACTTGTTAGCACTGCATTTGAAGGGCATGTGATGGTGATGGAAGTAATTTCTAATACTCCCTGATTCTGTCAGTGATGCATCAGTCCTGCAGATACAACAGAAATGTCCACATCAGCCGCAGCACTGATAGGTATGTCTCCCTAAAGCTCTTAAACAATATTCTCTTGAGCAAACGCTGTATTTGCTGCACCGAGTCTTACACACGTTAAGCCTTGTCATAAAAGTCATCAGCTAAAATTATTTGCACTCCCTTGTCCAGACAATCTGATGTCTCTGGAGTATGAATAATTTCTTGAAACGTTCGTGAAGTACCTAGTGTGCAGTGGACACTTCCACAAGTATAGTAGCAGCAGCTGTAGTAGCAATAATAGCAACAGTAATGTTTTCCTACCATTTATAAATATTTAACTGAACAGGAAGTTTACATAAAGCATCAGAAACTACCTAGCAAAACAAAAGTTATTAGTGGGCTGCTATTTGCAAGCAGATCCAATGGGCCAGATCCTGATTCCTATAGTACGCATTTATGTATAAAGCACCTGCAGAATCAGATTCTGAACTGTTCTGCACCCTATCTAGTTCCTTCTATATTCCCCAAAAAGTTTCACAGCTGCACAGATCAATTTTTCTTGTTCTAGAAAACAAGCAGTACCTGCCAGGCTCTACTATTTCACTCCGATGTGGCAATTCAGTATAAAAGAGAAATTTCAAAATTCCAGTTTTTCTAGTACAGAGGCAAATTTCTGCAGTTCTGTTTTTAAAGGATTAGGTAAGTTTATGACTACTAGCAACACATACAGAAAATACACTATGCTCAGGATACCAACTGACCCAGAGGTCACAAAGGACTATTCATGTTTGTAACTGGGTACCTTCAGTTTATGAATTTCCACCTTCTTAGGTTATCTGTTACTGCAGGAAACCAGACTCCAAAACTAATATACCAGACAGGTTTTGCAATCCTTCTCTTCTCACAATTCAGACTTCTATGTCATTCCTTTTATTTATTCTTTGTAAAACACTTGTAATTTTCTGAATGTCAACTTTTTCCTGAGCTGACTTGTGAATACTCTTGCACTGCATGTTTGCAGCTGTAGTTCAACCCATTCATGCTTCACATTGCAAAATGCAGAGTCCTATTGGCTCCAAGACTTCATACTTCAGCACCTACATGCATAAGTTTTTGCAGGACCAGGGTGTCTCAGTGGAATCGTATTATATAAAGCATCTGTCATCCAGCGATTTCTTGTCCTTTACAGTCACAGGCCCACCTTTTAAGGTAGCACTGCTTTAAGCTGGCTAAGCATAACACTGCAACTCCTGAGCAGTTCAGGAGCGTAAGTCAGTTTGGCCTTTAACGAGCCTTTTGAGCAAAGGAACACTTTTGCAAATGAGATGCATACTCCCATGTCTGTCATGTCAGGAAACAGATCTGGGCCACCCCAACCCTGCATTCTTCCAAGAAGGGACCAGAGTAAACATATCAAAAGCAACAACAGGCTTTCTTTACATGTCGACTCAAGTCTCTCTTCCACCATAACAGAGACTCCTCCCCTCCCCTCCCAACTTTCCCCAAAATAAAAAGAAAAGAAGGAGAGAAAGAAGAACAAAGGAGGAAGAAAAAAGCCACAGCACTAACAGTTAGAAATGTTCATTCACATCTAACAGCATCCATATGCCAGTAACATACCGTAAACTCTTAGCCTACCATACAAAGAAGGTGCCCCAAAATGGTACCTGCAAGAGGTCTCTCGGAAGGAGATGTTTAAATCCCAGTGGGTGTGTATCCTGTTAACAAACAAACAGAGAGGTCAATGGCACATGCTGAACACTGCATCTCTTGCCACTTAAAAGATCTGCTCCATCATGACAACCCCCCCCACGGTCCTCAAACTCCCTCTTCCTAGCTCTCAACCACAACCTCCTGAGCTGAGTGTGGGATGCTGGGATGGGCCACACTGCATGCATGTCGCAGTCCTAAGCGTCCACAGCAGGACTCGCTGCTGGAAGTGAGACCTGCAGGTGAGCTGGACAGCAGTGAGAGAACCTCTCCTTGCTGCATGCAGTCTCCCTAATGAGTGTAGGGACTGCAGGATGTTGCCCCAACTAACAGGACACGTTCAGAGGAAGCAGAAAGAACTAAGCAGTGACATTTTATGAAGAAAACCCAAATATGTCTGTACTGTATTCCCTCCTCCACACCTGCCACAGCTGTAAATAATTAGCCATTTCCCACCTCGGAAATTAACGTCACATATGCTGTCACTCTGCCCACTGACAAGCAGGAACAGCAGATTCTAGATGAACAATATCCTAAATTAAGACAGAGCAACCAAGGGCATTGGGGTTTCGTTGGGGTTTTTTTCCTCCCCTTGCTATGAGACAGCATCTACACCAATCCAGACGGCTAAGGCAATGCTTGACCTTATGTGGTCTGGTGTCTCCACTTGATACCAGGGAACACTGATCTCCCCCGCTACCCAAAGGAGGTCTGTGACCACCACTGTTTCTCCATGTCAGTGTGATTGATGAGAAACCCAGCCATTTGAGACCAAACTGGCAAGCAAGCCCGTATCCTTGCACAAATGCACTCCTACATCTCTCAGCACCTGCCAGTGAACATGCTCGTTCCTTAGCTGTGCGTATACATCAGCTCCTGCAGATGTACATTCCCAAAAGCATTAAACATAAGTGGCTGCAAATATCACAAGTATCAGAGGCCAAATGCATTTTTGTGCATTTTGTGTATCCCTACAGCACTCCTGCCTCTGTCCTCAACTAGAAAAAGCAATAGTGTGTAGCTGAAGACCACCTGACTGCAGAAAAAGCCTAATCTAAAACCTGCTGAATTAAGAGCGAGCCCTTCTTCCAATCTCAATGTGCTTTGAATTGGGCCTGAAAACACTTAAGCATGACCAGTGAAGTCAATGGGGCTTAACTCAGGTTTGAGCGTCTGTTTAAGTGCTTTCCTGAACGGCTGCCCCTGCTTCAGCCTAGTTCAGAAATCAACTGAAAACAAATCTTAGCACGGAAATAATTTCACATCCAAGACATGCCGCTGCTGCAAGTTTTACTAATGTGATAGCACGCGTTTTGCACTCTTCCTGCAAGTCTGGCTCAGAAAAGCAGCCTGGTTGCACTCTCAGTAGTTCTTTTAGGGGATTGTTAGATTTTAGTAGATATTAACTTCCACTGATAAAGCTATGCTCAGAACTGTACTTAGTAGTTCCACATGTACCTCATTTTTCCTATTCTTCTTCTTCCTCATATGTAGCAGTTTAGAAAACCTGTCCCAGCTTCCCAGCTTCCCCACATTTTATTTGCAAACAGAGATGGGATAGGCACTTCCCAGCTACTGAGCTTACAGCAGTAACAGTTGTTCTTCTAAGTTAAAATTCAGACATTTGAAAACTTTCTGCTAAAGACAGGCCAAATTGGGGCATTGAGTAATATTCCCATGAACTGTAGTTTGGTCAAACTCTGGGACACGTTTGGGCTCTCCAGGTAAGCTGACCTGAATGCAAAGTTCAAAGCAAATTTAAGGCAGCCAAAGCCCTTACTGCCCAGAAGGGTCTGGCCTGCTCACAAGGGAGCACGGGGTGGTTAAGCCTAGCTGCTTCCTAGAGTACAAGATTTCCTCCACGCACAAAACATTTACAAACCCCCTTTAACTCCAGCTCTGCACCTTGTGCTGTGCAGATCAGATCCTGGCAGCTGCAGAGTGGAAGTGGGGAGAGCTCCAGGTGCCAGACAGCAATGAACACCGTGGGACCAGCTGGAAAACAAACTGCAGCTCTGGAACGGAACCCTACTTCTCTGTCCATAAAACATTCTTCAGTGCCCTCAAAAAAACTGAAAGGGTTTGGCCCTGAGCTGTATGTAGATTCAGCACCATGTTTGACTGATTAAAACTCCGTGATCCCATTCCCAATAAAAAAAAAAAAAATCAATTCTGAAAACCTATGTTTAAGGTAAGGTGCCCCATAGGCCTCTGAAAGCAACATGCACTTCCCCCAGGCAGTGTTCAGAGCCTAACAGGGGGCCACAGCCCACTCTGCAGCACGTACGTGCTCCCGTTACACCGCCGCGTGCGCTCGGCCGGGATGACGGAGCCTGTGCAGCTGGCACACACAGACCCACAGCGGCACAGCATCCCGCTCTGCCACACCACCAGCCATCCTGCCTCACCCTAACACTCAGCTACCTACCCGCCTCTCATTTCCGCGGATGCTCTGCTCTGGAGCTCACAATGTTGTATGTCATTATAACATGTTACAACACTACCCAGGCAGGTAAAAAGCATTATTCACACTGGACTTTCAAAGCAGGGCTGCAACGCTCCTTTTACTTGTGCAGCTGACACACCTCACTCAGAAGCTCCCATCCACAGCGCCATCACTTCCAGCTCTCTGGCTCAGATCCTGAGACTGCACAACCTGTACCGTAACAGGAGGGTCCACATCCCACCCAAATGCCAAAGAAGCAGGCGGGCTCCTCCCAGCTTTGGCACTGCCCAAGGGGGCACAAGGACGGAGGGTGAGATGATTTGCTCACGCAGCCAAGGGAGCTGGCAGCAGAGCAGGAGCTTGCCCGGGCTCCCGGCTCTCTCTTGGGGTTTAGTCTCCAAGTTAAACTCTCAGCCTTCCATACGTTTTAACTTCTTGTGGTCTGTTGTAGCTACTGACATGGGCAGACTGCAGGTAGTGCTCCTGAGCACTGGGCAAAGGCAAGTCTCATAATGAGACTGAGCACAGCTAAACTTCAAAGTGTAAGAACACTGCATCAGAGTTGTAAGTAGGGGGGAGGGAAAACCTCATACCAAAGGAATAGCTCAGATCCACATAGAGGCAGACATAGCTATCTGCTGAGATGGATAATTAAACACTCATATTTAGACAAATGAATAGGTGAGAATGAAATTAAATTCTAATTATCTTTTTTGGGGTGGGAGGGGAGAGCGATAGGGAGCAGAACCAAGCACTCATTCCACATCTCTGTGCCGTTATCACCAATTAGATTTCTGAGGCTAATGTACATCTTGCTTTAAAGGGTTATTCATCCAATTGAAATCAAATTACTAAAAATTTGCAAACTATCAGCTACACAAGCCTGTCCTTGGGTTGTATAAAAAGTGGTGAGCAGGAGCCAGTCCCTAACAAATTAGTAACAGAAACAGAAGGGGGGGGGGGAAGTAAAAACCACAGCCAGGCAAGCAAGGGTGCTACTGCTGCTACTGCCTCTCCCACCTCCTCACCCACCCAAGGTCTCAGACACAGTGTGATCAGTTAGCAAGTGTTTAATAAAAATGGCCAGGTGGGCCCCACAGGAATGGAAGATGGGCTCCCTGCACAGCTCCGTAAGCAGGGAGCGTGGGCTGAGGGGCACGCAAGCTGGGGGAGTAACAAACTACTGCATCAGGCACTTCAGCGAGCAGGGACAAGAATGTCAGGGTTTGGTCTGTGCAAAGACTGAAATTGCTTATACACGTATGTGAACCAAACTTTAACAGGAAGGACTTGAGGCTGTTGAAGGTATCTCTGGAGCCTGTACTGGAATGAGAATCCAGCACAGAAAAGAAAGTGACAGAGCTGGCAAAATAATAGAGAGCAGCTGGGACAGTTTTTATTTTTTAATGTTGGTTTTTTTCCTTCCCTGTAATTTCTTTTTTACCCTAGCAGTTCCTGCAAGCTTTCAGCACCACAGTGACAACCTGGAAGAGGCCAACAGAGCGAGTCAGGCATCCCCCTAACATCTTATCACTCCAGGGGCAGCAGCAACCTCATTCTGCAGCTGAGCTTCTGTGCTGTGGCCGACCTGCTTTCTGCTGCTCCCTTTGGCTCGCCCTGCGCTGCAGCATTCTCCAAACTAGCCAGCTGCAACAAGGTCTTTTACCATCACATACCAGCATACTCTTCATGCCAGTCCCTCTGCTGCCTTCTCCTAGTCTCTCCTCTTCCAGGGTGCGCTCTGTCTTCTCATGCTTCTTCCACTCTCTCTTCCTTGGCTGCTCCCTCTTCATTAGCTGCCCAACCCCTTACCAGAACCAGCCACAGCTGCACCTGATCTACATCAGCCAACCACCCCTACCACCACTCTCGTCCCTGCCCCTGAAGCCAGCCCACAGCTGTATATTTTATATATATATCTCAATAATAATTAACCCAGCTTTATTCCTCTCCAGCCCCACTGTCCCAAGTGCATGCTGCATAACCAATACACAGGCCATGTAAGTTGTAGAGAACACCGGGCAGCATCCAGCTATAGGAACAGGTCACGACTGCCACAAGGAGAACCCATCACAGCCCCATCTCTTACCCACAACTGTCCCTTTCTACTCCTATTTAATTATAAGACAAACACTTCCTTTGTCTGTACCTTTCTGCTTTTTGAGCACAGGCAAGGCCACAGAGAAGAGAAAAACACTGACAAGGTTTCTCCACAGCCTCTGATTTAGAAAAACACTGACAAGGTTTCTCCACAGCCTCTGATTTAGAAGACTGCAGTGAAAGGACAGTGTTGGCAAAAAGGTGAATTAAGGACTTCTGCTCAACTGGCACAGCCCACCACAGTCATTGGGAATTCAGTGGGTCAGGCCTTGGGTACCACCACCTTGCATGGAAAAGCCGAGCACTCAGGCACACAGTGAGGACCATGCAATGCAAATCACAGTGCTGCAGGTAAGCAGCTTGGGAAGGTCTATTTGCAGGTGGAATTATGCAGCCTGCTCAGCTGGATGGTCAGAGCTAGCTCCTCACTCCTCCCTACTCTTCGCATATATCACTGCATCAGCTTCCAGTCTCCCTATATCCACATCACGCTGTTTTCAGGGCAGCCAACATGAGGAAGCTTGTGCAAGCAATGAACAGGGCTAGGGTCCTCCAGGAATCCTCACACCTGATGGCTGGTAGAATGACCTTAAAATTGCAGCCAGACCGAGACTTGGACTTGGGGCACCGGTGTTATTCTCCACCATGGAACTGATGTTGCAAGGGTCATATACAAGGAGGTACAGAGAGCAGCCAAGACCCCTTGTGGGTCAAGATTTTATTTGCTTTCATTGTCACGCGTCACCTTTCCTTCTGGTCTCGTATCTCCTTCCTAGGCAAGAAGGGGTTTCTTGCTGTTCGTTCCATTTTGTCTTAGAGCATCCCTGAGAAGTAAGTAGACGTTTTCTCTCTCTCTCTCTGCCCCCCTTTAAATATATGTTCTCATTAGGTCAATGACTGCTTCCTGGCACTCTGGACCAAGTCCAGCCTCTGCTTCCCAGAGTGATCATTAATATATTTATTGAATATGGTGACTGTTATTGTGGTGCGTGGTTCAGAGAAAAAGAGGGAAGGGGCAAGGAAAGAGAAAGGAGAAAGAATAAAGGGTTGCAGAGGAAGGAAGAAGGGACTGACAGAAAATAATCAGTGAAAGCTGTGAAAGAAAAGTATCATAAAGCAGCAAAATATGCCACCAGCCACAAGAGGGGCCCTGCCTCCCTCCTTCTCTTGAGTCATGGCAATTAGCAGAAGGGCTGTCGAATCTAATCTGAGAGCCTGATTCACGGCTGGAGCCCAGAGCCCTGCAGAGTCATGTGTCTGGTCTCTCCTCAGTTGTCTGCTGCCTGGAAGAGCCTTGTCAGCTCAACTCAGACCCCAGACATGCTCTGGCTTCGGCAGCAGGTGAAAAGCAGTGTTGTTTGGCATGTCCTGCCTTGAAACTGAGCTCCACCAGGAGCAGGGATGTCATACGGCTCTTGTCCCAGGGCAGCACCAGGGTGGACTGTCTGGGAGCATTTCAGGAAGAGGCCGAGCAAGAGAAGGAAGGCACAGGGAACACTGTGCACACTGCACATCAGCTGGGAAGGCACTGGGACCTCATGGCTCTGTATTATAAGCAGGTGCATGTGACAGATATCATGGGGGGGTGCTCGGGTTTGATCTTCAATCAATTAGGGAGTCAAAGAGCAGCAGCCTTATGGGATATAAGAAATAGCTTTCCACTTAGAGAGGCAGGCAGTGGAAAGGCTGACAGCCACTAGCCATTAAGGCTTAGCGGAGGTCAGTAATTTCACTATTAGAAAATGGATGCTGAGTGAGGAGAATGCCGTAAAGCTGGTCTGTGAGGTGAGGAATGCTGAGGAACAGGGGAGAGCAACTTGCCTCTGTCTGGACTCTCCACACTCATGTGTGAATAGGTGCAAGGCGACACTGTTCCACCATTCCTTGTGTAAGCACCTTCATTTCAAATGCTGTCCTCTGGTTTGAAGTAACACTAATCCCATGCCAGGTGCTAGACACTGTGGTCATCCTGCTGACGCAGCCAGAAAAGCTTTGGAGGTGTGGTGGGGAGTGACAGAGAAAAAGGAGAAAGGACTTAAGGGCAGTATGAGATTCTCCAGAAATCTGCTTCTCGTTGCACAGATGCCCTGTTACAGGACAACTCTTGTTATTTCAAAATAACAATGTTCTGTCATTTTAAAATGGATTTTATTTCAGAGCAGTATTTGAAAGGAACCCAGCCCGTTGTGTGCTCTCATTGTACAATCAGCTCCTACTTTTGCTCCCAATCCTCTTTTTTTTTAACAAAAGAATTCTAAATTCATTTTTCCGTACATGTCCATTTGCACCTACCTATCTTGCCTACTTCTCAGTCCAGTGTACGTGTTTACTGATACTCCATAAAGGTTACTTCAGAGACAGGTCAGGTCAAAAACTCTTTACGATTTTAAACAGGTGCTCAAGTAATACCGCTTCATTATTAGCCATGCCATCACATTTTGCTGGGGACTTAGACAAAGCTCCATGTGAACGGTTCCCAACCTAAGACAAAGCTCTGTGTGAACAGGTCCCAACCTACCCTGTTAAATCTCAGATGCTATCATTACGTTTCCCCTCTTCTCTTTCCCTCCCCTCCCATACTAATGAAAACAGCCGTTCTTTAAAATTGAAATTAAATTCATGCACCCACAAGACAATGCTGGGTTTAAATCCAACATGTGAGGCTCTTACTGTTAAAGCTGAACCTTACTCTCTGGCTACACTGGCTTTCCTCTGTTTGGAGATTATTGGAATAACATAATGGTGATCCTCAAAGGCAGTTTGAACCTCAGTGTGAAAAAGCACACCGACTGTTCCTGAGGTAATGCATTCATCAGTGTTGGCTAGAATCTCCCAGTGAGTGTAAAGAAGTTAATGCTCCCCAAACTATTGCAGAGCAATGTAATTCGTAGTCTCAAACATCTGCATTTGCTTATTTTCTGTTTAGGATAAACCAGAGAGCAGTAACAAGAAAGCTTGCTGGCATAACTTTTAGTTTAGCTTTCTGGGGAGTGAGAAAGGAAAAAGCCTTCATGAAGCCAAAGTTTCTAACTGGAGTCTGCTGTACACAGTTCCTGTACCAGTTCAGCTATGCCAGTATTGTTACAACTAAAATAACCATACAGGTGACACAGGTGTAGCGGTATAAAAATGCCCTATACTAATTCTTTTCCCCAGATAGGAAAAGCTGTTTTCATAGCCAGACAACCGTTCTCACCAGGAGTCAGCACAATTTAACCAAACCACAGTAATTAAGGCAATGCAATTGTTGTATGTAGGCAATGCTGTAAAAGAGCAAGATTTTCAGGAACCTGAAATGTGATTGAAAGAAAAAGGATTTTCCTCTGCAGTGCTGTCCCAATAATCTTCAGAGCTGAGTGCTTACAGTCTGGGTATCAAGCTATGGTATCAAGCTCAGCAGATGCCTCTGGTTATATGAGACAAGATTTTAAGCCCTGTGTCTTCCAGACAGGAGGCATAACACAAAGGCTACTTAGCACACCCTGCAAAGCAGGCTAAAGAGGACTCAAGGGGTCTCAGTACAAGATGAAAACATTCACCTTTAAGCTTGGGTCACCTGGATTTCAAAGCAGATGAGCCAAGCTCACTTCAGTGTCAGGCTTGGCTCCCTTAACTTAATTACATATATGCAAGACAGCAAAGTCTTTGCAAGGACTTGGTCATGAAAAAAGTTGGCATGCACTGAAATACACTAACTTCTGTGGTCATTACAGGTCTCAGCTCCTTTCTAGGACTGCAAGAACATCATAAGGCAGGTTTTCTCTGCCTCAGACCTCCTCGGAAGGCCATCACCATGGGCAATTGCCTAAGATCACAGAGAAAATCACTGCCAAAGGCTAGGATGAAGGACTAGCTAAGAAACTAAGCTTCCAACTCCTACTCTAATCCCTAGAGTCTTCTCTTCACCAATGCCCAGACCTCAAAGCAGCAGAACGCCTTCTGCCAACGTTGGAAAGAAACAGTCAATACAAAGGAAATTGGAAATAAAAAGAAAAGGCAATCATGTTCAAGGCCACAATGCAACTGTTTATAATGGTAAATGCATGCAGATGTGCACGAGGGCCATCCAGGGGTACCAGAGGAAAACACTGGTTTGCTCAGGCCTTGACCTTGTTTTCCTACTATCACAGTTTAACCTATTTCTTCCTCTCAGTGGGAGACAATAAAACCTCAGCCCAATCCATCACCAACTGGGGAGGATACAACAGGTGAATTAAAAACAGAAAGCAGATGGGGCACTGTCTCTGCCAGGCCCCAGCTGTCATGTCTGCGAGCTGTCTAGCCTGTATGCGGCTGCTGCTGCTGCTCTCTGGAGCCAGCCCCATCACACCTTCCACCCCAGTCCCCGGGCCACTAATGGCACTGGGAAGAGAGCCAGAGCCTGCTCCCCCAGCCAGGCTGCGCAGGAGTGGGGTCAGGTCACTTTCCATTCATTGCTCTTTGGCGGGTGGAAACAGCCAGTCCTCCCCCGCCTTGGGACAGGAGGGTGCGGGACCCGTTTGTAAGGGCCAAAACTGCTTGGAAATGCTGGGGGATTCGAGCAGTCGATGTTCCCTGCCCCGACATCAAGCACTGAATTACGTGCCCTGTTTTTCTGCTATCACTGCACTCGCCAAGAGTGCTGCCTGGCCTGTTTGCTCCAGCTTTGCCCTTTTAGCTTTTCCCCCACAGAATGTATCAGAGCTCCCAGGAAAATGAAAAGAACTGCACAAAACCAACGAGAGCCTAACCTACCTGGTAAGAACTGTGGCTCTCCTCAAAGGAATCAAGACAAAGCTGAAACAAGAGACCTTCAGGCAAACTGATTGAAAAGTACTGAGAGCACAGAAATGGTAAGCTAGGGGACCACTGGCTAACAACTATTAAGTATTTTTTGTTCATTTCCTAATAAACAAGGCAAAGTAATTACAGTAATTAAAGATTCAAGATAAGAGCACTTTATATTTGGGGGGCCCAGCATATCAATTATACAGTTATCATGTTGTTCTCCCTCCTAATGAGACAATCTAGCACTGTAATTTTGCAGAATTAGAAGCATAATTAAAAGGGGCAGGAGAAGAAGGGCAGTTTACCAAAACTGATTAGGAGGGATCTCTCTCCTCTGTGGCTCCTGTGTACATGCACAGTGAAGATGCATTCCCCAAACACCTTTTCATTTCCAAGCGATAACCCTTGAACATGGCTGTTGGACAGCTGCAATGATAAACCCAGACTTTAATTACAGGTGTGTTTTATGAGAAGAGCTGGTTACTGTCTTGTCTCCCTACTTTCGAGCTCTCGGTTGCTGATGTACCAGCATCTGTTGGAAGGTAAGCGGGGAAAATAGCTTATCTACTCAGGAGCAAGAAACACATAAAACATAAGAAAAGCAATTACATGCCTTCGGTTTCCACTCCTCTGTTTTTATAGGGCTTGTCTTAGAATCTGAGTGATTTTATGCACCAGAGGAAGATGACAATCAAGATGAGTTGCAATGATATGCATGGGAGGCTGAGACATGGTGCCTTTAGGTATTTATTTTCCTGTAGTTACAGGTTTTCTAAACATCATATTTCTTCAGAGGGATGAGAGAACCCAAAATTTTGCAGCTGAGTATTATGGGCACTGAGACTACACATGACAGCCCAAGTGACAGTTGCCAGAATGTAACGCAAGACAATCCTTTCTCCTCTTCCTTTAAATCTGCATGATTCCAGGATGGATGTATATGGTACTGAGAAAGACACGGTGAAAATACGTTAAGTACTGTGGTAAGCCCCAGTATCTGAGTGACCCTTTGCCTACTGCAACTCCATTACTTCTAGTTTTAGATTACAGAGGCACTGAGGATCAGTGAGACATGGCTATGCTCTTTTGACACTTGTAATGAACATACATCCACCACCACTGCTGCTACCTCCTTGCCAAACTTTGTTCTCCAACATTAAACTATCCAGTTCATATGACATCAGAATTTGGGGACAACTGAAAGCAAAAGGCAGGACTTCAGGCCCATACAGCTCTGTGTATTTTCAGAGCTACGAAAAAGGCCCACAGATGACTTCTTGGTCTTGCAATTCATTGGCCTCGCCAGACACAAAGATACAGAATGCTGGACAGAGGGTGAAATAAAATTTAGTCTGCAAGCACAGATACCTTTAGTGCAAATGCAAGGTGCAAGGCCCCATAGAGTCCTACTCACCCCAAACAGGAATAAGCAAGTAGAAAAGAGGACCCGACTACTCTTTCTGAGCTATAATGTGACATCTGCACTTTAATTTCAGGCCCTGGGTGTGACTCCTTCGGGCAGCCTGGGCAGTATTGGCCCACAAAGGCTGGTCACCTGCTGCCCGGTTTTCTCTGTCTTTGCTCTTGCAATGCAGCACTCCCTAGCAGGAAAGTACCTTCTTTTCATGATACTGATATGGAGATCCTCCTCCTGCTTTACTTCAGGGTGTTGACCATTGCTCTTATCACTCTCTTCACTGTCATCACTGTGTGAGAAAATTGAGGTCAGCTCTTTCTTCAGGATCCTGGTTGGAGGTAGGGGGATCGTCCTCTTCTCTGCCAGGCGACCCCGGTTCTGGCACGGGATGGGATTAGTTGGAATGGGAAAGGGCAGGAGGAAAAGAGAAGAAAACAAGAATTTGGTTAGGCAACCCAGAACCAAGCAGCTCCTCTCAAACAGCTGCCCTGTGAAGGCAATGCTGTTAAGTCTTTGCAGGTTTCAAACTGGTATGCCGGGTGGACACTGGCTGTGTTTGCTTTGCAAAACACTTTTCAGCAGGGGCATATTTACATCTAGTTCTTCCAGTTCTAATATTCAAGTCATGCACTCTCCCCACCTCTTCATTCCTAGCTTGTGCCTCCTCTACACCAACAGGAAAGGAAGACGGCAGCAGAATTAGCACCAATCTCTCTCTCCAGAGTATTTCCTACCAAATGTTCCACATTAACATAGCAAAATAGGTTAAATTAAACCTTTGCCAGTAGCCCTGGGAAGATGGGATCCAAGTAATCCAGAACACTTTGGACTGCAAAGGGAAAACTGCCTATGCCAGCCAGCAGCAGGTTTGTCTCTCACACCAGTGAACAGTCCACATCAATTTAAACGGGAATTACTGAGGCTACTTTTCACTGTTCATTTGCATGTTCAGATGAATCTAGCAGGTCTTGCCTTGTGCAGCCTTTCCCTAGGTGGTCCTGGCAGCATACTTCCCCCTCAACAATCCACTTCTGACAAGACACAAATAAACAAGAGGAAAACTCCCAGGAGGCACAAGCTGCTTTTCCACTGCATGTGTATTTGTGCACGGAACCTTGCACACAGCATGACCCTGGTCCAAACCTCCTTTCTTCTGCAACTATTACTCTGCCCCTGCACCCTTTGTGCCTGATCCACAAGAAGGTATGAGCCTAGCTACAGCACGTTGGGTTTTTAGGTCTCACTGTGATAGACCCTGTTTCTAGAACTTGGGGTATCCAGCCTGATCTGTGATTGACCAAGACAGAGAGCCGTAATACGAGCACTTACAGTGGAAGGTATACATTGGAAATCCAGGGAGACTGCAATGTCATTGCTCACAGAATTTAAAATTTTAGCAAGCAAAATCATGAAATTAGGAAGGGAACCACAGCGAAGCAAAGGAAAGCACAGTTTCATGCACATTCTTTGTACAGGTATGTAGGCATACTTCCTTCAATAGGACAAGTCATAGAAAAGAACCATTTTTAGCAAGGATTGGAAGAAAAGGAAGGAAGGTGTCTGAAAGAGATCAAATAAGTACAGAGTAACATTTAACTAATAATAGTTTCTCTGAAACATCGACTCCAACTTTGCAGCTAAACCTAGGAAAATGAAAACGTCCTGGGAAAGCCAGTCAGGCTCTCTGCAGGGGAGAACAGAGGAAGACTAAGTGATAGAAGAGCCCATGTTTTTTTAATTAAACAAATTAAGAACTTTACACAAATACAAAACAAAAACTTCTTGTTTACCTCTGTCAATAAATTCCAGTTGTGGTCATTAAAGGGGAGCCCTAATCATTGTGATAATTAGCCAAATCCATCTGGAAGGCATCACCCCAAGGAGGCACATTAGCTTTTCCATTCTGATGCGCGTCCAAGCCAAGAACGCAGCTGTCTGTGAACAGCAGACACCCAAGGGAGCAAAGCACAGTGGGCCAAACTGGCTTAAAAATGGGAAAACGTGTATACAAGGAAAAAGACACGCACTTTCCTCTTGAGAGAGATGCAAAGAGGAAAAACACACCTGTGGACAGCAACAAGGTAAACGCTCCCACATCTCCAAGTATCCCAAGTACCAAACTTGGATACAAAAGCTGCAGCAGGCTCTGTAGTGAATCCAAATGCCCAGACTCAGACACAGGAGAATATCCGTACTCTGATTATTGCTGGGGGCTCCCGGAGACCCACCTGCACAAGATGAATTGCTATGGTGGGAGGAGCCAACTGCATCTATGTGACAAACAGCAAGTGCTTTTCCCTTGCCCCTGCAGGCTCCCCTTAAACAGCAGCAGAGACCCACTCACGTGGCCCTTTGCAAAGAGGTTTCTCACTGTCTGTCCCCAGGAGGAACATGCAACACAAACGGTGCATCTCCCAGCCTTAAATACTTCTTCGCGTACAGATAGATTTCCACCCCCGCCCCCTTTTCTGCTCCAGTGCATAGAGCAAATGTGCAAAGCTCACCTCTGTCTGAAGCCACCTTAGTAACTGTAGCTAGCACAGCGTCAAAAGGGCAGTAGGGAGCAGAAGAGGAGAGAAAGGGAAGAGTGAGAGGAAGGAAAGAAAAAGCAGGGAGGTCAGTATTTGCACTGGATTTCTGTCATGATGAAAAGCTAGGGTTTGATATCAGCATGAGCTTTATCACACCAAAGCTTTACATAGTTTTCTGAAGTTGCAATTTATCATAACAATTAAGGGGGGAGGGGACGGAGGGTGTGCAAATTTCCACTTCAAAATAATTGCAATTCACTCTCTGCTGTGACTTCACAAGCTAAAGAGAACAGCGCTGATCAGATACTAAAAATCATTTTATGGTCATTATGGTACCTTTGAGCAGTTACCAGGTCTCAGTGACTGCCCAGGGACTCATCAGCCTTAACAAGAGTGAGAGTGCAGCAAACAGGGAGGCACTAAACCTAGAGAAACAGCCCATCAGACCAGGAACACAGGATCCCCCTTCCCCCTGCTCCCCAGAACGCTTATTCTTTGCCTTTCTGTAAATTGTATCCCTACACCTAAAGCTGCTGCATATATACAGACACCTATATATACACACATATACATGCACCAATTACGTAATAATCAAATAGGCATATACCTACCTATACAGGTATCACCTAACACACAGAAAGCTTCTTCCCTTAAAAGACAAATGAAAAGGAATGGAAAACAGAATCTGCATCTGCCGCAACCTCTGGTCACAGATAAACAGTAGTACTTTTGTTCTGACCAGGGCCCAGACATGGACAACATCTGAACCAGGGCCATAGTGGTTCCAGTGCCCTCGTAAGCATCTGCATTCCAGCACCAGCAATACATGTTTTAAAGTTGTGTTTACTTTGTACTTTGTATTTCTGCCATTGGGGCATTTTATTTATTTATTTATTATGTTTCTCCATTCCCAGAAAATTAAAATAGACTTAGCCAATCAATTTTGCCTTTTATGTTCACCTATAGTCAGTTTTGAATCAATTGCGCTTTCTTAATCTGTTTAGAGGCATTCACCAGTAGATACACATTACTTTTAAATTAAGCACAAAAGTAGCCAGAAGCCTGGTCCAGAACCTGCTACAATCAATTGTCTTTCCATTGACTTGAAAGGGCACTGGTCCAAGCTGCAAATAAAAACCACTCATTTGTGAGAAGCACTCTATCCAAGGAATCACTGCTATGACCCTGGCTTTTGCTGAAGTCCTTTGCCAGTTGTACAGACAGCTTACAGGACAGGAATGTACCTACAGAACTGAGCAGTATATCAAGATACCTACAGTTACTCAGATTCAGAGTTATCAACTATCACTTGCCACACAGCGGCAGGTAGTGAAGTATGCACTTAGCAGAGAACCCACCCAGAGACTGCAGTGGCATCGCTACGTATGGGGAGGTGCATGACGATTTATAGATATTTGATGTAAGCCTTATAATCTCACATTTAAAAAGCTTGTATTTGTGTGCCATTACAGAGTGATCTCATACTTTAAAGGGATGCCGATGTTGAACCATGAACCCTATAAGAAAGTTGGAATATTTTGAAAGAGAAAACTGCCTCCCAATTTGTTGATATTCATTGGGATGTCTCATGCTTGGGAAAAAAAAAACAATCAATAATCTCCTGCCACCAAAGAGCCAGGCATCTTGGGACTCCAGCACCCCCCTGTTAAATAACTCCATTTTTACACACATGAAGGAAAGGGGGAAGGTGCGCTTTGCCAGCTGGCTTGCTTAAACTAGTAGGAGTGTTTTGGCCAGCGGGTCAGAGGAGCATTTTCTATAGCTGCAGAGCCAACAGCTGTTAGTACAGGTGCAGCACCTCCAGCAAAAAGATGAAGTATACGCAGCCGTAAATACGTCTTATAGCTTGGTCCAGCAGAGCCAGGTTGCCTGCCAGCCCCCTGGCACAGGGACCACAGGCAGAAGGTGATACAAGGAAGAGATGACATCTCCTATGCACAGGGGGAACACAGGATCCCCACTGAGGACCTGTCCTCAACACATACATCTGGGCGTGAAATATAGCTAGCCCCTCAAAACGCTGCTGCAGAGTTACCGCACAGGTACTCTCCCCTTCCCTGCAACAAACCCTCCAACAACCTCTTCGGTGCCTGAGAGCAAAGATGTTTGCTTTCAGGACAAACGCTGACTCAGATCAGAGGAAACCTCTTCAGAGCATGCACCCTCCTTTCACAACACAAGGATTTCCCCCACCCCTTGGGTAGACGGTGGGGGCATGGAACACAGAGTATCACTTACCCTCTCTTTAATTAGCGTACTAAAAAGTAAAATGTCTCTGCAATTCTCCAAAGCTTTTTGCAAGGGTGGGTGTTGAGGGCACTGCAGAACTGCCTCACGTATTAGGACTCCCTTCCCTTTATACATTGTTAAATATTAATTTTGTGGGTTATGATTCCAGCTAACGAAGCACAGCTGGAGTTTGAGTCAATAACCCTCTATTCCCCAGACACATTCAGCTACCCACCCAGCCGTTCCTGCGTCACTCCAGCCCTCAGTCACTCACCACTTCACCCTCCTAGGGTCTTTTGACACCATTAATTGCTTTCATTGCCTCTCAAAGTATTGTCTGGGTGGGGGGTTGCTTTGTTTTTAAAAATCACAGGCAGGCATATTTCCTTTCCCCAGGAAAAATCAGATGGGTACCAACACTATTTAAAGTTACTGATTACCCAAGTCTAGAGATGCAACTACAAATAAAAAAAGCCCAACAACTTGGGAACAGTGGTAGGTTACCTGAGTGGTGAAGCCTGGAAGCCTGAACGTTCTGTCATGAAAGCAAAGGACCATCAGAAAGATGGCAAAGAAAACCGTGGTGATGTTTCTTCCCCTTCCAAAGAGCGGAGAGAAAATTCCGCTGTGTGTGGCTAAGCAAGGTCAGTAGCATTACAAAATAAAATCTTTCTCCCGCCACCCATCCAACCCCCTCACAGCTCTCCCCTGGAGCCGTGTTCTCCCAGCCAAGAATACCAAAACCCAAACTGTTGCATAAGAGCCCTGGGAGAGCCTGCAGATGGAATGACGGGCAGAGAGCACAGGGCTTGGGGGAGAGACAGGAAGGGAGGGTTAGGAAAGGTTTCCTGCCCTGGGAGCTACTGCAACAAGGTCAAAACAGCTGAACACCCTGGTGTGACATTCAAAGTCAGCCAGAAAAGGAAAGATTCCTTGCAGAGAGAGTCCCTGGTGAACATTTAATTGATCCCAGCAATGGAAAGGCCTTTGCTATGAGAGCTGCAAGACAAAAAAGCTCCATGGAAAAAAAAATGCACATGAAAGCAAAGCTTTTGCCAGTCCACATTAACTGCCAGCCAAACTCTGGACATTTGATCCCATTGGGAATTGACCCAGGAGGCTGAGCAGGTGCAGTCCCTATGGACACCACTTCTTCAGCATCCAAATGAGTACCAGAAAAAAAGCACAAAAATGCAAATGCACAAAGACTTTGCCCACCGATAAAAATATCAGAGCTGTTTACAAGACGATTCACGTGCCTGTGACTCAACTCTCAAATATAGTTTCTATTGGATTAAAAAAACACCCTTGCAGAAGCAACAGCACACGCATTCTTTCTGCATACGTAGATCTGGGAAATAGAGGGAGCAGACAGGGAATGCTGGGGGAAGGTAAGAGGGGACGTTTGTGCACTGCCAATGCTGGGAGCTGAAGAATGCTAAATCTTTTCCATATGTGAAGGAAATCCTCAAGTCCAGACAGCATTTTCTCTCTCTTTTTATTGATAATAAAGATAGGGAAAAGGAAAGGGGGAGGTTCTGAGAGCCTGGAATATTTTCCTTTTACTTTTTTGAATAACAAACCTAGTCAAATGGCTTTAATTAGGAAAATCACGCAGCAATGGAGCCCACATATTCCCCTGTAGGATAACTGACAAGAGTCTGCATTTACCTTCAGCTGTGATTAGTGTAAACACCTAAGAAAGGGTCAAGTTGCCTTCCAAGATAATCCTCCACTCTCCCCTGGGCCTTCATTAGGCGTTTGGGCCAACGCACTACCAGGCTGACTGTTTCGGGAGCAAATCCGGTACAGGCGCAGTTCTGCTGCCCTGCGCTTACCAGCATCTCCGTCAAAGCTGAGGTCACAGACAGAAGCAGCTCTCCAGGCTCTCATCTCACCTCCTGCTACGGTGTTCAGTAAAGAACGAATGAATAAAACAACAGTCGACAGCCTTCCGCCGCATCTGCCTTCCTCCCCTCCTCGTCAGCCGCAGTCCCACCCTTTAACCTGACCACTAATAAGCTGATTATTTATCATCACTTTCCAGTAACACCAGCGTTACACTGGAAGTTGTTCCAGCACAGGAGGGGTGGCCTGAAGTACAGACAGTGCAGAAGAGAACAGACAGCCATGCCCAGGCAAAAATATAAGGCAGTACAGATTACGAAGATTCTTTGCAGGTTTTGGGGACCACGTCGCACTCTTTGCCAGAGTCTCAGGAAAGTGGTTTACAAGTTCTGGCAATGGCTAGAGGCAACGTGAGGAGGCAACTCGGCACAGCCAGGCAGCTCTAAGAGCTGCAGCCAGGGGGACAACAGATTCTGGGAATAACTACTCCAGCCGGCTCCTGAGGTCTAATGATTCCTCATTAATAGTTTTGAGTTGTCATCAACTGGTTTAAGACAGAAGATACCAATTCCAGCACAGACAGTCCAGGCCCATTTTTAGGGTGTTTTACCTTTGGAGAGAGGGGAAGTATATCGAAGGAGAAAATTACTCTTAACCACAATTTCCTGGTGTTGATCCCAGAGAACTCACCTGACCCCGCTGTGCTCAGTCTCCCTGCTAGAAAAAGCCATTAGTAACACTTTCTCTCTCACTTGTACCTGTTTCTCTGTACTGTTTACATTGTAAGCTCTTTGGAGCAGAGAATAATGTGTTGAGTCTGAGGCTCTGCATAGAAACAGGGCTGTAGGTACTACTGTAATTGGAGAAAATATGTATGTTTTAAACCAAAAGAAAGTCACACTTTTGAGTACAGAAGTAGAGCTGCTGCTCTTCCCATCAATATTAACAACATTATTTTCAGAAGCCCTAAAGAAACAGATGAACAAGATCTGTGAACAGAAGGGAACATTTCCCATTTATTACCTCTGAGTGAGTTATAAAGCCTAAGGGATAATTTGTTAATAGAGTGAGAGCTATGCTTTTCTGGAAAAGCCAACTGGAATTTCCAGTCTTTGAAGGGAGGCAACTCTAAGATAGGAAATCTATCAGTCCTTTGGAGCTACCTGTTTTCAAAAATTCTTTGGAAGAAGGCTGAAAAGTGGCCTAGGCTTTGTTTTCTGTGTCTGTTCCACATCAAGTAACTTTGTCCATTTCAGTTCGAGGTTGCAAAGAAGGAAGCACAGATATGAAGCCAGGTCCTCAGGCAATGTACGTCAGTATTAACGGAGTAAGTCAACCAGCGGAGGATGTGGTACACTGATGCTATCTCTTAAACAAAAGCAAAACTTACATATTTGTCTCTTTTTTCTTTCCTTTCCTGCTCCTCCTCTCTAGTGAAGAGACAAGGAGCAAAAGGGCACAGAAGCTTTCAGACATTTTCCCTGCTTTTCACACACCTCACTGCGGTACCTTTTGAGTAACAGAAAGACAAGAGAACAAAATAATTGTCCGTCATTCCCCCTCGTATTAATGTTTCACTCCAAAGTTTCATTACATCAGGTCCAAGAGAGCACGGCCTTTCCCAGCAAGACTAAAATATTTCATCAAGAGGAATATGACTGGGGTTTATACTTTTATTCTGCTCTGGAGACACAAGCTTAAAGAATTTTTTTTTAGATTCTTGAGATTTCAAAGTGTGGCTCACAGCCTGCTCGGACAAAAGGAGACAGACCAGGCTTTGTTCGGGTCCTACAAGAATGAGGACCAGCCACTGCAGCTTTTCATTGGGTAGAGTGCAATTTCTGCCTCAAGTTCTGTTTTGAGCTTTTTTTTTCTTCTTTTTGATAAGTCTTCACTGTCATAAAGACCAACTTTCACAGAGATCAAACAGAAACGTTAAAACAGTTCTTCCCAAAATGCATGTTGCTGCTTTAATAGAAACCAAAACAGGCTTTATCTAAACAGTTCAGTGTGTTTTACAAAGTTCAATCGTTATGATCTTCACTTAATGGGAGAGACAGACCTGGATTTGTTGAGTCAGTTCCTCCTCTTCTTTAGTTGTCCATATGGCAGAAGCTTTTGCTGCTGCTGTAGTTAATGAGAGCTACAGCTGGTTCTTTTGGAAACATCAGGTCCAACATAATCCTAAGCTGGTCTTCCAAAATATTGAAGTGTCCCATGATCACCGACGACTTTGAAAACATAAACTCATAGGGGCATCAGTGGAACTTGCAGGCTGTCAGTCCCTAACCCCAGCCATACTCACCTCAAACACCCTGGCATAAGACTAACCCAAGAAAGGTCTTCTGTCCATCCCCACAGCTGGACCACTCCTGTCACAGGCAGAACGAGATGGAAACTAACCCAAGGGCAATTTTTCTCAGCTTTAAAGAAATACATTTCCCAGCAGTTTCCCTCAAAATTGAAGCAACCAAACCGACGAGAGCAAAGAAACAGCAGCTGCTCCACACAGCGGAGACAGAGTAACCAGAGATTTGCATTGCATCTTAGTATTCCCCAAGGAGGCTGGTGCCAAAAATCAGCCACATCTGCCTCCATGACAGGACCACCCAGCAATACAGCACCATCCTCCCTGGACAGTAGATAAGCCTCTTCAATAACCTTAAGCGCAAGCATTCAGTTAACACCTGCACAGAGATCATTCAGGCTGGTAAAAGATATAAATGGATGCCCATACTGTAGTGTTTCAAGTCTGATGCCAGCACTGAAGAGCAGATCAGAGGAATCTGAGGAAAGAGCTGCCACTTACTGAGTAAGCAACAGCCAGGTCTGCCCACAAAGTTTCCTCAGAATGACTCAACTCTCCAACAGCCAAGCAAACTGAAAATCCAAAGCAAACAAGAAAACTACAAATACTAATTAAGGCATTGCTTCCACTTTTGCAAAAAAAAAAAAAATAATGCCTGGTGTTTAAGTAGACTTCATGCTTTTAAACTATCAATACCAAAACAAAACAGAGTAAGGTGCAGTTCATTCACACATGTGGCCTGATTGGTGGAGTTCGTATGAACAGACGCTACCCTGCAAGCCTACTCAAGGCTTTGAAAGGCCCCTTTTTTACAAATCAAAAGCTCTGACACCTGCTGCATGCACAAGAGTGAAGCCATAGCTTCCCTGGAGCCTCTTCCCTGTCCGAGGGGACCAGAGCCAAAAGCAAGTGAAATCGGAGGCAACAAGCCTATCATCTGCTACAGTGACCCTGCCATTCTGCAATACTTTCATCTAGAAAGCACCACGTGTTTTATAAGCTTTTGTTATTTAAGGGGGTTTAACACATCTGGGAGGCTGGTGAGGAGCAGGAGGTCCATTTAAGAGTGGTGCAAAGTGTGATGAAGATACGTAAGGTGATGAGCTAAGTCACACAGAGAAGGGCTGCAGAGCCAGGAGCAGCCTGTTGCACTTCCAAAGACAATATATGCACATCCAGTGGGGAAAAGCAGCTCTGTGGACCTTTTTTAACTATCACAGGAACGGACTACAATACCTTAGCAATGCCTTCTAGTGCTAGGGTCATAAATGCATCCTTTCAAGTGAAAAACAGCTGAAGGTGTCCCTCTCTGCCTCCTAATCTCACTGCCTTCAGATGTGCACAGGCACACAGCTGCCGCTTAAGGAAGCACAAAGGATCTGGTTCAGGCAATTGGAAGAGACTGACTGACAAACTGATCCCTAGCTTTTTTAACTTGACCAGTGTCAACATGCACCTGTGACAAAGAGCTGCCTGGGCACAGAGCGCCCATCACCAGCCTTGGGTGTTACTGTTCAGAAACAATCGGTTCTGTGCTAAGGCTGCAAAAAGCCTTTACCACTCAACAAACCCCCTTTAAAAGTCATTTTGGGGCGACTACCTGATTTCACTCCACACACACAACTTGCACAATGGCAATGACTTGCCCAAGAGTTGCTGGGTAGATGACAAAAGAGGGAGAACCGAGAAGGTTGTGTGCCTGCTGCTCCTCTGCTCCTACTGCTAGAGCACATGTACCGCACGTCGTTCCAACAGGGCCTCTCTTGGCAGTCTGTCACCCATCAGGAGAGCACCGTCCTCGCTGCCACATGCGGTACGGTGTCACCACTACCGCCTTCCACCACCCTCTGCGATACTAAAGCACGACAAAGACCATTCCCCCTTCTCCTCCTCTCACTAGTACCTTTCCTTCAACTGGCTGCACAGCTAAAGGGACTCTTTTCTGTAGTTTTATTCCTTTTCCTCAAGCTTTGTCCCCCTTCCCCACAGCCCCCTCACCCCCAAACCGCCACAAACTACCTACAAAACCCACTGCTTCCATTTCCACTTCATGATCTGCCTGCCACACCTGGGGGATTTCCCAGCAAATTGTATTACTTTATTTGGTCAATTGGCCTACAAATTGATTTTCCTGTACAAATAATGAACATTTATGGTTATTTTCCCCATAGACTGCTTTATTTTCCATGTAACAAAGACTGATTTCCTGCAGTTTTTGAGACCGGAGCATATGATCTGCAGTTACTGTGACCCCTGGTTGATGGATGGCAAGGATTCGAAGCACAACAGGAGGGTTTGGGGCTATTTTCCCCCCTTATGCTCTTAACAGTACTACAGAGAGGGATGTCAGCTGGAAGTAAACACCAGTACCAGACCAAGCAATCCTACAGCATGTTTATTCTGGGAATAAATTGTATTGTTTTAAAAGAAATCCAGTCCTGGGTCCGGCCAGCCACAAGGCCAGGCAAAAGCAGATGAAGTGATCAGGGGGACCAAGGGGGCAGAGCAGACTGTGCCAGGCTTGGGGGGTGGCGGGCTTGAGGGGTGATGGGCTTGGGGGGTGGTGGGCTTGGGGGGTGGAGGGCTTGGGGGGTGGCGGGCTTGGGGGGTGGCGGGCTTGGGGGGTGGCGGCAGGAGGCCGTGAGCCACCGCAGGGCCCTGCCCTGCCCGCCGGCACGCCCAGGCGCCCAAAGCATTTGAGATGGCAGCCCCTGCTCATCACAGCCTTTGGGGAAAGGCCGCAAGGACCTTCTTTAATCTTAATTACATTACTGCGGAGGGGAAGGGAGGAGGAGTCAGGGAAGAAGGTTTTCTAGAAAACCGTCTGGGAGTGAGGTGGCCTGGTGTGATTTGTGGGCAGGACTAGAAGTGTTATTCTGCACTCATCTCCCCAGAGAGGCAGAGACAGAGCAATAGCTCCACAATACATTTCATTTCCACTAATGAGAAAACTACTTTTGAGACAGAGCCTCGAGCAAGTTTTGAAGGTCACTCCCGCAGGTGTGGAAATGAATTGGGCTAGATCGGTCCAAACATAAGTTATTCTACTTAAACCACAAATGGATTATTGTGTGCATGGGGGGTTAACAGCCTCAGGCCTGTGATGTGTGTGTATGTTTAATTTAATACATCTTGATGTCTGGGGCTGCTGGGGACAAAGGCCTCTCAGCCTCAGCACTGCAGAGAAGCAAAGATAGGGAGGTTTGTTAGGTGAATCTGAGAGTGAGGGGGGACACAGAAGAGAAAGTCAATTATCCAGAATAAGTCCCGACTGCCTGCAGTTCCCCATCCCAAGTCCTCTAGGGATAGCTTTGGCCCATGAAGTCTGACTTCAAATCCAATAAAAAATTAACTGATTTTGAACAACTACTAGACATGCCTCCTTAGAGTTTTAATACGTGCTCTTCAGCTGCAGCACAGAGTGGAATTAATGAAAGGAAAGAGTCTGAGAGTATCAGGCATGAGGCTAAAAGCATGCCAAATTCCTGCTTAGCTTCTTTGACTCAGGGGAATCCCTCACTCCCTGGCACTGCTAAGGGCTGACATGCCCTTAGTCCATCAAAGTGTTGCATGGCTGAGAGCACAGGGAAGAGGTATGTCATGACTGAGGATGACACTCATCCTTAACACAAGCTAATCAAGGCAAGGATGCATCTCCCACAACCTACTGGTGTAGTGGGCAGATGTTTCACTCCATGGTGCACTTTTATGGGCTTCACAGTAACTGCTTGCTACACGGCAGCTACCAGAACGCATTTGAAAGTCCACCTCAACAGGAAAGTCAGTCCTTCAAGATCAAGTTGCTCTCATATCCCACTCCTACTCAGAAACCAGATTACATGTGCTGATTAACTGCCAGGAGAGAGGGAACCTATTCCAGAGACAGTACAGTGAACTTCCCAGCTCTGCTGCTCTGTATAAAAAATTTGGTGTTAGACAGACAACTTGCTGTGGGCGTCGCAACAGCTCTAACAAGGACAACAAAAAGGAACCCATTATCAGCTTCACAAGGTGCAGCCCCTCGAATCACAGTGTGAAACCCATTCTTCTCACTCAACACACACAATGCGCAAACACTAAAGTCCAACTCCAGTGTATCAGTAACAGCACTTTGCAGTTGTCCGTAGTTCTTGCTATAAAGTGCTTTTACATCATCATCTAGGCAAGTGAGACCAAGGAAAAGTATGGTGGGACAACTTGCTCATCCTCGCACAGTAAAATGGTAAAGAATCCAAGACTAGAACGGAATGGTCCTGTCTCCAAATCTGGTGCTCCCACCATTCAGTAACCAGTGCACCCCTGAAAAAGAAACCTAGCTGAGATCTACTTGTGATTACCTGAAGGAAGATCTGATACCGCTGCTTGCAGGCTGTGAAGAACTGCGTGCAACACCCTATACCTGTATCTTTGTCCTGAACTCAAGCAGTCTACCTGGTTGCCTCATACAGGTGTTCTGCAGGCACTGAGGCTGAGCTCATCACTCGCTGTGACTGTGCAGCACCCAGAACCACGAGTTCCACTTAGATTGTGTGTACTCACAAAACTGCTCACAGAAATAAACAACTGGTTGGCTCAGCACATCAGGAGCAACATGAGATGATACTGCATGATTTACAATGCATCTGTATATAAAAATATAACACTGGGAAATAAATGACCAACAAATACAATGGCTCTCCGATGAGTACTGAATGGAAGTAGGGAGTATTGGGAGTTGTATGTTTTGAAGATAAACACAAAGAGAATATATATTAAAAAAAAAACCAAACAAAATAAAAAAACCCAGGAGAGGTAAATAATTCATCAAAAGCATAAAAAACAAGAAGCTGCAAAGAAAAGGAAAAAAAAATACCAAAGGGAAGAGTTTTCTGAGCAGGCAGAAAAAATTTCATCTCTCACGGGAGTGAAAACAAGAAATAAATTAATCGGAACAAAAAAAAAAGGAGAAGGGGGGGCATGTTTTTAAAGGTGAAACATTTTGTCTGGAAACTGGTATTTCCCCTCTTAGGCATTTAAGCATTTCCCTAAGGTGAGGAACAGTCTGCCACTGTGCTGCTGGCAGAGACAGCATGGTCTTATGTCGCTCCCAGCAATACTCCAACCATGGACAGAGACTTCAAGAAGCAAACCTGCTCACACAGCCAACACTTACTCTGAAGCAAGTCTAGCAATTTCTTTTACTCAAAGCCACTAAATCATCAAACAGTCTAATGTACATAAAGCCATGTTAACATAAGTTGCCCATAACTATTTGTAAGTCTTGTAGGTTTTCTTCGTTTTTTTAAACAAAGAACTTCCTCCAGAAAAGGGTCTATATTTGGAAGCTTGCTGATGTCAACTTTTGCAAATGACATTCACTGCTTTAAAACACATCTGTAAAAAACGAAAATAAAAACCACAGAGTTTTGTAGCACATACACTTTTGCTTTCTCTTGCATGAGTATACCACCTCAGGCTGTGGCTCCTTCCCATCCCATGAATGATGCTGAGCTGCACCCTATACTAAGCTTTCTGAAGGAGGGGAAATTTGTGACTCAACAGGTGGCAGTCTTCCTTCTTGAATAAAAGTACTTGGGTATACTTTGCCATCAGAGGTGCTGGAGAGCAAATTTAAGGTCCCGAATTATTATTTAGTTGGTGATTTTCTGGGCCTGTTAAAACAAAAATCCCAGCTAAATACAAGCTTTACCAGTTAGACTCTGCCAATCCTAATTCCCCCCCTGCAGTTCCAAGAAGACAGACTTCTCTGCAGTCGCATGATCCCCTTGTGTGCTGTTAAGCAGCTCTGTTTTACTCGGCAAGCATCTGCATTCGAGCAGTCCATGAAAGTGAAAGTGAAATCCCACCCTAGGCATGTTTCCATCACATCTTCCTCCTGCAGAAATCACCAGTTCCAATTAACAGCTTTGGTCTTTCCTGCAGACACCCAGGCATACAGTTTCAAAGTGTTGCAAGAAATGCTGCATATGCCTCCTCATAAGGGCGCCAGGCTGCTACGGAGAAAACCTGCTGGAGGACTCCCTGTCTGCAGTCTATCTACAGGAGCTTCTCCTCTCATTAGCCGAATTCAGAAAAACGACATAATGGTTTGTACCCCAGAGCGACAGAGGACTTGTTTTCTATAGCTCTTTAGGGGCCCTCCATGGGGAATTAGTCATGGAGTTGAGTAATATCTATCATTTGACAAAGCCCAGGAGAGTGAGGAGTCATTTGACAGGTTAACAGGAGCACAGAGCAGCTGCTATATTTAGGTGCCATTAGCATGCACATGTCTTCACACATTTCTACTAGGCACACACCTGTGCTCCTGGACATCCAGAAGGCAGGGGAAAAGCACAGTCAAATGCCAGTACCTTCCCCACATCTCCCAGGGAGGGGGTAAGAAATGAGGGGATTCTCTTCTCCCTGCCTTATCCCCACCCAAGTTTAGAGCCATTTAAATCCTGAAAGCAGACATGACTTCTGCTCTCCACAATCACCACTTCAGAGGCACACAGCACGAATTCTCTCCTAGTCTGAAGAACAAGACAAAGACACAGACCGTATCTGGCTCCAGGTCTTCTCCCTGTGTGGACCCTGCCCCAGAAGTAGCTTAGATAACGCAAAAAACCTGGAAGTTTGAGCCACTGGTTTTCAAATGCTTCTGATCTGCTGAATCTTGAATATTTTCAGTGAAGGACTGGACTCCTGCAGACTGAACTTAAATTTCCTGGTAACAGGCTTGCTTTCCCTGATTACATCCCAGAGACGCTCAGAGTCCAAACACCAGGTAGGATCAGCAGACCAAAGGATGAAAAACAGTGGTCCAGGCTGTGACAGGGACTCTTCGAAGCTGAGCTCAGAAGAGAGCACCAAGCAACAGCTGGGGCAGCGGCTAACCTCCAGATCCGAAACATACCTCTGCTGCTGCTACTGCTCCTGCCTTCTCACCACCATAACAGATCAGGAAGGACGCAGCAAGGTCAGTCATTACATGCCAGCTCAGTACGATACCTGCAGTGGTGCTGGAGAAGCCCCGCAATGGCATGACACGGCACACAATGACATTAACTGGCCCTGCTGTACTTACTACAGAAGGCAGAGATGCGTCGAGCATCCCGTTAGGTGCCCCTCCTCCCTCCCCGCAGTGCCCCTCTCCTACCGATTTCTCAAGCCAACTGAAAACCATCTCCCCTGCACCCTACGAGGTCCCTGTGCTTTCAGCTGTGTAAAAAAGAGCAGCAAACCAAGCAGCAGCTCCACCCCCAGCTGCCTGGCTGCCTTGCCTGGGGGCCTTTCATACCCCCCCTCCCCGCAAGCAGCCCCAGGATTCAGCCAGCCTTGGATGAGTCACCTTGCCCATCTGGGTCTCTCCCAGGGTAGTGCGTGGGGGTGGAAGGGCTGGGGCTCATGGCAGGAATTTCCACACAACCCTTTCCTAACCGCACCCCACTACAAGCCGCCAGTGGAGAAGATGATAGCACACAGCAACACTCGCCACGGGGGACGGAGATGAAGGGAAGAGAAAATGAGCAAGGATCCGGCGCCCACTTGCACTCTGTGCTGGGATGGTACTGGTATGGGGATCCTTAATGCAAACACAGCTCAACAGCAGTCTTGCCAGGGAAAGCCCCTACATAAGGAGAGGAATGCAGTCTCTTTCAGATGGATTTAAACTATTCCTCTGGATTTTCCTCCCTCCAGCTCAAAACAAAAGCAGAATACAAATGTCACAGTACAGCACAAAACAACATCACTTGAACTCCACAATGTAGTCTCCGCACAGGCGGTAACAAGACAAAACCAAAACCTAGCACAAACCCAAATTCTGAGGGATACATGGAGAAACAGCCAAAATAAGAGTTAACCGAATCAGGGCCAAAATCTTACATCTATTAGTTCTGGAGACATACTACCAGGTCTAAGAGACAGCTCTTGAGAACTAAATGCCCTATTAAAATAAATAGGGATCAGGTGGAGAAATCCCTCCAGACATTTCAAAAGGCTCCACTGAATCTTCCTCTGCACAGTGTTCAGGCAGGTGAGCCATTCCCAAACAGAGAAAGGTAACAGTAAAGCAACACCAGGCACTCCAACAGGCAGAAGTCTGGGTTTGTTTAGACACTGGGTGCCAGCTGGAACTCAAGAAAAATCCCCTCTGAAATCACATTTGAAGTCGGCAGGGTAAAAGAAAAGCAAGGAACAGTATTCAAAAATACAAGTTCAATGAATGACAATTGTGCATCCTTTAGCAAAGGCTGCAAATGTGGAATTTAGGTGGAAAGAAATTCTGCCCCCTTGGGAGGCCACTGATTGTTCACTGATTCCTGCAGTCTCCGGAGATGTTATTTGCTGAGCCTAGGAGGTCAGCTGGAAGAGGGATAAGGGGAAGGTGATTAGAAGAGCTCCCCTGGAGGAGGGATACCGCACAAGAGTGCCTTATTTTCAGGCAGATCTGTTCTGCTGTCACCACTGTTCCTGCCTGTCTTGCCTTGCAAGCAGTGAATATGCTACTTAAATCAGGAACATGCAGCATGATTTCCTGAGCTGTTGCCTCTCACCCGTTATCTTCTCCTAAGAGTCGCTGTCTAGGTTTTTTTATTCCTGTCTTAACTCACCTGCCAATCCACAGCTGGAGCTTACTTTTTCTTGAAAATAAGGTTACACGCTGTCCTCTCTGCAAGGAAGCAGAGCACAAGTTGAAAAAGTTTGCTAACTGCTCTGTTCTGCCCAACGGTCCTTTCACCTGCAGGGAAATGAGTGTACAGGTGGCAGAGAAACATGGTAAGGCAGCAGAAAGTAGCTCCTCCTGTTTGGTACACATCCTTGATTCTCCAGGACCTGCACTAAACTCTGTGTCTTCTGGCTCACATCCAGCTGATCTTGTCCAGTTCTGTCTGAAACTCAAATGCCTTGTTAGTTTTCAGGTGTCTCCCACTCTTCTCCAAATTGTACCCCACCACTCTTTCCCACTAGCTCATCTACTGGTTTCTTTCTTCAGTGTTGTCAGACATGGGCTTTTTTCAGCCCCTTTTACAGAGGTCCACGTCACGCTCATCACTGCAGCCACCAATATACAAGAGAGCAAGCACGCACTGAGGGATCTGTCGCTGCAGCACATGCTCCTGTCTAGATCATCATTGTGTACTCTTTGGCTGCAACAACAGCTAGGATACCCCGAGCGTAACTCCACGGTGCTAGGTACTGCATAAGCAGAACAAAGTAACAAACCCGACCCCAAGATCTCTGCTGTTTAAATAAAGACAACACTTGTAAAAATATCTGACAGCTTCTTAGCTCTTATTTCCCTGGAATTTTCCCTTCTTGCTTATTTTATTGCAAATGCAACAGTGGGAATTTTATACAGTGCAACTATTTCTTCTGAAGCATGTTTGCAGCTGCTTTGGTATTTCCTTCTGGATTTTAGTATTTCTGGTACCACAGAGGGAGACATATGTATTTTTTAAACTAATTACTCAGAACAGCCGTGTCACCTCATGTGACAGAAAGGGGCTACACTTTACCTGTCGTCAAAAGGAAGGCAGCCCACACTGCACTCTGCAGCAGCAGCCCTCTGCAGCCTATTAAGACGTAATTCAGCAGTAACAAGGGAAAGAGAATTATCTCAAATATATTTCAGGCTGCTTTGGTCAAGATTTTGTCATCCAAGTTGGGTAAACACTCACTGTGCCTTTTGGCTTCCACCTGTAAGAACCTGACTTTTTGCATGTGTAAAACTTTGGAAAGGGCTGCAAATTTCTATGGGGTATGTGGGCCAGATGTGACAAAAAATAATAACCAATATAGTGTTGTTTCTATAATTCTACTGATAGCCATGGCCTGGGGAGCAGGGGGCATGTGCTGGGCAGAGAGGGCAGGAGAAGCCAGGAGCCAACACATACTCTGTATCAAGCTATCCCTGCTTTGAAATTCCCCAGCAGATCCTCAGACTGTTTCTTAACAATTCTTTGCTGACAGCAAGGCCAAAACTGGGGAAAGCCGAGACATGCTAATGCACATTCCCTTCCAAACCGTGTGGGTATCCCGGTGGGAGTTAACGCAGCATTAACTCCACACCCTCCCCTTTATGGCTTTTAGTACACAGCCAGAGGAAGGAAAGGTATCTTTAGGGCCCCCTGTAAGGGAGAACTCTGCAAGCAAAGGTTTTGAATCGTATGAGCTGCCAAACCTCTACCCGTTTCCCCCAGATCTAGACGTTTTGCCTAGGCTGCCTGACCACTCGCCTCTTCCCCTCCTTCTTTCCAGGTGAACTTTGGCACCATTGTCTGCACTTTGTTAACCCAGGAAGGTGTGCTTAGAGGCATCATACGGTTTCAGCTGAGGCTCTTGAGGTTTTTTTTCTCACCCAATTTTCCATCTGGAATGATTAGCACACAGGGTGGATAAGCCACTTACTTGCCCAAGGTCACAGAGTCAGTTAGGACCAGGGCCCCTCCTCCACGCGACTGAGGTCCTTTGCTCTTGCTACTAGGTCAAAGAGTTCCACGAGCCACAGCTCCTTCCTCAATCTGCCACTGACTCTTTTAGAGGCAACTTGTGACACTCACAAATCACCACTCCACAAAGGGTCTAATTCTGCAGCCTTGGCAACCACATCAGCGTGTAAAGCCAAACCCTACTGAGATCTCTAGAATCAGTGCCAAAAAATGGCCGAGAGTGAGAGAACAAGCTGCCCAGGAGCACCTCATCCCTCAGATGGTCTGCACTGCACGCCCTTTTGTCTATAGGCATCAACCTGGTTTGCAAAACCACCAGGACAAGGCGGCTTGTGTAATTCAGTGCTGCTGTTTGCACAGCAGCTATGACAGCAAGACTGTGATCCACATTACGGATTCTCAAAGCTTTCCCCTTATAATGCGAACTTGCCATTCATGTACCTGGCAAGCACGTTATCGTAAGGCTCAGCTCCTTGTCCTCTCCATGTTTTATCCTGGAATTAGACTGAACAGGTTAACGGCGCTAGAAGAGACCTGGTTAGGAAAAGGAGGGAGTGATGACTTCAAGAGAGAGGGATAATCTAGATGGGCCAGAAAGGCAGTTTTGAATTTCTGGCTGTATTTTTAATTAATTGCATGGCACTTACAAGCCGATGACAGGTGTTCTATAAAGCTAAAATAATTAAATAAAATAAGCATAAGCTAAATAACAGTTTTGTATGTGCCATGCATATTTAAATATTCAAATCATGAGTGTGATATTAATAAAATATATCAAAGTTCGTATTGATATAAACCAGATTTATTGAGCTATATATAGTACAGCTGGGCCTTATAGCATCACAGAGGTGGCAAAAGCAATAAAAAACTAATCTGTTTGTAGGCAAGCAGCCATATTCATGTTTGATGGGTTCATATAGACAGCAACAAAAATCTGAAAACCTAGCTTTATTTTCTAATTTTCAAAGATCTGTAATGAGCAAGTATTGCTGCATTTCTGTATATGACATCTACAGATCCTTCTCTCCACACCTGACATGACTGGGATGTAACACGCTCCACATACGTGCTTTGCATTTTGATGACTATGTCTTCTGGGGCAGCCTTTGCCCCAGCACGGCACACTCCAGCCTGTTTCCCACACATTCACTTACAAACTGTTTAAGCCTTCAGTCAGCCCTAAGCTGCTCTAATTTATGTCACAGAACAAAAATGCTCTCAACTACCATGAAAGAGCTACATAAAAGAAAGTATCTTCCTCTGTCACCTTCTTCCCATTGAGCCCTGCGCTGGGTGCAGCTCAGCTAAATCCCATAGATTTCATTCCAAATAATCAAGTTGCTCCAGTTATGCAAATTTAAAACTCCAAGAAAGGTGAGGGCATCAGTGATAGAAGAAAAGGGGAAGCCACTTAATCGACCTCAGCATCTACAGCCAAATCCAGTCTGATGACACAGTTAGGGTAACTGCCAAGTAGGTGCCCAGCACCCTGTGTGTTACAGTGAGTTGATCCTGATTCAGAGCCTTCTGACCAGCCTGTCAAACCACACCGAAGAGCTGCCACAGCAGGGCCTCTCTTTTTGGTCAGTCTTAGCTGACAGGTAAAGATTGAGTGAGCCATGGAGACTGAGCATCGCTTCTGCTCCCCTGGAATAATGCCTTCTGCTCAGGGCAGCAGAGGAGGTGCCCTTAGGGCTGGCACAAGAGAGGTCTGAGGATAAACAAGGCATCTACTAAAACGGAATGGAGCCTCGGGGACTCTGACACAGGGGCTGAACTCCACTTCCAGCTCTCTGGGATGAATCCCTGGATGGTTACATGGGGTCAGTTCCTCTCCTTATGCCCCAATTCTCCCTCATCCCTTCCATTTCTAAAACAGGCATTTTCGTATTGAGGGAAAATAATGCGGCACCTAATATTGGTCACTTTCTGGCAGTAATAATGGAGTCCTCCTTCAAAAGCAGAGCCTAGCTAACGTTATATCATGAGAGCAACCAAAAAAGCCACAAGAAGCACACACACAAACGCCAGCATGTTTCAGAGTACCCTGTGGAGCAGGCTGAGTGATATCACACATCTTTTTCAGCTCTAATTACCAGGATTCTCTGATCAAGGTAGAATTATTTGCTGATCAAGGATATTATTGATTCTAACTCTCTGGCCTACTGGGATCGGTCTGAATGACATAGTAGACCCTGACAGATTAAAAATACTGTCAGAACTTTCCAGGGAAGCTTTGAGGAAAGATTCTCTTCCCATTGCTGCCTTAGCATATGTCAAATTTCGCAGCTCGTAGGATATCAAGATGTTTCATGCCAGCCGAGGCTAACAGCACAGCATCTTACTGCAAGCCAGTGCTGGAGATGTTTCTCTGTACAGATGAATCCAAGCCTTGTGAAGAGGGAGGTGGATGACAGGGTATTTCCTAATGGTTATTCTAGCAAGCAGTAAACTTGAGAGTTCCAGGTGTGTCACATCTCCACTCTTCAACCCCACCTGACACCTTTCCGAGACCATTTAAAGAAAATGTCAAAGGAAGGTAGATTTGATTGTTTAAGGAGTTGCAAGCTTTGACACAACACACCGTAATCACTTCTCTAGGTAATTCAAATACCACCTCGCTTTGTCATCTGGTGGCCAGACAGGATGACTTGACTGAAAGATCAGGAGAGAACAACAAAAGCAGCCAGACAAGGAATGTAAGCTACCATAGCATCTACGTGGGGGGAAAAGGCTTGGCTTACATGAGAAAGCCATAGAGGTCGGTTTTTTGAGGCTCAACGCATCTATTCATTACCAGAACCCACAAGCTGTAAACATTCAGTCTGGCAAGCAGTGTACACCACAGTGAGAAGATGAAGAGAAAGCATCATTCTCTTCACAGAGCCCTAATGCACCACCAGCTGATCTGCACGCCAGGTTTCCGATTAAACCAACACTGAACAACAGGAGGAAAAAAGGCAGAAATCCCACTGGAGACATAAAGCAAATACTAAGGAGTAACAGACTTTAAGACAGCTGGACATTTCATCAGCGTAATATGCAGTAAAGGGCCTTTGTAGTGCTGAAGGCATGTCCTTCCCCACCCATTATAAAGATTTTAATCTTAAATAATTGCATGCGTAATTTTAATAATTCTTTCATTCACTGGAGAACTCCAAGCTGGTTTGTAAACAACGGCTTATGAAGGATGGGACAAAATAATGGTTTCAGTCCATTGCTATATGGGAACGGCAGAACTGTCAGAAATGCTGATAAAGTAAGAATGTTCAGTGACTATTTAATTTCTGCACTGGGAGAGAAATCTAGCTCTAACATGGTATGAAAATTAAATACTTTTCATTCCAGCATTGAATTAGGAGTCTTCCAAACAGAAAATTCTAAAGTTATATAGTTTTAAATGCACAGATTTAGGTAACTTGCTCACAAAGAGTTTCAGAGAAGTTCCTTAGACGCTTTACTCAGGATTTTTAATGACCCTCAGAACAATGAGGAAATACAAGGTAAGCAGGAAAACATAGCACTGTGTCTGTGTTCTAAAAAGCATAAGCAGAATAATCCAAGTAATTTTACAACCCCCAGGAGAAATAATGAAATAGAGGAAAACGGACAAGTAGTAATAGATTAAAGGAGGGTGATATAATTTATGCAAATTAAAGCTTGTTAATGGAAAGATGTTAAACTAATATATCTTTTTTGCTGAGACAATAGTGCTAGTGTAATATGCTTAGATTTCTGCAAGTTATTTGATCTTACACCACACAACTTTTTGAATGAGATATTAGAGCATTACAAGCCAACATGGCACAAATTAAATGGATTAAAAGGTGACCAGAAGACCTCAGAACATAAGCATGTAACCAATTTTCCCTAATATTTTTATCCACGACCTGAAGAAAACAAAGAGTCTCCACTGATGGTTAACATAGAGAATGTACGAGTTAATGGCAAGTAACGAAATCCCAGGGTCGCAGATACAAAATAGTGCGGCTTAGCAGGTGAAGCTGGCGTTTTAAACGCAGGGGATATTATCCCAGGAAAATGTGACTCTGAAAAGAGTACAAGGGTCAGGGTGGGAATGAGGTGAAAAGGTTTATTATGGGCAATGCCCCAGCCATATCAATAATGTGGACATAAATGCCAGAGCAGCAACCTGAGCGGGAAGATTATAGCGTGTGTATATATATATATGCTTGACATTACTCGAATACTGTGCTAACAGTTAAAGACAGATGCTGATATATAGTGTTAAGGTTTTGCAGAAGAGTGTAAATGGATCGAGATTTGGGATTGCTGCATTATGTGGAGAGACTGAAGGACTTCACTCACCAAGGAGAAGGCTAAAAGGTTTCTTGGTGGTGGCCTAAGGCTACTAAGAGGGAGTTCCAAAGGGTGACACACAAAGCTGTAAGGAGACCAAGTAGCAGGAATGCGACACTGAACAAATTCACATTAGCAATATCATCATCGTTTCCTAAAAAGTGATAGTAGTTACCCACTGAAACTATTTACTAGGGTCAATGCAGGACAGAATCAGGACATTTAATCAAGATTGGATGCTTTCCTTAAAAAGAGAAGTACAAAGACAAGCCACCATGAACAGGAACTAGCTTGGGGAAGGAAGTCCTACTGCTTACCATAATGCAAGAACTCACTCCTGATGGCGTGAGTGGTCTCTTGCCCTTTTAACCCATAAATCTAAGTATTTCAGTTTCCATACGCAATAACAGAGGTGCTCTCCCCAGCCAGTATACGGGGAAGCTGAATCATGGAAAGGTTAGCACCTACGTCTCCAAAAGCCATGCAAGGGTACCGAACACTACACAGATTCCTGATGTGAAAGGGAAAAAAGGCACATGGGCCCTGAGAAAGTATGTTTCTGGGCAAGTCAAGTTAAACATCCCAAGTAAGAAGCTGCATTTGATAACAAAAGTTGGGGAAAGCAATGTGGGTTATCCTCAGCAGGGAAAAGGGCAGAGGCCCATACACCTGACTGCCAGCCCACTGCATTCACTGCTCCACAAGTGAACAGAGCCAGTATACACAGGACGATTATCCTGATGTGCAGGGTATGGTTTTGATTCTGAAGTTACAAATCAGGTTTTCTTAATTAAACACGGAGTTTGCATAGTTACGTTTTGGCTTTAGATGCCTCTCTGTCCATAGGAATATGTAGTAAGCAGGAAGCAGGACTGCTGCCAACTGACATCTCAAAATCTGGTGTCTATTATATTGGGTGGCGTATTCAGTGGTAATAAATAGCAACCAACCAGAGCAAAATCTTTCTCTCCAAATGCCCTGTGCTTTGCCACTGAAGTGCGTGATTAGCAGCCTTCTAGTATGATCCCCAACACCAGCCACAGAAGAGCCCCAAGCACCCAAGTTCATTTTGCTCTTCAGCGTCAGACAGCTCCATCCAGAGAACATGAGTTTAGAAAAAGAATCATGCACTGAGACAACATGAAAGAGTTCCAACAAATTAAGGGCAACTCCTCTTGCGTACAATTTAAAACATTCAAGCAACTTGAAGCTGGAGTGCAGCCTCACCACAAAGAATTCTGCGCTGTGTATGTTTCCAATTGATTCTCCCTGTCAGTGCTGAGAGACCTCCCCAGGTGGAGGCTGGTCTCCAAACAGGGGAAATCACTGAAGCAACCGATACTTAAGACTTTATTGTGTATTGAACACGTGTGGTCTTTACCGCTGCTGAAGTTACAAAGCCAGATTCTTCCCTGGCTTACGTCTTGGATCCCCCCCCAAAGCTGGACAGGGGTCATGTGGGGCAGATCTCTGGGCAACAGAGTATGATTATCCCAATTGAAGCTGAAACCTGCAACAAAAGTGAGCACCTGGGTCACTTCCTTTCATACAGTATTTCCAGCTCTTCCAGTAGCTACACTGGGTGTGATACAGCAACAGCTCTGCCGCTTTACCCACTCTAGGTACACCTGGAGCCTCATTTCCCAAAGCAGCCACAGCCAGTGCACAGCAGGACAGGTGAGAAACTTGATCACAAGCTGGAGCTGTCTTGCTTCTGTTATAGGGTAAATATCTGAATTCCAGCTTTTTCTGTATTTTGGAGTAGTCCCTGCTTTGTTTCCTAGTGGGATTTGACACTTCACTGCTCTTTTCAGTGCACTTGAATCCTGGATAAAGGTGAGAATTCAGACTACCAAGCAACAATATTCTATCATCAGTGTGTCCTGTTACCCTGTTAGTGAGGATGGAATTATACGTGGTACAGATCAAGACAGAGTTTGGTCTTAAGATACAGTACTCACACACAAGCATTTTTCAGACTCCTCTGTCCTTCCCTCTCTCTTACTTTACTGCATGTAAGTATTTGCCTGTGATATGGGAGGAAAAATTGGTTTTCACTCTTGTTTCCAAAGTTTGGTGTAATAAGTGGTCCAGAGCATTAGGAATTCCACCCACAACAACATCATTACTCTCAAGATGTAAGTTTTCCAGCATCACACCCCTAAAGGAAAAGCACACTAACTTGCAGAACATGTATTTCAAACAACCTTTAAATATACTTTTTTTTTTTAGATTCTATAGTGATTTAAAGACAATAGCAGAAACATCAATGGAAGAACTAAATCCTCCAATAGCAAAGATGATTTTTTGTCCTCTGCACACACCCGGGGAGAGAAACGCTCACCAGCCTCATGGAATTACTTTTGCTGAACTCATTTCTGAGAAATCCATCACAGCAAGGTGAGACTTCAAAAAAACAGATCCACAATGCTGAGGCAAACAAGTGCAGATCCACAGACTTCCAGCCCTGAATTACCAGCTCATGAATTTCAAGCCAAAAGTGTTTTAACAAATGACATTGTTAATTTGGGGATTAAAAAAAAAAAAACAGACCAAATGTATTATGTTTTTATTCAGAATTAAAAGCATCCCTATGAGGAATACGCAGACTGCCCTTCTCACTCTGGAGGGTCTGCTGCTTGACGATTTCAAGACCACATACTGTCTACTATGCCTACAAAAACCTCAGCAGAGGTGTTTTGAGCTGCACCTGAAGGACAGGACCACCACCAAATAAATAAATAAATTAATAAATCAGACCTCTACTCTGAAAGAGCCAATTTAGCTTGATAAGAGACGTAACTGCTCGAGGGCCAGAACACACCAAATTCTCCATGCTCTGCTACATGTCCTCTGATGCAGACTAAATTTTGATGCAAGCTATGCCAGTCTAAAGATGAAAAAGAAGTCAATGGTGTTAAACTGATATAAATCTAGACTGACTGCGATCAAAGTCCAATCCTGCATTCACACTTCCATGCTTATTTTAACCCACATATACTTTAGATCAGAATATGATGTTATCAGTTCTATTGCAGCTAAGCAAGAACATGCCAGGCATGGATGAGGTCCCAACAGTTTTAGGCATTGAACGCACAAGGAGCAAAAAAACTACCCAGCCATACACAACATAAAACTTTTTTTTTTTTTAACTGACCCTAAAACACTATAATACTTCAGACTAACAGTGTACAATTTTTAAATAACGCTGCTATTGTGAACTCTAGTTCACTGAACCATCACTGAAGAACCTTGTGGTGCCTTCCTTTCTAAGTGTACTTTATGGTTAAGTGGGTGAATCACAAGGGGGAAATAAAAAAGGAACTGATATCATAGTCCCCTCTGGGGAAAAAAAAAAGAAAAAAAAAGAAGAAATAAAAAAAGGTGTATTTGTGTGGTTCACCTCATGTCACAGAAAAAGAGATCTCAAGAATTACAGCTGTGATGAATGGTGGGAAAAGTTATTGATCTAAAAGAATTCATTTTTACTATAAGGGCTGGTACTTTTACTTATTTAATAAAGGTCTGGCATCAAATCACTGTGAATTTCAGGATTATCTAATTCTATCTAATCTCATTCAATCACTGATGCTCCAGACTGTAGCAGAAAGGAATGGTTGCCCTTTCCTGTCTTCAGGGGCTATCTCCGGTTACCCTAGCAACACAGCAAAAGCAGCTTCAACAGAGCTGAGTACCACCTATCACATTCATCTCCGGATGAAAAGAAAGGATGGGGTTACAAGGGAGTTTTTGCAATTTGATGGGTAGAAGTAGGCAGAGCAGCAGCTACCATTGGAGTGGAATTTGCTCGTAACTCTGAATTAGCAAGGCCCCAGAGACGCAGTGATAAATACACCCTTCTAGAGGCAAGACACTCATTGACAGCGAACTAGTCTGGTAAAGCAGCCTCCTTGCTTTCAAAAGAAAAAGTTTTATACTAAGAAGCTGCAGTGATTAAGAGGCCCAAGTTAACTGAAGCTGTTTAAAATCCCAGCGCTGCTTTTTAAATTATCTGAAACAACCACACACCTCCCAGCACTAAACTGGGAATCAGCTACAAGAAAACACACAACTTTTTTGCAGTGTCATCACTAGAAATATTTCAGATGTATTCTCTAGACCAAAAGGCTATTGAGTATCTTTTCTATCACCAAAAGCTCTCAAGTTTTCCTGCTTCCGAATTCTTGGGAAGCCATTCAAGAAAGTTCTATCTCCTTAATCGATCAGCACAATGCAAGAAGAAGTACTGCCCATCATCTTCTATCTTATGGCAGAAGATACTGTTACTCTTAGAAATGTTGATTAAACCTTACCATAAAGTCTTTTTTTTTTTCCTTCCATTTTACAATGTGATAAAACAAAAGGCCACATCGAGGCCCAGGTTTTTCAGTATGAGCAGGCATCAGCACAGAAACCGCTCCCAGACAAGTGCCTTCAAACCACACTGAGGCACAGCAAGGCCTCCTGCTCCACAGCACTGCCCCTACATCACTTTCAAAGGGCTGAGCTCCAGATGCATGCTGGTAAACACAGCAAATTTAGCCAAATACACAGGGCATTGCCACTAGCAAAAGCAGCACGTATGCAGCTGAACAACATATTTTTCTGGCAAGCACCCCACTGAAAAAAGCAGGACTGTGTGTACAAGCCCCTAGTCCAGCATGACAGTACAGCAGCCATGGGGACAACAGCCTTCGCTGATGTCTGTGGACGTTACACCAAGGTGAGGCTGCCTCCAAGGAGCTGGCTTGTTGGCAAACACTGGCGCAAGTTTCTTTCAGGCTGAAGATTTAAAAGATTAATTAAGCCTACTTTGCATACTTATTGAAGCTATCTTGACATCTTAAAATGAGAGACTTGATGTGCAGGCATATTTTTGTACAGGTAATCAAAGAACAGGGCAAATTTGGGCTTGACAGTATTCCCAGATTCTGTGGCTTTGTATGCATGTGCAAAATAAAGTGAAATCACTAAGAGCTTAAAGTTCCACGTTGACTAGAGGTAAAATAAACAAGCAAGAACGTTTCTTTCCATGCTTGGGAATTCCCTCCATCCATTCCTCCCCGTTGTCAGACACATTATAAGAAAATCCCCTATCAGATTATATTTATGACCCAGGGGAATGTGTAATTTCCTCTCTGTTCTCACTGGTTTTGTTAAAATAACAGAGCCAAAAATAAAAGAAAGGAAATGCACTGCTCCAACAGTGGAGGTAGTACATACAGAAGATTTACCTTTATATAAGAGGAGTATGAGAGTAAAGCAGTGGTGCTAAAGATGTTCTCTGTTTTATTTATGGAACTGCGCATGATTCCTGCAACAATATGCAACTTTTCAGGAGATGTCTTTCATTGCCCTCAACTGGAAAACACAAGTTTGGGACACAGAGCCCTATAATGAGTTTCTCACTGACATCTACCAGAAGTAAGGAAGGTGAGCACCTCCAGACAGCAAAAAAAACTAAAATGGTGAGAACAGTGATTCTTCAGCTGTTGACTAAGTGAAGATGACGCATTTCAATATGGAGAAGGAAGAAGGGAGAAAACAGGGCATAATAGATACCAAACAAGAATCTGCTGTGTAGTAAGACTTCTTCCAGATGAAGAAAACAGACTGTGCATAAGAGACAATGCAGAAAGGGGGGGGAGGGACTGGGACGGGGACAGGGGGACCGAGGACACAACCCAAACAAAAACCACAAAAGCAAACAAATGAAAGACAGAAAAAGGAAAAAATATAGACAACACCAAGTGATTTTTGCAAGTATAACATTCTGACCAAGCATTACTTCACTAAAAACAGAGTGGATCTCTTCTCTGAAGTCTAGTGCCAATAGAGAACTGCTGCTCTCTCCTCCCTGTCCCGTAACTGAACCAGAACAAGCCATCTGAAAAGTTCATCATCACTGCAAACTTAAATTAGTTGATAGTTTTAAACCTCAGGAAAAGAAAAATGAACAAAGTTTATGACTGAGTTAATTCTGATCCTTTAGTCACCTCTGCCATTTAGATCCCACGTTCAATAAAGGCATTTGCCAACAGGCTCCAAATTAGCACTGATCCCTTTGAATAGGGCCAGCAAGTTTGGACATAGACCACTGCAAATTAAAACAGGTGTCTGTGCCCTGAAGCAGCAGAGACAGCCCTAAGCAGTTTAATGACATCTCTAAATAATTTTGACAGCAAAACTACTTATCCTATGTCACCTTTACACTGCCCTTTACACACTGCTAACAAGACGATGTTGCTTTCCCTGCTTTTACGTATTTATTTTTCTTCCCATGCTCAACTTTCTTTTCCTCAGACCAGGACACTTTCTAGACCTGATGGAGTACAGTACAATTCACCAGGCAAGCAGGGCTGGCGGCAAAGCCCACCCTGCATCTGCTGACTTAGTGTGTAAAACTGACTCCCATGGAGGCTGAAGGCTCCTACAACTGAGCCCACCAGAGAACATACCGCCACGGTGCCAGAAATTACACTCTGCCAGGGAATCCACACCACACAAAAGTCTGCAGGACAAGGGAACCCCATCTGCAGTCCTTACAGAATTCCAGCAGGAGGAAATTTGCTTGCTCCAAGCAGAACCCCTCATACACGCCAACCTCAGCACAAATACTCTTCCACCATCTTTCAGGGAAGGTTAGCTTGGCTTGTTATTCACAAACACTAAACTGAACTCACAGATGGATCTTCCTCCATCCTTCCATCATCAAGATCTCCTGCGTTCAGTTTCTCATCGTTGCTCACTGGAACGGCAGAAACTCTCTACAGCTCTTGCACTGTAGCAGACCTCCCCCACTTGGAACTCCTTAAAACCCACTGTAAGATAAAATTACTTTCCTAAGCTATAGCTGCTTATACATCTCTGCTGTTCACTCACAAGACTGCAATCCAATTAATATTTTCCTTTCCAGAGGGTATTTAATAATCCACAAAATTAAATCCTTCAGTATTGTGCTGGCACTCTTAGTACCATTGATCTGGGTTTGTTCTGCCTCTGTGTAAAATAACAACTAGTCATTTTATTGGTCAACACCCGTCTTCCAAATCTCTGACAATCGTCATGCAGTTGAAGCATGCCCTGCTCATGAGCTGAGTTTAAGGACCATTAGGAAAAACTTCCAAAGCGGAACACATTTACGAACACCTCTCCTATAGCCACATCAACTCCCATTCCAAGTTTTACCCTGTGAACCTCTGTATGACCCAAGAGCCTTCCGAGGGAGAAGCAGACATACACGTGCCCACTGCCCTTGGATTAGAAAGCCTTGCAAGCTAAGGCTGTGGACTCAAACTCAGCACCTCTCCACAGTACTGGATGGGTTGTGTGAGTCCCTCACCCCGTTTAAGAGCACAACATGCCTCATCTCCAGTTTCTCTCTGAAGGTGATTGATGCCTGACAGATTTTGAACAAACTCTTGTTAAGCATTCAAGTTTAACTTCGAAGTTTGCAGTGCAACACACACACTGTACAAAATGTAAAAATCACCTGAGTGAAGTCCATTAAAAAACAGAACAACAACAACAACAAAAAAAAAAAACAAACAAAAAAACCCAACCAACTGGAAAAAAACCTCCAACAAATGCTAACCTAAACTAAAATGTGCTGGATTAAAAGCAACAATCCAAATCAGCATGAAACCACAAATAAAAATCAACAGACTATGCCAAAGACCTTGGGGGGATAAAGAGTTTTATAAGTCTGCTTTACAGAGGGGCTTTTTTCACATTCATAAGGCAGCCCCCAGAGACACGAAGGCAAAAGTTATAAAAACAGTCCCCTTCACATAAACCCCAAGATTCTCCAGCTCCAATCCTTAAGTCCACAGCAGCTCAGGAAGGAACCTAAATCTAATCTATTCAGTTAAAAGCAAAATTTCAGACTTAATCCTGCCTCTACAGGCAGCCAACTAAATTTTCCAGCAAGCAAAGTCCTCTTCTCATAGCAAGGTCCTCTTGAAAGACTCGCATCCAGTGTGGAAGACTCTCCTTTCTGGGCCAGCCGCTGAATTTGGACCCCACAAGGCAGCAATCTACTCAGTAGCCCAGGGATCTCCCTGCTTTCCCCAGGTGCAGCTCCATCCCTGGCTTTCCAGGCAAACATCAGAGCAGCCCACGGCCAGGAGGGCGACACTGGGGAAGGGCAGTGAACGCAGCTGCAGTCAGAATCCAATAGCCCAAGTCACACAAAGCCACGCTTTGGGGGAGATGCAGAGCTGCCTTCCACCCTGGCACCTCTGAAAACAGGGAGACAGGAGAATGCTCAGAAATCTTGGGCCAAATAACAGAGATCTTGCTGATTGCTGGCATTCAGGTTTTTAAGTAAGCAAACAGTTACTTTTTCCATTCTTGACAGTCTTGAACTAATGCATTAACCTCAGGGGCATCAAAAGAAAACAACAACAATGATGAGGAGAAGCAAATAAAAAGAATCACATATAAATCAAACCAAAACACAGCCCCAGTAAGCAAACGAACTGCCATTGTCATTAACCAAATAACGCACAATTACCGTGTGTCTCGACATGCAACCAAGGAGATGGAATAAAAGAAAATAAAATATTCTGTTGTGCTTTTTGGTTTGTTTGAATATGGCCATGTCACAATAGCTTTCTGAAAGCTTGCCTCTCCTTCTTTACCTGTGACCCAAACCTCAAACTCCGACATGGGTCACCTTTCCAACAGGCACCCTGTCCAAGAAAAGTGGGAAAAGAGGATGAGGAGGAGCAGTCAGCGTCCAGTCCTAACACACTTTCAGAGGCAGCATGACTTAGTACGAAAAATACAGCACTGGTCACACTCTGATAAGGGAAACAATCGAAGTATACCTACCATTGAGCAATGCCTTTCTGCTGTTACACTGGATGGACTTCGCAAATCTAAGATAATTTGGTTTAGGAATAAAGCTTTTAGTGCTGTTCTGAAAACCATTTGGTTTTCCCCACCCTCTGGGTGAAAAGACTGCTGCCGGTGAGCACACTGAGAAGACATGCCCCCGCTGTGGGTTTGAAAGCGGAGATGGAAAGCACGCGTGAACGGTGTTTGGAGCACACAGGGCAGCTCGACGGGGACAGCCAGAATGCCGTAGTGAACGGGTTTCACCAGACTGGACTGAAATCCATCCAGGGCTACAAACAAGATGAACTGTCTGCCCAGCACTGGCAAGTACAAATGTAGGGAAGGCCCCTGCTCACAGCTCACAACTTAGGTGGTGGAGGCTTGGCACCCCGCACTCCGAAACACTGCAGGGACCCAGAGCTGTGCCATTTCTCCCCTCCAGATCTGAAAGACCTGGGGTGCAGGGAAAAGGGGATGGGAAAATCAGAGGCAGAGGCAACCTCCGGAAGGAGACAGGGGTGGGGGCACAGTACCCCACTCCCTGTCCCTGCAGACCTGGGACAAGGCAGCCACCCGGCCTGGGGGCAAGCCCTGCCCTCCCGGCCCCACGGCGGCACGGGGGGAGCCCTCCCCGCCTCCGGAGGGGGCCTCCTGCGCGCCCCCATGCCCGGGGGTTTCCCCCCGCACCCCCCTCCCAGTTCGGAGCGACCCTGCGGGGCCCTCCTGCATCCCCCTGCCGTCCCCCCGGGCGGCAGCGGCCCCCCCGCCCCGCCGCTGATTGATGGCTGCCGGCGCGCGGGCGGCCGTGGCCGCGGCCCGGGGGAGGAGGCGCCAGAGCGGCCGGCGCGACGCGGCTGCTCCCTCTCCGCCTCGCAGGAAACCGCCGGTCGGTGGCGGAGGGGACCCGGCGCCGGCCGCTGTCTGCAGCTGCAGCAAACGAGCTGCGACGGGGCGGCGGGGGGCGGCGGAGCCGGGCGCCGCTTTCCCGGGGCGCCCTCGGCACTGCCGGCACCGCGGCCGGGGGAGGGGAGCGGCGGGGGCGGCGCGGCGCCAGCGCCGGGTGGGGGGGGCCGGGGGCCGGCCCGGCTGGGTCAGTGCTGGGACGGGAAATGGGAATGGAATGGGAATGGGGGGGGCGGTGTCTGGAGGGCTCGGTTTTATGGCGGGGGCCCGGCCCCACTGGTGCCGCGTCAGGCGCGGGCAGCGGCGGGGGTGCACGGCTCGGCAGCCGCGGTTTCCAAACCGGAGTCGGCGGCACGATGCAATTTCCTCCCCGGCGCAACCCCTCCTCCCCCCGACCCCGAAAGGAGCCCCGGGCCTCCGGAGGAACAGCCGCTGCTGCTGCTGCTTCCCGTCTGGTCGGGGGGCAGCTGGATGTGACCCTTCCCGAGGGATGAGCCCCGGCAGCGCTGCCGTGCCTGCGGCAGCGAGCGCACAGGAGCATTCACATGCCCAGAGCAGCTGGCCTTGCCCCTGCTCTGCTTTGCCCCCTGCCCCTGACAAAGGCAGCGCTTTGGGTTGTTCTGGCCTGTTCCTGGCCCGATTTCGGGGCAGTAGAACCAGCTGCTGACTGGATTGCTCCCCGCCTCCGTCCCTGCCGTGTGATAACACAGCAGCACGAGGACCCAGGCACTGCAAGTCTCTACTTACCTACGCTATAAAATACAAATCATTTCTACGTTTGAGGAGAAACGGCCCTTTGATCTCTGTGGTGCTTAAATCAATGATCACTAAATGGGGAAAGATCAACTCTGCCCAATTTTTAATCCTCCTTCTTGTGTAGCCGTTTTGAACGTGTGCGTGTAGCTATGACAAGGCACTACCAAAAGATTTCCAGTTCAAAATGTGAATTGTTGAGTCAGGTATATGTTCTAATTCAGAATATGCAGTAAGCACCGAGAAGAAGCAGAGTTCTGATAAAAGCTCTTACTGGGTTTTGTCCTTGCAGCACAAAGTCTCCCCCCTCTAACTAATTTACACAGCTGGGAAAGCTGTAGGAGGCAAGTCCAGAAGGATTTACTTCTTTCCCAAAACTACATCAACCTCTTCTTTCCTCTATCTGAGCTTCTCAAATTCAGTTCAGTTTTAAAAAAAATGCACTTGTTTCATGCAGAGCTGCCTTCCCATCTGTAAATGCATAGTGTATCCCTGTACCACTCCTAAAAACGTTGCTGCTTGAAAAGCACAATGTGCCATTCTGGCTACCACCTAATACAACTTGGTACCCAGAAAGCAACCAGTACAGCATCATCTAGCCAGACACTTCTCAACACCACCAGCAACTGTGGCATCACTTTGGTCCACAGAGCACTTGCTCGTTGGCTGCCTCTGATGCATGACTGGTAACTAAAGCATATGCAAAGCTCAAAACTGGAGAAAGCTTATTACAGCACATTGCACTTTGCCCTGTAAAGTCAGAGGAACTGCATAAGTCCGTTGGAAAAGCTGGGTTTCAGTCTATCTGCCTTGCTGAGTTTGAAATACCATGGCAATGCTGCAGTATCTAGTACTCGTAAGCTTGGTGGACAGTTACTGCTTTAGTATGGACTGCTGCTACACAAAACAGACACAAGAGACTTGCATCTCCATGGTATCTTCACATTAATTTATGTAATTGTCAGTTGTTGCTCTAAGCCCCTTCTCATGTCAATGTATGTATTTGTATACATAAGCACGCATGCACATACATACTATGCAGAAATTATTTAAATTCACAATTCTGTCATGCGAAATTGCTGCAGAGATATTGCATGTGAAAAGAGATTGTCCGTTTGATCTCAAAGAAACAGTAAAAGAAAAAATAGTTGATTTCAGCAGTTAAAGGACATAAATTTCCACCTGCATCTGTTTCCACAGTGCTACTGGCAATACTCAAGTTGGTTTTTTTCAGACCAAGACCTGCTTTAGCTCCACAAACAGCTTTGCCATCCTGTTTAGATGTTACTGTATTTTATGGTTATTTTTACACACGATGAACTGTTTTTAATGCCTTCGTTTACTGTGATTTCAGTAGCCTTTTATTTATAGCATCAACATCTTTTTCATGAAAACACCGATGTTGTATAGACATTTTGGAAGTCTTAGGATAAAGGCAGACAGCAGAAAACACAAGGAAATCAGAAGTTGAAAAGAAAAGATCTATAAAAGAAATCACTGTGATATGTGACATGAATGTTGTAAAAGTTGTAAACGTTTAAGATGAGCCTGCTCCTCCTGAAGTTTATCTAACAAAATTCACTACTGGCTTGTAAACTGTTCCGACTCTTAACACATGGGTGCGATTGTAATTCCCTTTTGCTTTATTTAGCCATTTTACACCTCTGCACAATACACAAAAATGAAGGGATGAGAACAGGGAAGAGGCTGATGAACGATCTGCCGTTTGCGTATAGACAGCTCCCCCTGAAAACTATGCAGTCACACTGTATGTTGCATCCTTTAGATCAAACACTGCTCTTCCCACCTCCTCTGTTAACAAACCCCTCTTCTGCTAGCCTTGCCACTAGACTGCGGGTACACTCGCCGTGCAAGCAGTGCTCTGGCACAGACTCAACGACTAGCCCTCAGAGTTCACGGTTTCATCATCTCGGAAGCAAAGGGATTTTTTTAAGGGAAGGAGGCGGAGGGGAGATGTCTTAACTAAAGCACATAGTTTAACAATAATCTTACCACTGGAGACGAAATTCGACACCCAGGGCAATCACAGATTGGAGGATGTACCTGTAAGATTCCTTTGGACATAAGAGTCTTCAAACTTTTCCCTAGATGCAGAGAAGAAGAAAAGAAGAAGAAAAAGGATCAGCATCTTTATAAAAGGAAAGTATTTAAGGAACGGGGGAGGGAGAAGCACGCGTCTCCTTCCCTACAAACACCCCTCCCCTTGCCTGCCTGCCAGCACCCACCCCCCTGCCCGCCCCTTCATCGAACTTTCTCCCATGCAGATACCCGTGGAAGGTAGCACCAGCGCAGCCCTGGCGAGCCCCTGCCTAGCCTCGGTACCGGCGCTCCCGCAGCCAGGGGGAGCCGGGGCAGAAGGCGCAGCCGCCAGCCCGCGCAGCCTGCGCGCACCCGCGCGGGGGGCTCCGCGCTGCCCACGCCACCCGCGCAGCCAGCCCCGCGGCGGGGGCCGGCCCGTGCGAGCGGGGCAGCCCGCTCGGCGCCTCCCCCCCCTGCTCCTCCGACCATTTCAACCTCAGTCCTCCTGACTCACCCCAAAGGAATTGAGATTTCCTGATGGCAGCCAGGAGCCCAGTAATAAAAGAAACAGAAGAGATGAGTGGAGTAATGACAATTAGCGCAGCCCCCGAAGTTATTCCCCTTTTCTCTGGCGGTCAATAAACAAGGCGAGGTGTCAGTCACCTCCTAATAACTCCTCAGACCCCTGGGCTGACACCGCCAGCTCTCAGCTAATTACGTGTCGCACTGATTCTCCTCTCCCGCTCCCCCCCCCGCCCCGGCCCCGCTCTCCACCTGCCGCCCGCACCAGCGGCCCCGGTGCCGGGACTGCGGCGCTGGCTCGGGCTGCACCGCGGGCGGGAGGGGAGGGGAGAGAGGCAGGGCAGGCTCCCGTCAGCAGCCGCCAGCGCCGCGGAGGTCCCGCACCACCCAGCTGCGAGGGGAACACCCCCTCCGCCCCGCCTGCCGCCCCGCCGGTGCCTGGGCTCGCTCGGCGCGGCGGGGCCGCCGTTCCCCCGCCGCCGCCGGCACGCACGGGCGGCCGGCTTCCGCGCCCCGCCGCCCCCACACCGGCATTTGTCCGCTGGCCAAACCGCTGCCTGCGCCAAACGAAACTTATCTCCAAAAGACACGAGACGTCGTCCCCCCGCCCCCCCCCCCCCCCCCAAAAAAAACACATTAAAAAAAAAAAAACCACAACCAAAAAACTGTTCGCAAATCGCTCGGAAAACTTCGCCGCCCTCCGGAGAGCCCGGTACCGGGGCGCTCGGTGAGGGGAACGGGTAGAGAGGGACCCGTGTGCGCGGGGGAGGGGGGCACGGCCACAGGAGACCAGGTCCCGGGCTCCCCCCCCCCGTGCGAGCGCCCGCAGGCAGCAAGCCCCCCCGGGCCCGCGGCCAGAGCACGGGAGCGGGAGGCAGGGTGCTCGGGGGAGCGGAGCCGCGCGGGGACCCCGGCACACGCCGAGCGGCGCCTTTACCTTTGTGCCTGATGCTGCGCTTCCAGTCCTTGGCCGTCTCCCTGCCGCTGACAAACTGGAACTCGTTGGGGGTGAGCCACTCTCCCCGGTACCGGATAGAGGGTCCTTTGCTCCCCTGGCACAACTTACTGATGTAGAGCAGCGCCTTGTTCTCCCCGCACTCCACCTCGATGCAAGGCTCTCCGTTGTCAAAGAAGGGCTGGAAATCCGGGATGGAGGAAAACCTCTCCAGCATCAGGTCCTCGGGGAGGTGGGGGGGGTGGGGGTGGTGGGTCTCGTGGAAGCCCAGGTACGTGCGGTGGGCGAAGATCTGGTCGTAAGCCGGCGGGTGCGGGGTTACCACCGGAATGGCAGCGGCAGCCAGAGGGGCGAGATAGTCAGGTAAGGTTTCCATGGGCTGGTTAAAAGCTGCCAGGGCCATCTCTTCCCTGTCAAGTCGCTCCTTCTTGATAGCAGGCATGGTGCTGCTGCGCTCCCCGTGCGCCCTCGTCTCTCCAAACCACAGTGGCTCTAATGTCTCCGGTTCAACTTGCCCCCGCTCTGGCTGGAGTTTGGATGAAACGCGCCAGCAGCAGCAGCAGCAGCAACACAAGCACCTTTGGCGCTCGGGTGCCGGAGGTGGCTGGTATCCCCCGGAGCAGCCCGCTAACAAATCTCCTGGGCTGGCTCCCCAGCAGAGCTGTCTGGGATCCCTCTCCCACGGAGAGGCTAATGTACCGTAGACCCGGGAGCTGCTGTGTGGCTCGCAGATCTGCCCCTCTGGACTAATACCTGACATCTCGGAGAGGTCTCCGCTGCCGTAGACATTATTTTGGTTAAAAAAAAAAAAAAAAAAAAAAAAAAAAAAAAAAAAAGCAGCTTATTGATTCCCCTAGATCGACCCACCTTCTCACCAGGCTGGAGGGCTCGCCGCCGCCCACCCAGCCCCCTTTCACCCTGCCCCCCTCCTTCCTTTAAACTGACACCTGGTTTATTTATTTATATGCAATAATTACAATTAAATGCTGCGCCCCCGCCGCTACGCCGCGCTCCTCCCCTCCCGCCGCCGCCGGGCGCGGGGCGGTCGGTGCCCCCGGCTCTGTCCGCCGGGCTCCAGCCGCCCGGGCGCGGGGAAGTTTCCCGGGGGCCGCCCACCGCCACCTGCACAGTGCGGCCTCGCCCCGCTCCCACCGAAGCCTTTACGATCACTGCGAGCTGGCGTTTAATTTCCACTCCTGCACAAAATTTTAAAAAGCATGTTATTGCATTACACACATCTACATGTGTGTGCGTGTGCACAGACAGACATCCACGTTTATATCCCCGCGAGCTCGCGCCACGGCACGGCGGGCGCTCTGCCCCCAGACCATAAATGCTCCGCCGTGTGGGGCTACAGGCCCGGGCTCCCCTCCGCGCTGGGACAGACATATATTGATCTGTGCGCAGAAGTCACAGTATAGTTCAGAGACTCTGACCAAACAAGATTTCCCTCCGCCGCCGCTTCTCCAACTTGGCCCATTTAAACAGCAGAGGCGCTTGCAAGCGCCGCGCCGGCGGCGGGCGGGGGGTGAGCGACGGACGGCGCGGCCAGCGCCAGCAGCCGCCAGCCCGGCGGGGCGGCCCGGGGGCCCCGACTTCGGCGGGCGGCGGCGGCGGCGGGGGGGCACGGGCACCCAGCGGGGGGTGTGCACCCGTGCGGGAAGGCCGGCCGCTTGCTCTCCTGGGCAGGCTGCTCTTGTCACCATACCTCGAGAAGGCGGGCAGAGCCTTCTCGTTTCCCATGTGGTGATGTAGCAAGGGTCAGGAGACACGGGTAGAAATTTGTTTTCCATTGCGAGCTGTGGCAGGCATGGCACAAGGTCCATGTGAAACTGCCCCGAGAGGACAACATGGACCCAAAATTAAGTTGCACAGTTGTTACAGAGATTTGTCACATCAACAAGACGAGTCCCCTACCTTTGGATAGTAAGTAGGATCGACTACGCAGAAAGAATCCCACCTAGAAGGGAAAGAAAAATAAATTATCTCCTTAAACACAGTACAAGGAATATGCCCCACAAGTCTTACAAGGTGGAAGAACAGCAAGAGTTCGGTATGGGTTCTGTCTTAAGAGTTCCCAGAACACCACCATGAAGTTCTTTGTCCCAAGGTGTGTCTCATTACTTGCTCTCTTACAAGGGGAGCTTGTCGAAAGTTGAACTTGCCTTCCAGCCAGCCCGACATGGACTTGCTGGTGTGACAATCAGCCATTGACATAGTTAGCAGGGTACTTTCTGAGCAATAACAGCCCCTGGCACTTCAGCACCATCTCTCAGATGATCTCAGAGCATTCACAGACAAGGAGAAAGAACACCACCTCCTCCTCACACCTTTTTGAGGAAGCTGCTTTTAGCTTCGTTTTACCAGTGGAGAAGCTGAAGCGTAAAGAGGCTTGAGATGGAGAACATGAACGCTGTACTCACACCGGGGTTATGCAGTACTGAGTCCCACTATGAGTGAATACAGGCTAATACAGGTGATGAGTTCACATCTGTGCATCCAGTGATTTTCCTGAGATCTCACAGGTGTTATTTTCTGCCACCACCCCCTCCCCCCCAAGCTCTCAGTGCTAAGTACCCCTCTCTACAAAAACTCCACTAATGGACCACTTAGGGGAACTTCTATACCAGTCAAGGTGGAGGAAACTGCCTCTCTGGGGTTCAGCAGATATGGGAATAGAATCCAAGCCCCAAACCTCAGTTTTCTCTTGACACTACTTGACCATGATCCTTGTTTCTTGCCTATTTATTCTCAAGAAATGCCAGCTCTGGGAGGCATCCTTGCTTCTTGCTCTAATGAAGAAGGCAGATGTACATACCCATCAAACCCTCTCATTTAGCCTTTCAGGCTTAGGCTCTTACTCTTAATGCTTCTGATTGCTCAAGATGACGGGGAAAATCACTTTCTATTATCACCTAATGAACCAAGGAAAATGCTTGGAAGCAGCTCCAGGAGACACAAGGCATTCTCTGTGAGAGGGTGTAAGTGGCTTCTGGATGGAGGTCAGGTGAGAAGGCCAGACAGTGAGAAGAACTGCTTGCTCTTACGCTCCCAGAAAACCATGCCCGGCACACCTAGAACTACACAGAGCTCTCTGCACAGGCTTGAGAACTACTTCAGACCTCCTTTGACTCCACCTTCTTTGTAACTTGGCTTCATGCGACTGATTTCTTTTCACATTTTACAAGGCAGTGGGTATTTTTTTCTCAAGCCTTCTTTCATTTTTACAGCCACAAGGGTTACTACTCTTATTCCACCTCTTTTCCTAATGGCAACTTCATCTCCAAATGCAGAGAAACCTTGGCCGCAGCCTTCTCCAAAGAAAAGTCTCCATGCTTCCTCCAGGAGGGGTCACAGGAGAGCAGAACAAGAGTGGCCTTCATCCTCCAGGAACAAATCCTTCCATGGTACGTACTTCGAGACTTCTCAGATCTCTGTGGTTTGGATGCACACTCAAACCTAACAGCACTTTGCATTACCATCCAGTCTGCCTGTATTAAAGAGCTGTAATGAAACCTTTCCTAATCCAGAGAACTTCTGTTTACCTTTTATTTTAAAGGAAAAAGTGACTTGCCATGGGGCTTTCCTACTGCATGTCAGCTCAGTTGCTTTTTACCTCTAGAGAAATTGGGTTCAAATCTGGACCTAGTCATAAGTAACTGAGTATGCTGAGTTTTCATTCTAGAAGGGCAGCACCTACTTGGCTGTGTTTTATTCCTGGAAAAAAAACAGGCACCTGATGCCAGTCGTGACATAGGTACACTGGCCAAGCTGTGTAGAGGTCCAGCAGTGGAAGAGCGAGGCCTCGTTTTGGTGGCTTCATACAAGGTGCATGGCTTGGATCAGGCAGGGTTTCTCACTCAGACCTAAGGTGTTCTGGCAGAGCTCAGTGAAGTTTAGGGGGATTTAAGAGGCACAGAGGCAGGCTGATTCTGTCAGTCTCTTACAAGCACTAAAAGTTACTAACAAGTCTTCCCTGCTCCTCTCCACTGTAATATAAAGAACAAGGGCTCTGCCTGGATGCTGGAGTCCAACAGCAGGAGTCTGATGTTGTTCAGCTCCAGTCTCTTAACAGTAGAGCTTTCAGGATTAGTGTAAACAGATTCACCACTGGAGACCAGATCAGAGAGATCCAAGCAAGTCCATGGACATGTGGTTAGAGAAAGAACCAGGTATGCTTTGCAAATTCCACACTGAGGGATTGGGACATGTTTTTAAGTCAGGGGGCACAAATCACCGTGTCTTTTTGTTGTGTGCTTCAATGGCACCTAGCAAAGGGAAAGCATGATTCTTAACTTGCTCACAGAGGCACTACTACAGTAAACATAGTACATAGTGATCATTTTCCAACATTTAATTCTCCACCTCTGGAATACATCATGTTGGATTGAAACAAAAGCTAGATCTTTTATTTCTCTCAGGTCAAATGTGTTAACAAGTGCAAAGAGCTAGCTGTGCTGTAAAGCATTTTACAAGAAGAGATGGTGCTCCAAGTACAGGTCTGAAAGTTAAGAGATAATGATTTTTCTCTTTCTAACACCACTTTCAAGGATAAGTTACTACTTGTCCTGGATATGTCTCCCTTATTCTACCTGTAAAAGGAGGGGAAGCTTCCTAAATGTAATTTGTTATTTACATGTGTGACAGTAAACTGAGTTTCTAACTGAGATGAAAGGTCCTTTGTGTTTTTAAAATTCATTGCAGATGCAGGCCCTGCCCCTTTACAGGAAAGACAGGTTGAGGCTGGGGGGAGAGAGATGCCCAGGTACATGTAAAATGACCAGCCTGAGTTTAGAAACTAATCCAGAACATCTGTCTTTGCAGGATTCCAGCACAGATGCTATACGTGCCGTCCCTGGCACCACTTAGCCTCTGCCTAAGCTAAGCTAAATGAACAGATAACAGCATTCTGTCAGCACAGCAGCATCTATAGCACTGGTCTTGCTTGACCTTATTATAGCAGGTATGTAGTCTCACAGTCCAAAACTGTGCTGGCGAAGTTCTGTCCTGTACACCAGAAGAGCTTAGACAATAAAGCAGGACTTTCAACAATTGGTGTAGTATCCAACTGAATCATGTTGTTTCCCCCAAAGACGACGGGGTGGTTAACCTTTAAGACTTCAAGCTAACAGCTCCTTTCCCCACTTCCCCATCTTACCACATAATTGCCCTGACAGTATCACATCAATGATGGAAAGCAACAGCTCTGTCCCTCCCAAATCATCGAGCCTACCAAAAGACAGGGAAGGAGACCAGAGAGCCACACCACCACCTCCTGAGCCAGGCAGATTCACACCTTCCTCAGTCTCTTTCACAGTCTCAGAGGACATCAAGGCTGTCTAACAGCCAGGATTCACTGCATTTTGTCTTTCATTCCTTGCCAGGTGTAGCCCAGCTCTATGCTCGCTGCATGTGAACAGCCAGCCATACTGCCAGAGTCATGCTCAGAGGGATCAGTTTTGGAGGTAATAGTAGCCTCAGGCCAGACTTCTTCATTATGAGAGATACTTTGACAGTCCAGCAGCAAGAGCAAGAGCAGGGAGGGCACAGGTTGGTATTCGGGGGAGGAGGGTTGGGAAGGAAGACACTGGAAAAGGCTTTGCCTCTGAAAAAATGCTTTCTTGGGAACTACTGAGCTGTACCCTTTTTAATCCCACTGATACAGAACACCGCTTTTTTGAACCAATTTATTGGAGTGAAAAATGGAACTTGGAGAGTTTTTTCTTTCTTGAAAGTAGTGTCAGGGTAGTACAAGCTTACGCAACAAACCGGAGCTGTGAATTGCATATGTCCCTATCTAACCCAGGCATTTTGTCAGCTTCCCAGAGGACAGCCTGGGCCAGTCAATGGTGCTTTAAGGAACTCTCTCCTCAAACTATTTTCACAAAATGTCTCCTCCAAATCACCTTCCCTACAAATGCCCTGTATAGCTATGTGACCAGTCTAAATAGATCAGTACTCTAACCCTAGAGGAATTAAATGTCGGGGAGAAGTGAAGGAAGTTTTATCTGGGAGGCAAGGATTAATTCTAAACTAGCTGCTCCATTCTTCTAAATAATGAATAACTTCCCATGCAGGGAACACATTTTCTGTTCTCTCTGACTTGGTATAGTGGTTACACTGTAAACAGTCACCTGGCCTACAGCTCAGAGACCTTTGTACGCTGCTGCACATACTGCACAGCAAGAATCACCCTGCAACTGCCCTGGGAGGCTGGCTGTGCACCAACTGACCATTTTGCTTTGTGATGTGTTGTCAGAGGACGTGACACTGGAAAACCTATGAGATGATAGGAGGACTGATGCGCCTCTCTTCCTTACTGGTTGAAGTTCAGCTATCTTGGGGTTCTGTAGATCAGAATCAACCTTGAGATCTCTACAAGAAGTTTAAATTAAAAGGGCAGAATCCTATTTCCATTAAAACCAACAGCAAATTTTTACTGATTTGACACTTCAGTGTTCTAGTCCTCCATAATATAGCAAGAGATTGCCCTTCTCTGCAAAGGTTTTGGAAAACAACAAGTTTAGCTACACTCAAGTGATGTCTCCATGATGTAAAAAAAACATTTACAGAAATCACTAATGGAATAAGGCTTTACGTATCAAAGCTGCTGTTATAATAACCATGCTCTCTGACCATTCTAAGGCAAGAGCTGTCACCTTTGCAGTCCCAGTTTCTGGACAGCTTCCCTGTACTTCTCTGCATTTACTATACTTCTTTGTGCATACTGCAATTAAAAATGCATCTTTCTCCCTTCTCTATTCCTCTGTCCTCAGAGGTTATTTATTGCTAATTCATAACTGTTGTGAAAGACTTGAGATATCAGAGATGTAATGCAGAAGAAAGCCTCCACCAGATTCTCTCTTTCCCCTAAAGCCTTTGTTTGTACTACTCCACTCTGCGCCACTGCTCAGAAAAACTCACTGTATCAAAAGATGGTGAAATGACGGTCACGTATTAATCTAAAGCTTGGCTGTGTCCCAACACTTGTGTATCACTCTGTGCTACTCCACTTCCCTAACTTCCCGCCTGCCTTCCCTCCTACAATCATAATAACAAAAAGATACACTGAAAAACTGGCTATCCAAGAATCTGGGTACGGTTGGAATCTATTGCTGGGTTAAAAAAATAAAAAAATCGTGACCATTGAAAAGACGATAACATTAGGTGTGCCATCCCAACATCAAACAGTGCCACAGACAAATAAGCCATGGGTCTCTCCCTTAATTCACATGTATATACAAACATGGACAAACAGCACTTTTTTTAGGATAGGCAGATGAACCTTGTTAGCTAATCCTTTGGAAGTTGTGTTTCAGAAGAGTCTAGTGCAATCAAGGTGTGACTGCTTTTAATACATGCTAGAAAGATCAAATTAAACACTAGGTAGAACCTGCCTTGACCAATTTAGGGGGTGCTAAAGTACACACCACCTGAGCTGGCTTACAGCTGTCAAACACATTAATTAGAGCTAACACGTTAAAAAGTCTTTAAATTGGTCATTGGGCATCTCTGCAGACAGGTTTTGTATTGTTCTTATTCTCCTCTTCTAGAAATTGATGTAGTGTAGTCGCTGCCCTACTAATGGTGGGATTAGCATATATCACCTCTCCACTAGTATAACTGCACCCCACGAGAGAGCTGTGCAAATGCCACTAGGAGTGTTTCTGAACAATTACTGTTACAGCAATGTGAAACTATGTACAGATAGGCCCTAGTCAGAGCTGTGTCTATACTGCAGTTTCAGATATGACTGCAGCAAGTGCCCGTCTGCCATAGTTAAATGTTCCTAAATTAACACTGGTACTCTGAGAAGACATCACATAGGAGCTCCATCAACACGGACCTACGTTTGTGTAGGGAATTCTCACTGAAGTTTGTGCTGCTGTGCTTTCTCTGCAATTGTTTCACAGACTTACCTAGATCAACGCCGGTACAGGCAGGCAACTGTAGCTTCAGCGCCACTGTGACCAGAACTCTTCCATGGTCTCTTCTACCATGTACGTTGTATTTGAACACAACATACTCAAAGACATACCTACAAACAGTCACAGGCACAAGCAGAGTCTCCAGTGAACTCAAGGAGACAAATGCACATAAACAACTTTGCACTCACTCCTCACTCAAACCTCCTCCACGACTATGAATAAATGCTGGGTCAGGACCACATGAAGGCTTGTCTTGTCTGAGTTTGTTTTTCTTTTCTTTTAAATCTTACATTCCTAGAAAGAGACTCAATGAAGTAAACTTGTTGCCATGACTACACTGCAACAGAGTGCTTAAATCAAACAAAAACTTAGATTAGATTAAGAAAAGAATAACAAAAACTAAATAAAGGGAATTTCAAAAAATATGTAAACAGGCATTTACACATTTGAATCTTCTCATGGGGATTTGAGTTCCTTGGAAGATGAGCAACTTTTCTGCTCCGTCCTTTGCATTGCTTCATAGCAAACGCAGCATGCTTGTGGACAAGGGAAGCTGCCTGCTGCAACTAGTTAGCACCAAGTTTTATTTGTTTGTCAGACTTCCAAACCTGAACTTTTCTACATGTGGAGTCAGGCATTCCCATTTCTATTTCTGCCTATTTTGTGCCACTGTGTGACTGCAGCAATTCACCTAGTGTCTCCAAACTCAGGTTCTTCACTCATGAAACAGAGAGAAAACATCTCTGTAAAGCAGAGTGGGGAAGTACTGCTCTTCAGGTGCTCACACTCCTCATTCATTTCCATCTCATAGTATAGATTTCTATAGCTCTGTTTCTCTCAGGTTCAATACTTGAGCAAAACCAAGTAATTATGAGCCATAATGCACCACAAGCAGCAAATGCAGAAATGTCAGAGCATGCAGTTTGCTCATAATTTACATGCCTGATGCCTAAAATTGTTCATCTAAACTCTTTGGAAAATACTTACAAATAACTATTTTGTTCACAGCAGGAGAAAAAGATTTTGTTTGTCATACATCTTCCTTTTCTTAGCCAAAACTAATCTGCATCCAGACATGGCACAAAGCATTTTCACTCACTCTTCACACTCAAAAAGCACACATGCAAATAAACACATTGTCAGCACACACTTAGAAAACTACTCTGTACATGGTCAGAAACATTAAAGTTTTGCACCAAAAGAAAAGGATAAAAAGGCATTTTGAACATTGTGCTGTTTACAAAAACTATTCCTTTCATCTGTTGTCTATAGCACAGAGTTAGCCATAGCTGCAGATAAAATGATGGGAACAGCTACAGTCCTGTAGCAATTGACACACACAGTAGTAGTGACAGCCTGGCACCGAGGGCCATCCATTGTTAGACACAGACACACAGAGATGCACGGGCATGTGCACTCAGAAAATAGATTCTGGGTAAACAAGAACGCAAATTTTTCTTTGTTTTGTGCCCTGAAAAAGACAGGAAGAGCTAAAATATCAAACCTGAGGTTCTGCGCATATCAACTGGTAAGAGACATGCTGCTGAAATATTAGTTTGGCTTTATAGAAGCAGTCATCAGAAATTCAGTCGCTAACATTTCAGCCATATGGTAACGTGCATCTCATCCTCAGCAGATGAACAGATGTGCCAACAGCTGAAGGGGCAAAAAGCTGGGTTCCAACACACATTTCATTTTTCACTACCTGGAAAAGACTTAGGAGGAAGTTGGGGCCAATTATGGAAAACGAGTAGTGCAGGAAAGAGATCTTCTTAAGTTCCTGTCTTCCCTTTTAAGTACATCAAGCATGCAGAAATTTCTCATGTGTGCTTTGCACCCAGAAGCAATGCTGGCATTAGCCATAAACCACTGCATATAGGTTAAGGCTGCACTGACCCTCAAATAAAAAAGCCTAATCCATTGTAAATATGCAGAAGACACTAAATTCTATTACCACCCCCCGCTTGTTACTTTCATTCAGTTTTTAAGGAGCCTGCCTCTGAGGTATGGTCTCTAATCACAATTACAGCAAAACACTGATTAGGATGCACATGGTAACATCATAGGAAACAAATATAAAATTGTCTTGACAAAGTAAGTGAATGCATTTATTGGGATGGTATTGCTTTTAATTAGCCTTAATTTCCAAAGAATTATTACTTGCTAAAAAAAAAAAAGAAAATCTTTATGAATCTTTTAAGTTTTTGAGTGCAAGATTCTCCCTCTCTCTCCTACTAATACCTGAGAGAGTAGACCTAGCATAACTCATCAGGAAATTTGCTGTATTTGACTGGAGGAATGCTCATTGTTCTAATATATTTGGGGGTTTTGTTGTAACTACAAAGACTGTATTGGTTCTCACTGAATGGATATGGAAATCAATTCCCAATCTGGATTAACCTTCAGACTACCACAAATACGTTGTGCTTCTTGGAAGTAATCTGTGTGTTTGTACACACGTGCACATTAACATACACACACAGAGGCTATACACATCTGTGCAATTTTATACCTCATTCTGATCAAATTTGTAGTTTGCTTCATGAAATACAGTAATGCAAACCAGGCCATTCATTTCTCTCTGTAACATGAACGTGACCCTATTAGCGTCAACCTTGAGAAGTCCAGGACACAGTGCAAATCCAGGTAAACGGGTTTGGTTAGGGATGTTATATCCACATTATTCTGGGCTGAGCCTCCATTCTTTCTCCTCCCTTCACTCCCTTAGTTTCCTGGTCCCCATGGCTCATGCTCACAGTCTGCATACACCCCTACCATTTGCTTCCATCCTCACAGAAGAAACACCCTATGCTGTTGCTGTCAGGACATCTGGTGTGGTACAACAGGAGGAGGTTCTAGATACCAGAAGTCATAAGGCCAATTATGGGACAGCAACTCAGAGTCCTTTCTGAAACGGCTGACACCTGTCCAGATCCTTAATTCTACTGAGAGAAAAAGGGGTTTAAACTAAACCTACTGAATCACCAAGGGGGTTTCTTTGGAGGAGTCTCATCAAGCACAGGCACAGGCCCCGTCCTGCTTATTGTGGTGGCAGGAAAATAAGCAAGCAAGCACATCATTCAAACTAAGATACAGTTTTGTGCATGCCCCACACCTTTTTGCACGTTTTAGACCTGTTCAGCAGTGCAGTTTTATCTTCACTTTGAGCTGATGGCAGCCACTGCTGCATGAAAGCTCCAAAATGGCTTCAGCAGCTAGAACGACTGTATCAAGACAAAGCAGGGAAAGAGATCTGAATGACCTACTAGAAACAGCTTGCGCTCCAGTGCTCAGACATTCACATCATCTAAGAAAAAAAAGATTCCCCCCGAAATGCATAAAACCAGCCCCAAATCTCAGCTCCAGAAGCAAGACAGCCTGCCCTTGATTATGGAGATTAGCACAGTAATGTGTCTGGTTAACTTCCAGCCATCCATATTGAAAATTCCTCAGTATTTGCTTCCTGTCATATTCTTTGCAGAGCAGAGCTCATATTCAAGAAGTCAAGGACTGTGGTACCCATAGTGCGTTCACAGACTCTGCAGTGTGAACCAGTTTTAGATTCCACCACTTGCCTTCTCAACTGTAACTCAGGAGTGGCTCAGGGCTGAGAGGTTCCCATCCCTGTTCCCTGGGTGTCTCAGAACCACCAGAGATGTTACCTTTGGTACCCCTTGCTGAAGATTCTTCTGTGCGTTTTAAACTTCATCTCAGGAGGCAAACACAACATTTTACAGAGGACAGAGACACTCTCCCCTCTGTGCTCTTGTTCTGCCTCATGAGAACACAGGGATGATGGGTCCCAGTCTCCTGTTTATCAGCAGTCCTGGAAGCGGACACGGCTCTGTGCAGTGCCCGTGGTCAACAGCCAAGTAAGACAGACAAGAACGTGCATGCCTGGGTGAATGCAGCTTTTTCTTCCATCTGGAGCTATAAGCCTTGATGATAAGTGTGTGACTGGGTGTTTTCATCCATAAGGAGATCTTCAAGACGTTGTTACAGGGAGTAGCTGGCACATCCCATCTATCTATCTATGTCACTATGGTATCTAGGCACTGTATAATTTCACATTATAGCGGATTATGGAAAACATTTCCCTAGAAGACTGTTGGCCCTTTAGTAACACTAATGCCCTCTTTTGTGACATTCCCCGGGACTGTTACAAGAGCGGGGCTTGTGTGCACCAAGAAATGTACCATTAAAATTACAGAGCCATTTCATACTGCATAACTCCCACTTGGGATGCTTTTCCAAAAGAGGCACTTTTCTGATCTTATTTGTGTTACTCAACTGGGGAAAGGCATTATTATTTGGAATAATAATAGAGATCATGCTGTTACACCTACAGTACTTTAACTACACTGATAACTGTTGTAACTTTTTTTCAAGCGAATAGACCTTTTTTCTCAGTCTCTGTCATTCTCCATTCATCCAGTACTGTGCCACAGGAGAAATTCTTCTGGAAATACCAAAGAAACCTGCAATGACAGTCTGTAATCTGAGCTTCTGTGAGACCGGGCATTTTGGGATTGGATTTTTCTCCTCCTAGAATAGACAGGAAAAATCTTCCCCAGCTGATTTCTGCTAATACCTTGATCTGTAGCCCATTAATGAGCAACTTATTACAAAACCTACATCTTTGTGTTTCAAGTTGTTTTGCTTTGGTTGGATGTACTGTTCATGAAAAGGTCTAGGTGCCAGAATCAGGCTTTCAACATGCCTATTTGCAATGACAAATTCAAAATTCCCTTTCCATTGATGTTCTTGGAGCCATCTTCAGACTTGCTGCTGCAGTCGCTACCACTAAATGCCACTAAATCAGTAAATCCATTTATTGAAATAGTCATACAGAAGTGCAGCAATGAGACACAAACTCAATCCAATTCAAAGCTCTTCTAAGCAGAAGGAAATAAAGATTCAGCTCTGTTCTCCAGGAAACTTGAGTAAAAAAAGGGTGGAAGCTTAAGGATGTATATGGTAAAGAAAAGGCCATTCAGGAGACAATACAAATAAACCCTAGCAATAACTCAACAGGGACAAGAAGGTAAATGGTGTCCCAAGCACTCCTTTAGCAAAGCACTGAAAATACCTCTGAGATTGTCCAAGGCCCCTTGATTCAAGATACATCTTTCCATCAGCTCTCTGAAATGCTCAGCAGTAACATCTGGAACCCCCATCCAATTATAAGATGAAATGCAGGAGGATCAAAGAGAGAGTTTCCCAGTCTCATGAGAACAAGCTGGAGCGTGGGATAATTAGCAGCTTCTGACTGCTGCTAACCACCTCTCACTCGTTAGCATTTTCCCCTGGCCTCCCCACCTGCATGTGCAGTCCCCATTGCCTCCAGAGTACCAAGGGCCCCTCCATGCACGTTTCTTTAAACCTGCCCGTAACAATCGTTGCCCTGACACATCCTGGAAGTTTATAGCGGTCTCTTTTCTCCTCTCACCATTAACCAGAGGCAATGCCTTTTGGGACATACTTGCACTGCTTGGGAGTGGGGATGAGGGCAACAGATTGGGAGGCTGGGGGGTTCAGGAGCTCCAGGGATCCTGGTGCATCTCCAGACAGGTGACACCAGGGAAGATATACAACTAAAAAGTAACAAAAGAATATTTACTTTGCTTCTAGTATTCCCTTGTGTCCAAGGAGTTCTAATCAGGATGAGAGGTGTAATTCACTGTGAGAGAGAAATGCTTGTTAGTGCACACTTTTTTTTTTTTTTTAACCAGCTAATACATCTCAAGCAGCACAGAAGTTTAAGTCTGAAAGGCACCTTAACAATAGCGAGGAGTTAAGCTGTCAGGAGCAAGACTGAATTGTGAATTGCTTGACCTTGCAAAAGAAACGTGGGTTACATGTCTGTCACACATGGGGACCCTTAGAGTTGCATCACTGGATTTGGCTTAAGTGCCTGGTCTTGTCAGGAAGAAGAGCAGTCAGCAACTCTCCTCTGTCCAAGGGACAGACTAACTCAGAAGGTATAGAGGGAAAGCTTAGACTGAAATCCCCATCCAGACCATTTTCCCCATATGCCATGGCAATTCTCCACAAGACGGGGACGTTTCCTTCTGACAAGTCAGCCAACAAATCCAGCCCTTCCCCGATGCTACGGCGTTCCTGTCTCATCACTTCGAGCAGACTCATGTCACAATCCCAGAGACAAAACCCATGGAGGGACCCTGGTCACACTGTCTGCTGACAAAGGAAAAAAACCTGATTGGGCACACATGAAATCCACAAGCAAAGAAACAAACAACCTGAAATAAGGGTGAAATGATAATGAAGATCTGGAAAGCACTGGGGGTTCCTTAGATTAAAGGTATCCTGGGAACATAGCCAGTAATGGCAGATAAGGTCAGCCTAGGGACTGCATTCTATTTTATCTTAAAAATCCAACTTTACATACAGTGACTCAACAAAAATATAATAAATGTAAATCACATAGCAGTCTATTGTGCAGATTTTGAGCAGTTCTGCATTGGAAACAGTTTACTGTGTGGTTGCCAGATTGACACAGCTCTGACCCCATTCTCCAGTCCAGACTGTCCACCTCCCCCGCTTATACAGACAAAGCGCACAGGCCCCAGAGATCTTCAAACGCTATCCCAGGCAAACCTATTTTCTCACTCCTATCGTTTGACCTGCAGGTACAACTGAGTGTTGAGGTGAGCTGCAGCCTCATCCTTTTGCAACCAGCCTCCGAGGGCAGCTCTGCCTGGCTACAGACCTCACCAGTGTAAGCTCTCCCTGCCTGCCGTGCAATGGCATGGGCTGCAGTCACTGAGAAGTCTGCAGAACCTCATTTTCTCCCTTGCTTGACAGCGACTTCCAAGCTCATGACTAAGGAAAGGATGAGTTTGTTCGGGGCAGCAGGAGTTTCAGCTAACTGATGGACGCCAGTGGATGCTGGGATGCTCTGCTGTAACAGTCTCTCCAGCTCCAGCAAATCAAATCACGAATAGAAATACATTAGATTCCTTTTCCTCCAACTCGGCTCCAGACTCCTTTTTAACAACCAGCCCCCCCCCCCCAGCCCTGAGGAAAGCCTTCTCCCTACCGCCCCACCCCCACCCCCTCCCCCGCCATCTGCCCGAGAGCCGCGGGGCGACCGCGAGCACCGAGCGGCGGGCACGGCCGGCCCTGGGCCTGGCGCGCTGCGGCGAGACGAGGAGCGGGGCCGGCCGGCCCGTCGCTGCTCGAGAACCCCCCCGGCGGGGCCCCCGCCGCCGCCGCCGGTTGCTGGCAGCAGCCCCCGGAGCCGCAGCGCTGCCGCCGGGGAGAGAGGTAATAAATAACCCGGGGAGCGAGGCGCGGAGCCCGGCGGGCGGCGCAGACTCTGACCTGACAAATACCCACTGGAAAATCATCACCTCCCGCCCCCGGGAGCCTGGAGCCAGCCCCAAGCCAGCCCCAGGCGGGGGGGCGGCTGCGCAAACACTGGGGCGCGCAGGAGCCAGGCGGCCCCGCCACCCGCCCCGTCGAGCCGCGCCGCGCCGCCGGGGGTGGCGGCAGCGGGGGCGGGCGGCGGGGCCGCGGGGCCGGGCGGGGCCGGCTGCGGAGGGCGGGCGGGGGGGAGCCGAGCGGCGCCGCCACCACACACACGGACGGCACCGCGCCTCGCCTCGCCTCCGCGGCTGGGCTGCGGCGGGGAGCGCCGCCGAGCTGACCCCCGCGCCGGGACGAGGCGGCCGGCGCTCCCCGGGGGTCCCGGCGCCGAGCGGCAGCAGCCGCACGCCGGGGAGGGGTTCTCCTGCCCCCGCCGTTGGGAGTGAGTTTCCCAGTGAGCGAGGCTCCCAGTCTGCAGGATCACCCCGTCCCACCGCTGCATGCCCTGCCCTAGAGCCTGCTCTCACCTGCTCCGTCAGAAGACACAGCACCCAATTTCCCAGGGGTAGCGAGGAGGAAAAGGGGGGCTTGGATAGATGGATGCTTTATTTTCTGCTCTATGCAATAAAGTGTGATTATAAAGAATATAACAGGGAGCACAGCTTGAATTCCAATTGGTGGAGAGCCTGTTGTTAACCATCAGGGAACTATTTATTCTCTAGCCTTACTGATGCTCCTTGGTCAATAATGATAAGGGAGGGGGGGGCGGGAAGGAGAAGTTGAAGCCATTATAAAGAAGCAATCACATTACAAAGAAGCAGCTGCAACAGCCCCCTCAGAATCTATGATTCCCTTAGGTCATGTCTGGTGTGCTCATACCACTGGCCACTGTCAGTATTTACCCTGCATCATTAACCCACCAAACAGTTTTTTTCTTGCCAGAAATGACTGATTTCTCAAGCCTGATGGCCATCATCATTCTGGAGACAGAGCAGTGCTCCCCTGCTGCTGAACCATCTCCAGTGATATTTAATAAATAAATAATAGCTGGATGGTTGACCACCTCCTCAGGAAAAGAGAAGAAAACACGTCTATTTACCATGATTAAATATTAGCTACTCCCTAATTCTGACAATCATACATATAGACATGTGGCATACATGTATACTTGCTCTAAGCCCTGATCAACTCACAAAACATTATTTATTATTTGCATTGCTGTTACATCTCCGTCCAGGACCATACTGTGTAAGGTGCTGTACAGACAAAAGGACAAAAGATGGTCCCCATCCCAAACAGCTAGATGATATGCTCCAAAACTCTGCTCTCTCTTGCATTACTGAATTCCACATGAGTTTTGCCAATGTCTCAAATAGGATCAGAGTCATACCAGGCCAGCTTTAGAAACTTCTGGCATCCAAACTGGATGCCAGATCAAAAACCCCAAACACAGCACTGAAACCTAAGCTCAGAGTTTGTTTCTTTTGCTCTGCCACAGGGGAGCTGGTTGTATTTGAAGGTTTTCATTAACTCCTCCTTTACTCCTCACTGCCATTGTTCCATCACAGGGGCTCTATAAGCCACACAGGGCTGCATGCAGATCTGAATACCCAGCAAAGATTATTTATGCCATGTTACAATGCACAACCCATGAAAAAAAAAAAAAAAAAGAGCTTCCATGTCATGAAACAGCACTTCACACCACTCACTGCTGTATTCCCAACCCCACAATGGTTCTCAAAAGTTTTTCCCAACTCTGCCTTAGACCCATTTCCCCAACCGAGATTACCTCTTGCTGCCAGCATCACAATCATCCAAGTCATGGCCTGTAAAGAAGTGGGAGGGTGGGGCATTGTTGTTTTTATCGTTGTCATGGGTTTCCTGTAACACAAAAAATCTGATGCTCCTTGCCATGTGAACGACATCAGCTCCGGGAAATCCAGGCTTTCTGACAACTTTACCACTTCCCGTGTGAGTTCAAGGAAAAGTCCTAGAGGCACAGTAATGAGTGAGGGGCAAGAGAGCAGGTGGCCAGGGGGAGTGCAGCTATGGCAGAAGATGAGCTTTCAGGGGGGCAGAGCCTGCACTAGATCGCAGAGCGGACAGAGTACAATGAAGAAAGCAAATATGGGGCGTACAAGGAGAATCAGTCACCTTGAAGGAAACAGCAACATTTTCTTAAGGAGAGGTTCTTATTCCTGTGGTCTTGCATCTCCCCTCTTTTTTTCTCTGTTACTTGCTGCAGCATTTTCAAAGGCGCTCAAGCACTGGCCCAGCTTTAAATTTTGATGTGGATGAAGCAGTAAGGCCTTGGCCATAGAAAATTGAAATTTATACATTTCAAAAACACGTATTTTTTCTCAGTGAAGACAAAAGGTCTAAGGGAGTGGAAAGCACATGTCCTTGGGCTCCCCAGATACTTAGTTCTGAAAGTCTCATTCTGACACAGCTCCAGTCTCTTTTACATTTCTTTGAAGATTCTGCCTTTAGCTTGCTAAGCAGGTTCCTGCTTTCAGTTTTCTGGTTTGGGGAGCTAAGCTATTCTGTTACCAAAGAAAGAAGAAAATTTCCAGGGTACTGGAGACATGGCACTTTTTAAGGATTTTCCAGCAAAGCAATGCTACTGACAAAACTGGGCATCTTTTTGCTCAAAAGCAAGTGACAGGCTAAGGTTCCTTCAGGTGAACACTGAAACATTATTGGCAACTTAGAAAGCATTATTCACTTGATCGTTGTTATTTACACATATGTACCCAAATGTAATGCTGCCTCTTAAAGACATTTTGAGCTGTGGAAATGTCCCTAAATTGTGACTAATTTTAAGAGCAGCACTGGGTGAAGCTGTTGTAAAGCAGTCCAGGAAAGTTCCTCCCCAACCAGAACAAGGATCAGCCTGCTTTAAGGGCAATCATTAAGTGAATCTCTTTTAATAGGCAAGATGAAAATCAAGATCTAGAAGAGTAAGCTGGAGAAGGGAGGGACATTGTTCCAGCAAGCAGCTCCTGTTGACACTATTGGCAGTTACTCACACTCAGCTGCAAAGGAATTGGGGACCATAACGATGGATAAAAGCTTGACTCACAGACTTGGTACAACTAAAACCAAATCCTTTTGTGGAAGCCAGGAAATGATGTTCATTATAGCTTAGGAGAAACATTGGAGTCACCGCTTAGGGAGAAAGCCATGTTTCTTCCCCTGTACAGGGATGCCTGTCTTTTTGCTATGTGAGGCCTTCTGTAACCTCTTTTGAGGGCAGAGGAACAAATTGTGACAAAGCCATGGCATATAAATCATAATAAAGAAAAATAATATGTAATAAGGACAAATAATATTAAGAGAACTGTGTGTGAGAGCGAGAAAGCACGCGCCTGCACACATACATATGCACAACCGCACAGAGATAGAAAAAGTGGTTGTCGCTGTTCTTCAAAGTGAACTTTTTTTCTCAGTGAGTATTTTACTGTCAACACATTGACCCCAGCCTCCTTTCACCACCTTCTTTTCCTACTTTCCCTGCCCTGCTGCACATGGAAGGCCCTTGAATAAACATGTGCAGGTATTACACCACTCACAGGGTCATGAACTGATATTACAGTGGGAGTTCCGAAACACCCAGCTCCCACAGGTCCTGTGTCTGTCTGTATACAAAGCTTTCCCGCTGCTTTGGGTTGCATTATGTCGCCTGAACAAACCACAAAGCAGGCATTATGCTAACCACAACACACAACTGTCCCCTTTCCACTGATGCTTCCAAACAACTGGTAACTCTGTCTACACTCCACACTACTAGTACAGAGAGCATGCCTTGAAGAGTGACAGAGATCCTAACCTGCTGGAGGGCTTCTTGGCTGTTTAGGGAAGATACGGTTCCCTGAAGGCTAGAAGAAACGGCAGGAGATACTCTGGTACTTCACCTTTTCTGAGCAGTTGTAATAAAGGGAACTAAAAAAGCTGCCACCTGGACAACTAAATATCCAACCTCATGCTGCTGAGGAGAGAAGCACAAGTGGTGAGAAAAAATACTTCAATGAGCACATAGCAGCTGTAGCAAGAAAACAGAAAGGAAAAAACCCTCAATGTCCAGCAGGATGCCTCATTCTTCATGTAACCCCAATGCAATTATACATAAAAGAGAACGAAAGACAGGCCCATGGCTGTCTGCTAGGGTGGAAGGAAGGAAGGCTGCATAGGTAAACACACAAGGAGAGAGATACTGGGAGGTGAGAGAGTTTAAATGTAGGTAGGAGTCTCTTTTTTTGACATGTCTAAAGCACATGGCAGATTGTTAGAGCTATTCAGAAAGTCAGGAGTACAACAGACATCACCAAGCATGAACCAGTCTTAATGCTGTGCAGAGCTTTATATACTTTCCAAATCACAGGATTTGTTAAGCATGGCCATGCTGCTTCCACTTCTAAAGCAATAAAGCTGAAAGTGCCAAAGAATGAGATTCCTGGTTTTATCTCCTTTGTTTTGTGGGACCTTTTCAATCTGAAGCTGTATTTTGGAGAAGCTGTGCTGATGGTTCTACCACCTGACTTACACGTTTGAGAGGGTTATTTTCTCACCATCTTTTCACGCTGGCTGCACAAAAGTTAAAAAGCAAGCTGCTCTCTGAGACGAGAGGAATCCTTTACCCCCACACCCTGCCCAACCTCTGGTGCTCCCAAGAACCGTTGGTAACATCTGTGCATTGCTGTGTCATTTTTAAAATGCATTTAAAACCAAAGGTGGGTAGACCTGGTTTGGTGAAAGTCTGTAAAAGTCTGTAATTACAACACTATAAATGAGCGCTGTAAAAAGTGGGAGAAACCTGACACGAAGGAGAAGTTGGGAAGCCAGGGCCCCCACCACAGGAACTCCAAACACAATGCTATAACTCATGGGCATCTGCTAACACCTCCTGAGAAGCAGATAAAACCAGCACCATCAGAAGTTCTTTACCTAGAAACCATCCCTGCATGTTTATCTGCAACTGCAAACTCAAGCTCAGGTGTTGGGTGACAGCAATCACAATTTGAATATGGATTTAGCATAGGTGAGAAGGACTGCACAGGTCAGGCTGGAGAACCTTGGGCCTCTTCTGAATTCTCAGTTAGGGGAGCAAAATGGCAAACCTACCCCTGCCACTGTCCTGCCTTCAGGGCATCCCCACTCAGGTGCACAGCTCAGCTATATGGCAACGGGGAAGCCCGCTACCTATCACACACATCTTCACCTCTCTAAGGAGGCAGGTGATAGAAGTTCTAATTTCAAAACCTGCTAATTGCAGAACTGGATTAGTGAGCCAGTTTTACACTATACAGTTATGTTTGTCAATTTGCAGAGAAGGAGGGAAATAAATACATGTTTGAGATCTTCAGGGCTAAGATCAGACTAAGAAGTAAATTTCCTAGTGCTTAAATAGCACAGCAATCCAACTTCCTTTCCATGTCCTTCTCCCTTACAGGTAGATTTGGACTTCTCAGCTCCTTGCAAAAACTGATTAATCTATTACCTGTACATTAGTCTAAAGTGGTTTTTTGTGTCCAATTCGCCACAAGAGCTTGACTAGAAAAACCCAGGGATAACTAGATTGCTAGTGTACATGATTAGCCAAAGGAAACAGGATGGATGGGTTGGTATAACTTTACAGAGCTGACTAAATTGGGGCTGAGAGTTATTTGCTGGCTGAGTTGGCCAGTTCCATTTCACGTATGATGAAACTGACTTTTCAGTCACTCAATATTAGCAACAGAAACAGTACAAGGGAAAGATTGCTTAGCCGGTTAAATGTGTATTTAAAATGATGATAGCCCACTGAGATCCAAAGAAAAAAATGTATATATCATTAACAATAATAGAAATAAAACCAGTTTTAAGAGCACACAGGGTTTGATGAATTTCCCAAATACACGGATTTATTAATTTAAAGCCTGTGTATTTATTTGTTTCTCTCTCCCCAGTCCTGCCCCCCCTTCCAACCATCTTGAATTTTTAATGCACACTGTTTCTAATGTCAGCCGTTTTTCTTGTAAAGGTTTTTTTGACATAACTTTATATTGCTACATCCTTTTGTTGTTGCCATTCCCCATCCTTGTTAGGGACTCCACTCCCCTAATGAAGCTTGTCTCCTGCCAGGACAATAAAACAAAATAGATAGAGCTGAAGTGAGCCAGTGAGAGGTGTGCGCATGTGTGTGTGTGTGTCTGATTAGAAATACGGGTGACACAAAATAAGTGCAGTACCAGCCTGTTCTCCAGGGGCTCCCAAGGCTTCCCCCAAGGTCTGTAGTTTCTATATATGGCTTTGTGTGTGTGCACGTGCATGTGCGTGTGCATGCACATGCATATGGGTGTACACACACGTGGTTTGTACAGATCTACATGCACACATCATTTGTATGGATCTGATTTTCTATACGCACATTGACAATATGGAAGGACATGCTCAGAAAATGTGTACTGCAAGTACTAGAAGTAGAGGACATTCTATAAAATTAAAAAAACAGGACTCAAAAGAGACCAGTGACTTTCTAGTCCCTAAATTTTGGGGGCATCCTTTTAGTGTTTCACAGTAACAAGTTGCTGATTAAGCTTGATCAGTAGCTTTCTAGACATCGTGTCTCTTTTTTTCCCTCCATCCATCTTCATGAGTGTCTAAAAAAATGAGAAGGCACCTTACTCCTGTTGCCATTCAAAAGAACAAACAGAACTATTTTCACAGCCCATGAAATGACAAAAGACCTCTGCTATCCTGAGGGCAACACCCACTTCTCCTTCCCAGCACTGAACTTCCAAAAGCACAGATCTGTTAGTGGCATGTACACACTGACATATTTGAGCAGTAACAGCCACTGCAAAAACCATATTGTAGCTTGGAGAAGAGCTCCTCAACTCTTCAATGCCTTCCAGCCTTAGGAACAGCCTCCTGTGCTCTTCTGGGGCAATTCCTGGTCTCACTATAAGCTATGAAAAAAATCACCAAACTCCACAATCCTTCTTTCTCTTCTCTCTATTGAGAATTAAGAAATTTAATGCTCCTGTAACTTTCCTCAGACTTCTAAGTACTTCTATAGATCCTTGATAACCAAGTCTCACAATTTCAGTGTGATGGAGATGATCAGTGATTACGCTTGTATTACAGTCTATCCGATAAAGAAGACAGAACTTAAATAAGGCTCCTGGGGACACAGAACAAGGAAGTGGCAGAGTCAGGGAAAGACACGAGGTGTTGTGAAACCCAGGTCCTCTTCTTTCTGATACACAACATCTTTTGCTCAATGTTAATGCACGCTAAAGGCTATGTAAGACTTCAGTTGCTAATGTCACCTATCAGAAGAAACCTCCAAACTATGAGCTCTGAGCAGCTCAGTCACTATGGGTTAGTGTTAATCAGGCCAGACCTGTAAAATTTCTATTAAAAAAAAATATTTTTTAAAAAGGCAATGAAACTCAAAGACCCTTGAAGAAAGGACAATTGTCGCTTCCATTTATCTTGCATTCTACTTTCCTGCCTAGCGCAGAATGCCAGCAATATTCTTCTGTTTCCACAGTGGTGCTCAAACAGATGCTTTTCCATGTTGAAGGCACGGAATGTGTATACCGTGCCTGCTGCTGTTAAGAAGCAAAGAGCCAACTGTCTCCCCAAAGGTACCGGGAATCAGGCTTGTGTGTTTCAGCTGAAAACTCCAGTTTTCCAGGCCAACAATTGCTAAGATGCAGTCATTCTGTCAGCACAGGGAAACAGCTAGGTCTGGTACTTCAGAAATAACAGAACTCACAGAAACAGCAAAGCAGTTTCAAAACACAGGATCAGCACAGAGGATCCCACCTCTCCTTTCAGAAAAGGGTTAGACACTTTGCAGCACAAGTCTTATTTAGACTGTCTATAACAACAGTGATGATGGACCAAGAGGTCCCTCTCCTTCCCACAGAAGAGAGCACATAGTGAAAAGCAGTAATTGCTGAGCCATAGTTCCTCTATAGGAAATGTCTCTTCAAAAGTTGTTTGCTATTAGGCAGAAATTTTGGAAAGGGTCCAGCAATGCATGCATACGTACCCTGAGCCCAAGCACACTTACAGAATACTAGTCCTCTTAGATGCCTCAGAAAACCAGATACCTATTAGATACACGTGCAGCAGTATTGTCTTGGGGACTAGTCTATTGCATACTCCAAAAGGCATAAAGAGGACTGGGTCTCTAGCTGAAGTAAAGATGAGGAGAAGAATCTGTTTTGACTTGTTTCCAGTGGGTTATCCAGCTTTTAAGCACATCAGACACATTAATATGAGGAGAACCTATACATATTTGTGGCTTTCATAATCTGAATTATTTACAACTATCTACAACTCAGTTGTCTGTAGCAGTGCCACATACTTCAAAACTCAAGAAAGCTCCGTCTCTTTCTTCCTATCAGACCAATTATAAAATTAAAAAACTAGAGTCATTATGTCTAGGCTTGGTTTACACACTAACTCCATACTGAAAAGCTTAATTGAAATTTCAGGTGGAAATTAATCTAGTCACCTCTTGTTCCCTAACGGATTTTGATCTGCTTCTCCACCCTGTGATAATTTCTGGCATGGTAAGTGATATCTGTTTTAAAGAAGGCTGTAATTATGAAGTCTACAGGGAACTGTAGGTCAAGACAGAGACGCAATGACATAGCTCTTACTAGGCCAGAAAAAACAGGAATTACTAGGGCTACTGACACGCTGCAGGAACAATGACAAATCAATAAGGAAAAAACCTGCAGCATGCAAGATCTGGCTCTGTTTTGTCCTTTTCAAGCTGTATTTTAATAGCTATGGAAAACGTCTGACTAATTTTATAACTAGAACAACATTCACTGTCCCCCTTCCAAAATTCTGGCTGGAAATCTAAGCAGCAGTCTCCAAACAGGAACACAACACCTGCAAACTGATAGGGTAATCTAGCCAGCAATTTTTTATCATCAGAATCCAAAAAAGCAGACTGAAGTAGAAGCAAAAGGCAGCTGAATTTAGGCATGCTTTTAAGGAAAAATAAGGATGTTTGCATGTCACTGCATACATGTGAGCAAGTATTACAACCAGATGGGTCACGATGATCAAGACCCAGTATCGACACATAGGCTAGAGATAACCAAGCACTGGGAATGATGAAGGGCTGTTACTTCTGTAAAAGGACAGGTCACAGTTCTATGAAGTGCAACCAGTTCTGACAGAGTTATCAGCAAGGCCAATAGAGTGCTTCATGAAATGGGATATCAAAGCTCCAGGATGAAGGTGGCTCCTGGAGCAGAAGCATCTCAAAGAGGTAAGCTTTTCTCTGATTTTGTCCTTAATTCACTAATGCCAGGCAGGCATCCCAAGTTGTCCCTCATACACAGCATGACACTGCAACTCAAAACATCTCTTTTCAGTCCCAAAGTCTGTACCAGCCCCTCATTCCTGCTCTATAGTATCTGGAGTGCTATTTTGAATCCTAGCCCTCCCTCATGCAACCCAGAAGCTATGCCAAACCATGGTGGGATGTAGGTGGCATTGAGATGATGGATGTAGACATGGGAGAACACGTGTGCATGGAAGGTGGAGAGCTCTTTTGTCCACAGAACAATGGTGGAGATATTAGGAGAGTCAGAGAGAGGTTTGGTATAGAAGTAGTTCATTTTGGACTTTTGAAATCCCCTCCACTACCATGTCATCAACTTCCAAAGAGCTATGATTTCTTCTGAAGCATATCTATCCCTCCCTTACAATTAAACTGTGTGCCTCTGCTGGATCCTGACATGTTCCCTTCTAGCTGAATTACTGGTACACACTGCAGCCAAGAGACAGATTATATCAGCTCACAACAGACCATGATCCAGAAGGTCCCAGGTACAGTAATACTTAAAAACTTCCCAGGGGAGCTGTCACAGTGAAGACAGAAACACAAATATCAGCATCTGTGGTTGCTGATAATCTCTTAAACAAGACAAAGTTCACCAAACTGCTGAACCTCTTGATAACCAGGACAAAAATGGCTTGGAAGCTATCATATTCCTAAAACCTAAAATGTTACATTGCCTTGGCCGTGGTTACAATCTATTTTCTCCTTGATTTGCTAATGCCAGACAGGCCTCCCAAGCTGTCCCTCATACACAGCATGTATCTAATCTAATCTAAGCCAATCTACCTGTCTACTTTGCCTCTGGTGTCATCAGCATTACCCTGTCAAGCTTGGAAGCTGTGGACAGCATGCCTCAACCAGAAAAGAAGATAAAATTCCTGCCATAGATAGCCTGCAAATTAATGTCTGATGCATGCTCCTTTTTTTGCACCATACCATCCAAAACCAGGGGCAACTGCTCTCAAAGATGGCAGGACTGTACATCTGCATTCTGCTGAACAATGGAAAGATTGAAATGTTAGTACAGACTCAGCTCATCAATTCCTCTACTAAATTTGAACAGGAATTTCAAAGACATACACCACAAACTTTGGAGAATGGGAAACCTCAAGAGGGTATCAAAATTATGTGGGACCTATCTTGTGTCTAAAGCGTACACCTCCTCTTTGTACCAGAGCTGCACATTTGCTATCTTTCTGGACAGCATCTAACATACAATCAACAACAGTACATCACAACAACGATTGCCCATTGTGTCTTACATATAGCAAGGTGCATATGTGAGTGTGCTCTTGAAAAGCTGTTTCAACATAAAAGCATGAAAGTCCGAGTGAGACCTCTTCCAAATCAAAACCAATATGTCTGTCCCAAGGCAAGTTTTGATCAAGGAGAAGAAAAAGAGTCATAACAACTACAATGACATTAAGACAAAACTATTGGTTTCACACAAACAGACTCCTGGGTGGCAGTGTGAAGCCAAGAAAAGAAAGAATGGGTCTTTCACGGATAGATGGATCACAGAAGGGGAATATGCTACACAACCAGCAGTTCTGAAGGGCAGATGTTATCTTCCCCTTCGGCTGTCCTGAACAGACAATGGGACCAGCAGTGTTATGATCTAAAAAAGACAATGGGCATGACAGACAGAGGCACGGTGGGACTGTCAGTAGACCAATTATTTAAATGGAGAGAATCCATACAATATTTTTTTGAGGGGGGAATTTGTTGTTATTGTTTATTTTAATTGGATTTCATCAAGGAGGGCAAAAACCAGCCCTGCTGAAAATACCCCACTCACAGAGATGCTAAAGGACACCCAGCAGGTTCACAGCCGCTGCATAACACATCCCAGCCATCTACGATTTTCATGCTTAGGAGGTGCAGGCTGTGCTGTATTAATACGCAAAGTGTGCCTGCCTTCCCAATAAAATGGAAAACGCTATGATTAAAGGCAGTCAGAAGACATTAGATGGATAGCGCTGAACTACAGGCTTTATTTCCTACACACAGAAGCCCCACAGGAGTGCTGATGAAGTACATGCCGGGGAGATTACCAAAGGCAAAACAGAGCTTGGAAATCAAAAATGCTTGAATACGTAGAAGGGGAAGAAAATGAGGAAGCTCTTTACAGTAGGATTGAATTAACATAGTACCTCAACCTGGTCTCTCAGACATAGGCCCTCTGGGCCACACATATCTGGAGGTAAACCAAGCACCACTGCTCATACAAGCCAAATACTGGCACATCATCTTGAGGGAAGAAGCTGAGTGAATCATGGCATAAAGCCCAGAGAGCTTCACAATTCGTGGCTGCACAAGCCTGAGACAAAGCTCAGAGGGGACAGCCCTTTCCTATGCCCCCCTCTTTCCTTCTTAGCATCAATGCGTTCTCCTCTACTACCTACCTGGGATGGGAGAGGAAAACACAGCAGAAGAGTACAGCATGCTGGATAATTTACAATTAAACCCATGAAGATGAGAAGATAGAATGGGAAACATTAATAACCGATTGCAGAGTTCTCTTTGCCTTGCTGTGAAGGGCTCACTCTAAATCATCCACATAGCTTTAACCCTCCTGGCTCTGCTCTGCATTTCAGCCCCAAGCCACAGAGCCAGTTCCCCCCACTTCCTCTTCCATCCTGTCTCTAAACACTGCTGCACCCTGTCACTGGCGCACTCTGTGCCCATGTTTCATTACTTGCATTTAATTAAAAGAGATGGCAAAGTCAGGTATATTTATGGGGACTTCTAGTCCTCCCACTTACATTTTCAGTTGCTATGGGTTTCCTTCCAGATTTCACTCTTTCTCCCCCACCCCCACCACGTAACATGCACTAGAATAAAGTCTAATTCTGCTATGTAATTGGCTGTATATTTTAGGGGTCCATCTATCCCAGTGCTGTGAAAAGAGAGGCCTTCAAAAAATTACTGTAAGGGCAGAAAACCCTGGGGGAGAGAGTCCGAAGTGCTTTGTTCCCTCAAATGACTGCTGCCGAATCATTACAGGTACTAGGCTGGAGTGCTGAGCGGAGCAAAGGCAGAGCCAGCCACAGCCTCGATGCTACTGGACAGCACCTTACTGTTGTAGTTGCAGTTGTCAGCAGTTGTCAGAAGTTGCACCTTTGTCCAAAACCAGAGTTTGCTGTCCTGCTTTGCCTGTCTGAGAGCAGGAGAACCACCACAGGGGCTGACCAGAGTGCAGTGCATGCCAGCTCGGTGTGCAATTCCCATGAGGTACAGATGCCTGACGTATATTCATGCAATAACTCTTCAGTTTCTAGTGCTGCTCTCGACTGCTAATACTCCAAAGACACATGATACTCTTTAAATGAACCACTTCCACCACAGACTTCCTAGAAAGTTTGGGAAAAGGTCTCCACATTTCTGTATTCCTCAAACTTTAGCTGCTTTTTGTCTTTAGGGAGGGATTCCTTCCACCAGCAACATGCCCCCAAGTGAAACCACACAGAGGAGAGGATGCACATTACTTCTAGACTGCCAGCTTAGCTCCAACATGGGTTTGCAGAACCACGTGTAATGATGATGCATGTTACTGACTTACCCTCTTAACCGCAGAGTTGGTTGTAACAGTGGATGTGAAGTATGTTGGAGTTAGCTGTGTTTGAGGAAGCCTGTGCTGCTGTCTGTTAGAACCCTTTTGGAGACAAAAAGAGAAAATATTGGTTCAGCACACTGCAAGATTATGAAATACTTTTTCTTTTCTTTTTTTTTTTTAAATGTGCATTATTTAACAGATCAACACATATAACCGAGAAGTGTTAAAAAGGTGACATTTATGTAAATGAAAGCACTAATGATACATCAACATTGTGTGTGCTGTATTTAAGGAGAAGAAGCTCCTTAAATATTTTTTATTTAAGATTATTTTTATTATTATTTAAGATTATTAATTTACTAATTATATTTGTGTATAATAAGAAGCTCCACTCAAAATATTACAAATACTGCCAGCAGCTCCAGATCACCACAAGACTTTCTTCTACAATTACCTGTAAAGAGGAAACGTGCACACACAAAAAAATTATCTGACCTGTTCTACCAGCATTTAGGATGAGATATCTGTACTAACAACAACAGGAACTGCCCATATGCAGTGACAGCACTTGCAGATGAGCCTGCCGCACCACTCTTAACGTGTTCAGCACTTAGCAGGATTTACTGGTTGTCACCTTTCTGCACACAAGGAAACCCCTCTGCATGAGTACCCACACCTGATACCAGCATAGCAAAGTCTCCCCTCATATCCAAATTCCTACTGACCCACAGAAATTTAAAATCTCCCATTCACTGCTGAATCCAAATAAAACACTGCAAAACGTTTACTTTACTTCTAAGTACAGTAAAACTTTACTTTAAATTAAAAGAAGATAAAGACGTAAGAGAAGAGGAAGGAATTCTTTGAGGTTGGCACATATATGCCTGCCCCAAAACCATGCAGAATTATGGCCAAATCTGTATGCCTGAATGCCACTGAACAAACTTTTCTATTTTTCTATCATTTCTCCATGATGTTAGCAGATGCTAACACCCCTTAATTCATAGTTTTCCACATTCTAAGTTTCTATCCAATGCTAATGCTATTGAAACATCACCTTAGGTTTTTTTTCTTCTCTCTCCTGTGAATTTCATGCTGGGTTTCATATTTCCCTCCATTTTTTATTGAATAGTTTATTAAGAAAAGCCAACTGTACCTCCACTCCATCTGCTGGAATAGCACTGATGAAAAAAAACCCCACCTCACAGGAGACAGTTTTATTCTGTTGATCGGAAGTCTGCCAGACCAATTTATGATTGGACATAAGATCTCCAAATCTGAATTTATGTGTTGTAGTATAATGACAGGTCAATGAGATTAAAAGTATGTTCATGAGGGAGCTGTAATGCAATTTGAGTTTCATGGTTCTGTGGCAATTGGGCATTCACTCTAAGAAAACCTGCGTTAATAAAACACTTGCAGTCCTCGGCAACAATCTGCACATTATTCATTATTGCAGCCCGGCTGTGGTCACCTTCACCAACACCCTCTCACCATAAAAAGAAAGAGAGGGAGAGAGAGAGGGAAAGCAATTCTCCACCCCCCCATTCAGATGAAGACATCAGAGAGATAGTGCCATCGATAATGAATGGGCTGAATTAACAATAGAAATGCTTTTCTTCCTTATCATATGGTTCACATAATCAAAACGGGGAGGAGGAATAGGAGAGAAGAAGAAAAGTCTGAGCCTCACATACTGGTCTCCTCCACCAACTGAAAAAATATATGGACTAAACGCAGACCAGCAGCTTCTAATCGCATAAAGGGTAACTCCCTTGCCTTCAAGGAACCCCATTTATTGAAGAAAGATCACCCTACATACCTTAAACACAGGGCTTAAACGAGTCTTAGCCAGGTCACAGAGGTTTGTGTAGGTCATCTGAGTCAGAACAAACCTGCATGAACTGTAGACATGGGACACGCAGCTGCATTTGGATAAAGGGCCAAAAAGCCTTGCTGTTCAGAATGCAGGTCTGGCTTCAAAACAGGTTGGATGCAGCAAGTCCTGCAAACTTTAGGTTCGAATTAAAATACCTCCCAGGGTTGGCACCCAGACCAAGATTTAGGTTAGTATGTTGTCATGATAACTTTCAAGTGAAGCTCAGATCTTGATCCAAAGCTACCTTTGGGGTCAAAGTTGTTTTGCTTCTACCATTCTACTTCACTCTGTGTCTCCCTGCAAATAACTACCAGTCCAAGCCCAAATCAAATTCCTCATCTTGCTTTAGCGTCACACCCAAACTCCTAACTACTTCTACCTAATACAGGAACACTGTCACCCTTTAGATAACACAAAGCACCACGTAAACAGAAGGGAACCTGCAGTAAACCCAAAAGTCATCATCTTTTCCCTTTAAGATGTTTCATTCTTCATCAATGCTTCTTTTCTTCATCATCACAGTAAAGATTTTAATTCAAGAAGGATTACAGGATATAATCATTTGGTGGTAGGGAAACTGTTCCATGTTTTGTTTCCATATGGACTCTGCCTAAATAAACCAAACTCCTCATGCTCCTTTCCCCATGCAAGTACAAAGCCCAGATTCACCTTGACCCAATTTAAGAAGAGCTGAGAAACCACAATTCTCATATACTTCAGTAATTGCTGTAGGTACCTAGCACTTCTGGATATTAAGCACAAATGCTGAAAAACTAGAGTAGAAGCATATGGAATGCAACACCAGCAGCCCTGAGGACAAAGGAAGGACATGAAGAAAGAAGCCTGAAAAGGGACAGGGCCAAGGGAGCTGTTATTTTTCTGTATATTTTCATAAATAAAGGTTCACCATGTTGCAGTTTGACTGTTCCAATCACTTGCAATGGAGTCCCAAATCAGAGATCCCCGAGTGCCTGCAGAACTGTTACTGCCAAAGGGGCCAGAAAATGTTTGTTGAGCAAACCCATCTCTGATAGGCAATGAGATACCAGGACGTCCCTGTTTCACCATTGTTTAATCTGTTCTGTTGTCAGGCAGGGCACTGGGCCAGTAAAAGCTCCTACTGCCTCAGCTTCCGAGGTGGACTGGCTTCAGAATTTATACAAATGAAAGAAGAAATGAAAAGCGCCAGCAGCACCGATCTGATTAGAGAGTCATTTATTTTCCGGTCGTTAATAATTTGTGCAATAAAAGATTGTGTGCCTTTCTGAGTTAGTAGGAGTTTTTGGCACAAATTTCCCTCTACACTGGTGTGAGTCTGTGCTTGGAACATAAATTATTAGTTTCTTATCACACTCCTCCTCATTTTTCATGCTGCCACAGCTAAAGCACCAGAAGCCAACCCCTCAGTCTTGGTCTTGTTTTACGCTGCATGAGAAAGGCAGCAAAGATGGCTATTCCATCTTTAATTACACGAACTCACTTTTGCGTTGCCTCTCCCTCAATCTTCTTCCCCACCTGAATACTGGCAGGTGCATGCACTGTATTGTGTCTGTGTGTATGCCACTGTCTGCGGTGACAGGCAGGTACTCTGCCATTCGCCAGCTACATTTCTAATGAAAGCACTGTTCTTTGACAACACTCACGAGTAAGGAAATGACAGGCTTCCACCATCCTGCCAGCTTCTATCACATATTTGTTTGGAATACTAGCAAGAAAGTTGCACGTGTGCATCTCAGTGTGAGGAAAAAAGGAGACTGGAATTCATACCATCCTTGAAAGGGTAGGAGGAAAGTACTGGCACAGAATCAGGCTGTACAGAAGATGCCTATATCTCCAGTTGCAGGTTAAGAAGTTTCAGGTCTTGGATGTAACTAAGGAACTGCTTGGGCTTTCTCTTTCTATAGCATTACACAGGTAAACGCTAAGAATGCCTCAATGTTCCTCTGTAAAATGGATGCTTTACTCACATTTCCGAAGTACGTGAAGCTCAGGGGGGGAAATACACTAAGGGTTAAAACTCATTTTAAAGCTATCAAAACATCCTTCTTGTTTCTCTGACACACAGCAGCTGAAATGCTCTTTAGGGATGTTAATTGTTTTGTCAAATACAGCAGTTCACATATAAACCACACCAGAACTCTTGGACCTTTCCATATGTCAGCCTCATGGTCTTCCCCATTCAACGTGTCTCTTTCAGTTGTGTCCCAGGAACAGTTGCACCAACATCTGTTTAACTTCAAAAGAAGTACTGACAGATTCAGGCGATGCAGCATGTCTGTCATCTGCCAACATACTTGCCAAGGGCTGTGCAAACCATGAGCTCCTACAGATAAGTGAAGTCAGGAGGTGCAGCAGTAGCTTTGCCTTCTCTTCATTGAAAGACAACTACCCAACAGCTGAGAGTGTTTTTCTGTGCAGCGCCTGTTCACAGCAGTCTTTGCATTCACATTCTCTTTTTCTCTTTTTACATACACCACCGGCAACTCTAGTTACTCCTCTAGTCACAACCAAAGCCCACTACTCTCCCTCCCAGATTCCTGAAATGTTGAATACCTGCTGTGTAAATGAGGTTGGGGGAGTCCAAGAATGGCTGTGCACACTGGAGGTGTCTACTACAAAAAGCACATGTGCAACAAGCTCCAGTGGAGCCACAGGTTGGAGATCACGGGGCGTTTTATTCACTTCACAGAATGCTTTTTCCCGCCAATATAGCTAAGCACAAGCAGCCATACCAAGGCCCGATGTTGTCTATCAATAACAGAATGATGTGATATGCTTGGGGCACTCCCATGTAGGCATGTATGTTACAAGGAGCACATGTTCCTCTGTTCCAAGAGGATTTATAACCGGGGTCTTAGGCAGGCACAGCACACACATAAGGGTGTATTGTCAAGTCAACAGTGATTGATGGCTCGGTGCTCGACATGTCTCTGGTGATTACACTGCATTGGTGAGTCAGTGATCATTTCAAAATGATGTTTATGTCTACAGGATAACATCCTGTAGTTCATACTATGTTCCAAATGTCCGTCCTGAGTTCTTATGATCTGCTGAAGGAGCATCAATAGGGCTCTGTTTCACTGGATTAATTCCTGTCAGAATCAAAGAGCAGCCTTTCCCCCCACTGTACAGCTAAAATCTCAGTAGCCAGCGGCATGTAATGGAGCTGCAGAGCAGCACATCATCCTTATCAAGGGTAGCGGGATGCCCCTGCGTGCCCCTCCCCACACACACTCACACACACCCCACACACCCCCAGTAATTTAGGAAGCCCATGTGCTGCAGAACATTCCCCAAGACTGCTATCAAACGAAAGTATTGCTCACACACAACAGTCCAGTCCACCTACCACTATCTCACTGAGTACCTATGTTAGAAAACTCCCTTATCAGCCCCACCCAGGAAAAGAGCACGTCTATGTCAAAAATGTTAACACAGGAGAGACTCTAGCTGCAGTCAGTTACAGCTGTAATAAGCATATTTAAAACAAAAAAAATTAATGTAAACAGAATAGTTGCATGCTTTATCTCTTATCAGGTCTGCTCTTGAAAAAATTCAAGGACAGGAACACCAGCATCACACAACTCCTTCAGAACAAAGATCTACAGATCACAGTAGCCACCTCTCCAGTCTACCACAAAATTACACTAATGGACAGAAAAGAGAAACTACCAGGTTCACATATCCTATGCTGTTTGCCATCACTACTCTGATTTTCTCCTAGCTCACTCCCAGTTTGGACCCCTCAGTTTAAAGCTGCAGGCTAGGCTCGAAAAAGCCATCTAGTTACTTTTGAAATCAAGGACTGAAATCATGACTGGAAGCAGACACTGAAAAAAAAATGAGTGAGCAGAAGGTTATTTCACTGCATAAAGACCCAGAAATAAGGATGAAATAGAGACACCAGCTTCAAACACACATCAGCCGAGAGGGTACCTGAAATCAGGGCTCCTGATTCATTGCATTTAGAAGAAAGGGTGACTGTCCCTTCAGGACCCAGGGACCCTAATACTGGGTAATTTAAGTCCTTGGAACAGGCAAATTTCTATCCTTGGAGAGAAAAACACTGAAAAAAACACTGAACAGAAATCATCTTATGTTTTCACCATGACCCCAGATTGTCTTACAACAGCCAATGCATTAGAGGACAGATCCTGAATGCTCCAACAAGCACATCTTCACTCTTCCTGTGATCAAACAGTTTTAAAATATTTATCACTTTTTTCCACTTCCCAAGAGAACTCCCTTTATCACAACTTATTCTAAATTTGTTCTGCTGCCATCAGCACCTGCCAAGGCCACGCTTACTGAAAAATAAATCGGTAGCATGCCACAGGCAGGACTTGTCAAAAATACCGTCTCCATGGTGCCTCTTGGAGGACCCAAACTGGTGACATTTCCATGCCCTCCCCAATTCCTTAGTCACATCCCTCACTGAGACAGCTGGCCAAATACCAGCTCCTATGCAAAAGATGAAACCAAACTACAGAAATGTTTAAAATTTCTAGTGAAGCAACAACAAGACTTTGAGGGGAGATTACAACGGAACTTGTCCAGCAAAGATTCTGTGGGTTTAAAAGCAGCAAACATATATCACAAGAAAATACTTGACAGCCAACATGGAACTGGACTTCAGTGTCCAGTTAAAGGTTAAAAGCAGGCTGACAGCTCTTCAGCAGAGTAGTCTGGTTGCAAATCATTCTCAAACAAGTCCCTGGAAATCCGGTGTGCATCATTTGCTCAAACCTTGCCAGCTTAATCTGAATAATATAAGAAAAATGGTCCCTACAAGGCTAAATGCTATCAAGGGTAGGACCACCCAGGAAGATAAATCAAGTAGCATGCATGGCTGAGACCCTTTAAAAGAAACAGTGCACTTCCTACTTTCGTATCTTGACATCTCAACACTATAGTAGTAACACTCAGTCACTCTCTTCCTAAGAGGTCAGCACTTCAAGCAGATGTCCTTCTCCAGACCCCTTTCTCTTCTTTTTTCCTATAGCCAGCATGCCATTGATTTCATTCGTGATGCTTCTTTGCACAGAAATAGCAACCATCATCTGAAGTTCATGCAACACTTGGCAAACAGTCCTTTCTCAGCTTCCAGTAGTAGGGTGGGAAGCCAGGGAAGAAGCAAACACGGGCAAATATTAGTATAATTTCCAATGTGCATGGAAGTAATGCCAAAAAAAAAACAACCCATGCTTTAGGAGCAGTGCCCTGTAGTACTAAGAACCTCATAAAAACATTCTGCTATTCAATATTCTTGAATATTTCAATACATAGTTGAATTTCCAAATCAATTTCTTGTATCTTTTCTGCTTTTGTCTTTACTTCACAGTGTTTAACCTCATGGGTATTTGCTGCCTTACAGTTCTGTGCACAAAGATTCAGATAAATCAGCTTATTCCCCTTGATTTGTCTGTGGAAAAACGAAGGCACAGAGCAAGCATTTGGCATTTCAGAATCAACAGCAGACAACTTTTTTTCCTTACACACAAGCAATTCCACGTGTCCAGACTGTTCTAAAATGGACCATGCGTGTTACTTACTACCTACTAAGCATAAAATAATTCAATTATTTTCCTTACATACAATGATACTTAACTTCAGTATTTCTAGAAGGGGCAGTGATTCCCCCCATTTCTCCAACCCTTCTCAGTCTGAGCTTTGCACATATATCTTCTGAAAAATCTGCCACTGTGCACACACAAGCTGTATTGCACTTAATGAGGCACTTCAGGTTCAATGAGGTCCTTCATCTTTGAAGTTTTAGCTCTGTGCTTCTCCCTTCCAGGCATCTGAGTTGGCTCCTGCACAACCTTCATTATGGTAGTTCTTTTTCCTGAAGTTATAGCCCTGTGGTGGTTCCTTTCCTGCCTGCCTGAGGCAGGAGGCTAAGGGGTTAGAACTCCCGGGTTCTGTTTCCAGATCTGTCCCAGAGCTGTTGTGACCTTGACAGCAAGCCAGGAAGGTAGCATATTTCAAACTTGGGTGCCTAAATTCAGGCACCTGATGCAACCTTATTTACTGAGATGATAAGCATCCATAGCTCTTATTAAAAAAGAGCAATAATTATGATAGTATCTAGTGTCTCATACTTCTCTCTCCCCTGCTGTTTTCACATTTCATTAATCCCAAATCTGCATCTCCCCGTCACTGTAACAGCCAAAGCTAATGCAAGCTTTATCTTCAAACCCAGTATAACTTATACTCCCAGTTCTTCTGGAAGCTACACTCTACTGTCAACAAAACCTTCACCTGCACGCCTGAAAGATTAAATGAGAACCACAGATATGAGTTTCTGATATCGAGCAATGTGTTGTCCTGCCTCCCCTAATCCTTTTGCTATACACCACCACAGGAGGAAACAGAAGGTTTGATTTTCTTCCTTGGGATCCACAGTACTTTTCACATTCTCAGCACTGAACCAGAAAGAATAATATACATGCTTGGATTGTGGACTATTGCATGTCTATACAAAAATTCACACAGCTCACTTTTTAACTGACCTCGCAATAGGTCCATAAAGCATGAAAACTGAACCTTCCAGCCGAGCACTTTACATGCACACCCTTCCCACAGACCTGTAACTGCTTAGACAAGGCTCTCTTTATCTGTGTGGTCACAACATAACCTTTTGTTAAAAAAAGGTACCGGAAAATATGTGCTATGGATGCATAACATTTCAAGGTGTCTGTGTGGTACCGTGAATGTGGAGGAGGACTAAACAATACTTTATTATACCGCACGTGTGGTTCTACATCAGCTGGACTGTGTGAGTGATCTGAGCATCCCTTCCATGAAATCGAAATAGCCAGGGAGAGAGGTTCTGCCCTAAGCCCAGTGCCATCTCTGGGAGTGGCTGATTGTGCAGAATTGCTTAACAATGGGAATGAGACTCAGGGGAGGGTACTTCTGTTTGCTGCTGGCACTCCTCCCCTAGCAGAAGGAGTTCCAGGCAGGCAGCACCCCGAGGGCCCGGGCAGGGGCAGAGCTGAGCTAGGCAGAGTCAGCGGGAGCCTCACCCACCACAGTGCCACGGAGCCTGGCTGGAGCCCACCCGGCGGGCTGGGGCTGCGGGAACAAAGTGGCAAAAAATAAAGCGAAAGTGGCCCGCAAGAGCCCCCAGCCCCCATCCCCCAGAGCCCCCCACAGTGCTGGCGAAACACGCGAGGCAGCGTTGTGGTGGGTGCTGAGGAAGAGGGGCTCCAGGAAACCACACACCTAGCAGAGGGGTGCCAAACCCCACGCACCAAACCCACCCTCGGTGAAAAGGTATTCAAAGATGGAGAAGTGTGGCAAGGTCACATAGGGACGAGCAGGAGAGAGCAGAGCACACAGAGGGGGTACCCTGTACCTGGCACAGGTGCACTACTGCAACATGCGTGGCCAACCTCACAGGAGGGCAAAATAAAACGTGGAAGCTGCACATGCAAATACAGTCAACACCGGCATGCCAAACACATTTGCAGCAAACACTGGACTTTTGTCTCCTGTACATGCACAAAGCACCAACCTACAGGATTTCTCAGGGCAACACCACCAGAGAACAGTGTCACACATAGTTGGCTTCATCTTCATGAGCCGTCACGATCATATACGATGATCAAACTGTGCCAGCAGTGGCCTATGACTAGCATTCTGCACATCCCTATTGGTACTTTTCCTGAATATTTTAGCAATGAACAGATTCCACGCTGAAACTTCCACGTTTCTGTTTTGTCTCTTGGACACACAGGTACAGGCATGAGACATAGGAAAAGTCTACGTCATCAAGTGCCACGCTCCAGCTGAGTAGGAAAGAGACTCCAAGCACTGATGTTGTGGCAAAAGGACAAAGTCACCATCAGAGCCCCATTCCTTCAAGCCACATCTGCCAGAAGATTCTCCACCTTTCATGGCTACAGGCTTTGGCACTAAGCAGTTTTAAGATTCCATTTCCCCCGTTTAGCCTACAAAAGGATGTACTACTACTCATCTGTAAGTCACAGCCATTGATCTCAGCCCTTGCTGCCACCCACCAGAAGCTTTGCAACATCAGATAAAATGCAATGACACAAGGCTCAGCCTGGTGTCCTCTCCCTCTCCTTTCAGCATGATGGACCATCTTTAAGAGAAAGGGGTCTCCTTTGTACTAGAGATGAAACTGGGACAAGCACCTTATTCTTTTGTTCCTTCACACAGAGATGCATTTGTTTCCGGTGAATGTAAGGGAGATGATGGAAGTTGTTTCCCCTATGCATGCTCCTTTTTCCCTCTGACAGCATTTCACTTTATCAGAAACACTGATGCAACCCACAAAAGCCAGCTAATTTAAAAACTAAGTCAGGACTAGAAGCATGTTTTAATCGCCGCTTTGTCTGAACTCACAAGTTTTGAAGATTTCCTCCTTCTGGCTTCATTTTCAAATAGTTAAAAAATATTTCCTATATAAGAGGAAGGCTTTTTGTATTTCAGCAAGAGTGTTAAAAATTTCACTCATTTATCATCATGGTCCCATTTTCAGTTTTGCCTTCCTGGAAATCATTTTGGGATGGGGAAGACAGATTGTATCTCAAGTCATGACATTTCAGTAAAACGCCATCACTTCTCATCACAAAATTATGGTGTTTTGCCCCATATCAACAAGTCATATATTGAGGAAATGATTTTTGTTCTCTCTTGAGTTTGCATTGCAGAAAAATTAAGCATAGCAATCTACAAAATATCTGACTAGATTCAGCCTAACACCGATCCAAAAATGGGCCCAAACTTGCTGCGGTTATCAAAGTTCCTTTCTACTTGATATTACAGGGAGCGGGGAAAGAAGTAGCGTGTCACAAGCAACATTCAGCTCTAGCATAAAGGGATATGACACCTATTAAAGCGGAGTTGTGTCCACTTAGCTACAGGAAGGCATTTGATCTCACTGTTAAGCAATACATAGGAACCAGATGGTGTGGAAGGAGCTGTTATGCCCGAAATATTTAACTTTGACTCTAAATACACATCCTTGACTTCAAACTGTTCCAAATCACCACTTCAAGAAAGATTTTCTTTAGTGAAGCTGATTTTCAAAACCAGATACTTTTTGAGGATAAAAGTGAGGTATTTGGCATCTGGTTTTCAGAGCTGCAGAGCCTTTCCACAGCTTCCCATTGACTTGTACTGGAGTTACAAAGGTGTCTGGAGAAGGACTTGCAGGGTATACTTGTTTCCATGCCAACAACTACAAAAAGGGTTCAGATACAGAGCAGCTAATTTTCAAATGACAAAACTATCTGTCATTTAAATTATGTTTGCTTCTTCTAAGCAGCTGGGGGGGGGGGGGGGCTAATCCATATTGTGGAGTAAATACCTGCAATATTTTATTATTAAAATTTAAGTTGTTTTTGAATTATGGAAACATAAGAAAGGGGCTTTGTGTTTATGCCTGTAGACCATTGGCAGACAAACTTTCCAGTAGAATCTAAGGTAATTTTACCTGAGCACATCCCAGTGTAAGAATCTGTCGGTCAGGACATGATGCCAGCCCTGCCAAAACAGGTGAATAAAAATGGCAATGAGACAAGCCTGAAGAATTTTAGTCATACTGCTGTGCAAGCAGAAGCCAGAAGGAAGCAAGAGTCCTGACAATGGTTCTGGCGAAGCTCTTATTGACTTCAGTGAAAACTTTGCCTAATAAAGGGTGGCAAACTTAACACCTCATAATGACCTGCTCAGCACAAAGGGCCAATTCATCACAGCAGAGCAGAGATTACTCTCTGGCTGATAGCATGCACTTAGCACCTTCCTGAGGCAAGAAGCTGAGGAAGACTGGAAAATAGCACTACATCAAATGGGTAGGATTGTGCTCCTCAGTCCATCCCACAAGGTAGCCAGAGGAGAGGCCCTAACACAGCAGCAAAGTATTCCACAAAACTCAAGCCTCTGCTGTGTACCAAGCGCGATCACTGAAAGCTGAGCCTGGGAACCCAACCCTCTTCCTTGCCAGCACTTGTTGCGCTGGCTCAGAAACACTGACAATCAGAATGTGGCAACTAGGTTAACCTCTTAATTCAGGTGCTGCCTCCAAAAGTTGTTTTAGCATACCAATATAATATTTGTGAGAGAGAGAAGAGTTTGATTTTATCAGAAAAGTTCTATCCAAACAGCCCTTAAAAGGATGCAGCTATAGCATCATGATATGTGCTTTATCTTAACATAGCTTAGTGAGGTTATATGGCTTCAATTACATTGGTCTAGTCAGTGGAGTAAAACCCTTAAATAGGGTTCATTTCTGATCTAAAATGGAAACAAACCGTCTTAAAGGCATTTTTGTGGGCCCTTGGCAGACATGATTTTAACTAACATGTAGGTCATAGGTACAAAGAACACAGCACAGCAGAAATCCGTTCAAGCCTTTGCATCGTTTGCCCCTTCAGGCAAGAAATTCCCAAGAAACTTGACTAATTTTTCTTAATTCCAGAAAAATGCTGGGATGCAGCTCCCACTGAGAGAAAGAATGGCAGAGCTCAAAGCTCTTATGAGCAATTGCTCACTGAGAATCTCTGCTAGGAATTATAACTTGGGGGTGGTGGTATGGAGGGGAGAGTACAGAGCAGAAGAGGCCCACGATGATCAGAGAAAATAATCTCTTTAAAAAAAAAAAGTATGGGAAGAGTTGCTCCCTAGATGAGTTTTGAATGCCAAGTTTCAGCAATTTTTGGTGCCATATTATAAACCCTTAAAAAATGAGATTTAAGGCTTCTTATCGATTAGATGGACTACCCTTTGTGCTCATAATTTTTACAGAAAAGAAATGATTCTCACTCTCTTCTTCTCCTAAAATCAAGGGGGGAAAAAAGCCCTGAGGAAAAACCTAAGTTCCTTTCAGGGATGAGCTGTTCATTCTTGGGACAGAAAGCCTGGAGGGTTCTCTGCAGTTCCTAAATAAAATGACAGGGGTGGCCCCACAAAGTTGTTCTAGGGTTAGTGCTCTTAACTGACCCTTCCCCATTCATCATATCAATTCAGTCACTCATTGTGAATGACACAGCATGACACCACATGAATTATCTCTGACCTTCAGGAGGAGCGGCTCCTTAGATCAGGTTGGGGTCATGAGGAGGGCAGAAGGGAGCAGTTGGGCTATTAGACCTGGGGATTAGTGGAATGCTTCAGCCTCCAGAGCAAAAAGGTGATGTGTTCACAGCATGAATCTGTCCTCATGGCCCAAGTAACAGTGGTGTAATCTCAGCCATCAAGCTCAGGAGTGCGTGAGGTAACTCTGTCTGTAGGATCACGAGAAGCCCATTTGAACTGCTTTGAGTCAGCTGTGGGCACAGCAAAAATGCCTGACCCAGGCTGATTGCACCACAGAAGCCACAACCAGGATGGGTGACTGCAAAGTGGGCAATCCTGGTGTCTGCTGCAAATTGGCTTGCCACAAGGCCACGGAGCTGAGAGATTGTTGGCATTTCTATTAAATGCACAAATTACTGGGTGTTTATTATTTGTCTGAAAGTTGTGCTTTGCTTCTTGTAGAAGGATGGAAGAATTGCCCCAGATTACATCCCTGCTCCAAGGAGTCCAGCACTCATCCTGCCTCCTGCAGCAGACAGTGCTCGGTACTCCAAAGGAAGGTAAAATCTTAGGACTCACCCAGGTTTGGGCCCCATCCTGACATTCTTACGTTCAAAATTTAGATGCTTTTTCCGTGTGTTGAATAACCAGATTTTGCCTATACAATATTATAAATATAATCTAAATGTCCTTAGATACTTTTAGCCACAGAGAAGGACTTAACCATTTTACTTTAAGGCATCTTTCACACACAAATACTGTACGATGAAATATGCACAAATATAAACTCCTTTCAGATGCTCCTTATCTCATTCAATGCCCCAAATTTTCAGCATTATAGAAATATTTAATATTAAGTAAAAGAACCATAGCACTTAATTCATTAATACCTCAAGTCTCACAAGGCCTTGTTGTTTACAAACAACTCCACCCAGATGAGTCCCCAGATTAGCTAATCCCACCCCCCACCCCCACCCCCCCACCCCCGAGTAAAGTTACCCATAATGCAATACTGTTAGCAGGGTCAGGGCCTAATGATTTAATCCAGCTAAGAATTACTAACTACTGCTGCTAGTAAATACAATGGGGCCATTCATGTACAGGTGTGCTAGGTGGATTGAGATTTAGAAATAAAATTGGGAGAGTGATTTTTCTGTAATCCCAATTAAAATTAGACAACAAATCTAATAAGTTCTCGATGCAGACAAGCAACAAACGAAAAAGGGTTGCAGTCCTTTAATATAGCAAACTAATCTTATATTTCATCTGCTCAACATTCATTCCTGGAAAATCCAAATTTATAAGTTAAAGCTGCCATTTTTATCTGTTTTTAGTGGGGGGGGTAGGGTATCTACTGTCTGCCAAACCACCACCTCTTGCCAAGTTATTCTTTCCTATTTGTCCAAGACCACGGCATCAATAAGAACTGAAATGACACTGCTTTCATTATCTATAGGGAGATCGCCTTGTCACCAAGGCTAGGCACAAACCCTAGAAAATTCCCTCCAGGAAAATCTAACATGGCAGGTTTTACCCAGTATTTACCCAGAACATTTACTAAAGCAGTGTTTAAGGAAAGGCATGTTATTCTGCACGGGGCACTAGGGAGGTCTACATCTCCTGCTTGCCCCAAATCAAACAAACCACAGAGCTAGCAGCGAAGTTCCAAGTATTTCCCTTACTCAGCTGCAGACTGAGAGGGTGCGAGCGCTCCCCAGGATTTAAATTCCTGCTATACCTTCGTGCACGCACAAAACTGCTCTATCCTTTTGGCCAGTGATTCAGCTTCCTTTGTTGCATCCTGGCAATTTGCTTGCATTATTCCAACTGTAGGAAAAGCTACAGTTGCAAGTCTCTGAGTATGTGGGGTGGCTAGGGGAGCTAAAGAAGGACTCACACTGGCAGCTGTCCCCAAGGCACTGTGCCTGGGGCTAGACTCCGTTCTAGTCTGGACTAGATTCCCACAGCACCATACGGTGCCTGGTGTGTATAAAAAGAGTTTCAGAGATGGTGTCTCCTCCCTGCCCCCTGCACAGAGGCAGCAGAAAAAAACGTTCCTTGCATCCATCTTCTTCCCTGTGCACCTGTACAGGGTTAAGCATATTCTATCCCACTGTCTCATAATGTATTATGCTAGGGCACGACCTTACAGCTAGGGTACCATCATGCAGCTGCTGTCCTAGGAGAATGCCTACATACTGATACCCTGCAGAATGCAGCAGGCTAGAGAGAAGAAAAAAAAAACCCAAACAAAAAAAGTTTACAGGAAAGAGATGAGCATGTAGATTCCTCACCAGTAATTCCATTATAGATTATTAAATCTACTACCCCTAAATAAGGTCATTTTTTTAGGTTTTTTGAGGTTTTTTTTTCCAGTCTATCCCTTCTTTGCCTGTTTCCTCCAGGTAGGCACCAGCACACCAAGGTTCTTTATACATTATGTGAATCTATTCTCTTTTCAGCAAAGCAGATTCTCAAAAGAAAGCAAATTCCCAGCTTTCTGTTCGGTTGGCTATAAGCATCAGAGCATGAACTGATCGTACAGGAATCAGGAAGAAACCTTGTATTTCTTGTATATAATAATAAACATTGAGTTAGGTGCCGAACATGACAGGAGAGACTGTGAATTAGAGTTCCTACTGCAAAGGGGAGACAGGTTTTGTTAGATGGAATCTGTAATCTTTCGGTATAGAAGTCTCTGTCCCATTCCCGACAGTGACATTGCTCATTACCTGGCACTTGTGTGCCAAATTAAACAGCACACACTCGCTGAGGCATTCCCAAATTAATTTGGTCTCCCAGTCTCCTTCATCCATCGCTTGATTTTACCAGTTTTGCATTTTCTGCAACCTTATTTGCAACAATGGTGCTTACACAGATAGAAATCCCCTTTCAATTAAATGGGATTTTGTGTGCAAGTACTTACTCATAGTATTCTGCTGTTGTTTTATCACCCTCTTCCTCAGGTTCTGTTGTGGGAGAACAACATTGGGCAGGTGAATCTGGACACTATGCTCTGAAAATAAACCAGTCAGTCTGAGCTCTATTCTACTTCTTAACACTCATGCCACAGCCAAGAGCCATTCACCTTAACATCACAAAAAGGAAATTCTGAGAACTGTTCGTTTCAGCTTTACCATCTGACCCTCTGACAGCCAAACTTCAGTCCATGAGATTAAGAGTTACCCGATATGCTGAGGGATATCAGATCAATTTAAGGTGTGATTTTAAGCAACTGAAACAGGTTTCCCATTTTGAACCAGAGACTTTTTTTGATTTAATTTGTATCAGTTTCAAATGAAACTGAAAAAGGAAGTTGACACACATTCACTTTCCAAATGGACTTTGTCTAATTCATTTAATCACTGACCCAGTCGCAAAGCCAGAACAGTAGAACATGTGCACAACTCAACTGTTTCCCTGTAAAATCCACTGGTTTAGCATAAACTATCAGTGAAAACCAGTGCACCTCTGCTGATTGACATAAAATGACAGCTTATCAGCTTCCCAAATCAAGATTTCTTCTCCTTCCATAATTATTCTTGTTAGTGGCTACAGACACCCTTTTTCCTACAAAGTCACACAGTGGGAATTAATATAAAAAAATCAAAAGTCAGCTGAAAATCCTGCAGTAAGATCTCAGCCTACAGCAAGAACAGCTAACCATTCATAGACCTGTGCGCTCCAGGAACGCACAGCTCAACCCTTCATACTCTTTTGGACCTAGGCATAATAGGAACTTTAACCAGTAGCACAGACAGGCATCGTTTCTCTTTTCCCTTGTTGCTCTCCTAGCCTCCTTTATACCGACGATTAGGAATACCAAAGAAGCCCACTTGACAGTCTGTAAGATAAAGTCCCTCACTATCCCGGCCATGCTTTTTGCTCCTTTTAATTGTATGTATTCAAAGGTATTTGTAAGAAAATAGGCAGTATGCTGTAAGGAACATTATCTCTTTGGCAGGACTCCTTTCTAGACACCTGGCTGTGGATATTTAACCTGTGAATCCTTTAGTCCTTAATACACAGTGGCAGACAAAAGATGTTGGTAAATGATATGGCCTTTATCTGATACAGACACTTTTCCACCAAGCTAATTCTCTTTTTCTCTGTAATGTTGGGAAGAGCAGAGTACAAGGAGTAGAGAGAAAACAAAGAAAGAAGAATGCAACATCTTCAATGTTATGCCAGAAAGGTAATTAGCTGAGCAAAAGTCCTCCTCCTCCAAGGAAATGCAGTAACTGAATTTCATCTTCCCCTCCTCAAGATTATTCATGCCAAAAGACCAAGAAAATCTTGATGAGAAAGGGGATGGTGAGTGACAGCAGGCCAGACACATTACCTGTCTCTAGTTTCCAAGAACTCTGCTGTAGCTGGGATATTAATTCATCTGGGATAGACTGTTTTTAAAGACCCACTCTCCAATTTGTTAACTATTCAACTCAACCCTTTTGCAAAAGTTCTGTAAAGTTTACAGTTCAAGCCTGATGTTTTCTTTGGGATATGCTTGATTTTATTGTCTTCTGATGCTTCTCCCACAGTTCCTTTCCCAATGCAATGTTTTCTGCAGGATGAAAATTCCAACAGATTAAAAAAAATAATAATCAAATGGGTTCTATCTCTCCAGATATGCTCTTTTTGAACAGCAAAAAGATATATCTTATAGTTGCCTAAGATAATATGGTCCGTGTTATAATGTTGGTTTTTTTCCTCAGCTGCTATATTATGCTCAAAGAAAAACAATAGATGCTCTGTCTTTTTAACATTATAATAGGTATCAAATGGATGCCCTGGGAAGGTAGGTGACCTGCAGAACTACTTCTCATTTAGAATTTAGTCCACACAGAGCAAAGATTGCATAGCTCTGTCCTATGGATGTATCAAAAATAGCAGACCTGCTTCCAGGCACTGCTGAGGTTGCCATGATGCAACCTGCTTCTTCCATGCTTGAAGGTAGTTTTGAAGATAGCTTGCAATGCCACAGCAGTGCTTTTGTGAGACTGCACAATATGAGGTGGCTTACTAAATTCGGAAAGAATGCAAGTATAAAAATTACAACCTGCAAATGTGTACCACATGACGTCAGGAAGACAGCTTTGACTTAGAATAGCCAACAAGTACACCTCGCTAGACAGGAGGCACACAAAGTATCACAGACATACCAGCTGCATGATGATAAAAGAATCATGTGCTAACAGATCTATCAAGAATAACGCCAGCCTTGCCTCCTTTTGTACACACTAGCCTCTTCATAAGGAAGAATGCAAGCTGAACATCCCCACACCTAGCACAAAAGAAACTAGCACAGAGCTGGGGATCCGTAACTGAGGTTAAATGTCAAACTTATCAAGGACATAGCAAGGATATACCCTCCCCATCATGCTTATAAAGAACAAGAGAGGCAATGTAGGAGGAGAGGAAGGGGACAGGGAAGCAAATAAATAAGGACAATGCACAATTTATGAAGACAAGAAGGTAGTAAGTGCTACTCACCCAGAGTGTAAATTGGTATTGATGTCACAACACAGCACAGCCAAAAAATAATGATGATGATAATTTAGGGCTTGCACTATATCTCACTCAAGCCCCAGTCCTATCCAACAGCAACTCTCACCCTCCCGCTTTCTTCCCCTTCTCTATTCATTGGTGTCCTCCTAAATCAAATACACTGAATGTTGATTTGATTATATTTCCTTATTTTATTTATCATCCATCGCTCACTCTTCTAGTCTTCTCACAAGTTCTCAGTGGGCATCTCTGTCATTTTCTGGTACCTGGCAGTACTCAGTGGAACAAGGCTGTCTTCAGGCCACAGGAATTAGAATCCTTATGCTGGTAAGGATTCATGCATCCTTCCCAGCCCTCATCTGTCATCCTTTAATCTTGCCTGTTTTATGCTCCAGATCCTGGCTACCCAGTCCTGACTTCCCAGGTTTATAGCTCTGACTTAATTCCCTCCTGCAACATTTTACTGCTTGGTTATTGGCCCTTAGGGGCCTCATTTACACAAGTGCTGTTTTTGCTATAGTTAAGACTAATTCACTGGGTTACAGTTTGCTTTTACATCCTACATTCTGCTCAGTTCCCAGTCTTCCTCTCCTACAGGAAGGCCAAGGATTTTCTAGTGGACAGGAGTTTTTTTGAAAATTTTAAAATGAATTATGAGTATTAATCTCCTTTTGTGTGTTTCAAAGCCTGAATTAAATTCTCCCCTTCTGTATAGCATGATTCTGCCTGTTTCTCTTTGATGCATATGTGCCCTCTGGGCCCTTCATAAGGTCTGTGGGACCTTGAGAAGACTTCATCTGGGATATGCTCTCCTCATCCAATTTGATGTTCTAGGGAAATGGCAGACCACAGTCCTGAGAAAGCCTTGGGAGCCAGATCTGTCCCCTGTTTATGCCTCCAGTCTAGCTGTCAGCATTCTGTTCCTAGAATGTACATGCGTGTGTTTTCCTCCCTCCCACTTTTTTTTTTTTTTAATATATTTATTTTCATTTTCTCATTAGGGAAGGAAATACTTTCCTTGTCATTTATGTTCATTTCTTCCCTAAAGCTTTACCTGGTTATTCTATGACCATTAGATTTCTACCTTTCTAATATACACATATGTACAGATACAGGTAAGCATACACACAGAGATAATATGTACTGGTGTGAGTATATGGCTCATTTCAATAAATCTCCCTAAACAAGGCTCATTTTCCAGTGCTGCTTGCTTTCACAGCTCCAACTCCAGCTGGGTCTGCGATTTATTTTGTTTATGGACCGGTTTTCATATAAAAGCACAGTACAATTAATGCCTTTCTCTACACTGACTAAGCCAAAACCACAGAATCACCTACAGAAAGACAGAGGACGCAAAGGCCACCTGATCAACCCAAGTGTGGCTCCCAGGGCTCCATCTAATGTGCCTAAACTAGAAGAGGTGGGTGGTACTTATGGAGAACAGCTAAAAGTGATCTGTGGAAATTATGCAATGTGACCTGGCTAGGGCTGCATGCCCAACGAGACTTAATTCAGCTGCCTAAGGAAATGAACGAGAAACTCTAAATCTGAGTCACATTAGAACCTCCCACATACCAGGATCAAGAGTCTGTTGAATTCTATTCAGCTATTTAGCATCAGCTTAATTCCAAATAGCACCATAACAATGTGAATTACGTGAACAATGAAACATTAATTTGTAAATAGTAGTCTTTTGCTGTTCTATTACTTTTACAGGACCAAAAGCTTATTGCCAACATTTGTTAGGTTTCCCAACCTATTGCAAGAGATAAATAGATATCATCCCTATTTTTTTGGTAGATAAACTGTGGCACAAAGAAATAAAATGAGTTGCCTAAGGTCATACAACGAACAGTTCAGGAACTGGATCACTGGACTGATTCTTTTCTTCTAGTTTTTGTGTTTCTGAACAGCAAAACCTCCAGAGGTTTGGCACACACTTGCAAACGATCTTCCAAAACTACCAATACTGGCATAACTCCATTCCTATAGGAGCCAGTATGCTGTGAACAGAATTAGACCAGCTTATTATCTTAGATGGCAACAAAGCTAAAGCAGCACCAACTGCAGTCCAAAATCTCACCCAAATGCAGAATCAATGCAATTGCCAGAGGAAGTAAGAATACTAAAAAACAAACCAGTATCAACAAATAAGGCAAAACTAAAACCAGAAATGAAAACACAGTCAAAAGAATTCAAGAGTTGCAGCGAAGCAAGAGTTCAGTGTGTTACGGTACGGTTCTGATCTGTGATGTGGGCTTCTGGCTACTATGAGATTGCACATAAATAATAATACCCTACAGGTGCAATTTTTTTTTTTCTCTTTTTAAACTGGCTTCTTTGGCAACAATGACCACAACCAGATCCTCATACCACACACCCTTCATTTCTTTGAACACTACCTGCATCCTATGTTCAGATGAAAAAATGTATCCCTTTTTAATAAACACGGATGTATCTAAAATGCTACCTTGCAGTAGGCACATAAATACTCTGTTCACGTGAGCCTCAAGAAGTGTGTGATTGTGTTCAGTTTTTCTTCTCCATGGCCCTTCCTCTTCCTCCAAGTGCACAGCATCCCCTTTTCCATCCTCAGATATGTGCTGCAATTTTTTCACTTTGTCTGATTCTGTTCCCCCACATGAAGGAGGGAGGAAGGAAGGAAAAAAAATTGCAGCCCTGTAGCTGCATATATCTGCTTCCTGGCCTGGCATGACAATTCCAGCGCTATTGCCAGGAATGCCCTTTAAGAGGTAAGGATGCGAGTGCTGCAGGATCCCCCTCAGACCTAGCTGCCAGCTGGTATAGGCGGTAAAGAAACAATACATTATAAACTCCAGCAAACCTCACTTGTTTCAAGCCACAGAAATCAAACCTAATATATTCAGCAGTTAAAAAATGAAGGAATCTGAAACTTGACACACGTTTCTACTCAGTGGGCAAAACTACAGCTCCATGCTCCTTCAAAACCCTGTCGGGTGGTCTAGCAGCAACTACCTGTGGGGTCTGGAGATTCAGATCCCAGCTCCAAAGTAGGCTCACCCTGCATAACACTGGTTCCAGGAAGAACCATGTCCTGCCATCTGGCCCATCACTGGCAAGGGGCTGATGCAGAGATATGTATCACATGGAGATGTAACTCCAGAACAGCTATGTCCTCAGCCAGCACCCAAACCTGAATGTTTCCATTGAAAAGGTTTAATAAACTCCACCATTCCTGTATGTACTAAATACTACATTGCTCATTGGAAAACACTGTAGGGACTTGGACTGGTAAAACTGGCTATCCCTCAGGGAGCTCAGCTCACTGACTCCAACAGACCTATTTATATGAACAATAATTACTTCTCTGAATAAGGGAATAAATCTCCAGCTATTAGACTCTAAAGTAAAAGCCCAAATGACAGACACTAATCTCTTTAAGGTATAAAAGCAGTTTTTAGATGGTACATTAACCAGCTGTGTAGTTTTATTCAGAGTCCCCTTCCATAATCGGAATATGTATGCCCTGTATACTACCAGATCCCAAACCAACATCTGTAGCACAAGCATTAGCAGCAGTTTACCATTGTGCTTCTCTGTGCAAATTCCATTGTTGGCAGCGTTCCCTAACTCCTTCCAATTCATGTGGAGCAGAAGCGGGAAGTGCAGTAGACTCCTCAATGTGCATGCAGCGCTTGCTTTGTAGCAGATGTGTGATATACTTAATTTTCTAAAATGTATATTCAGACATGAGGGAGAGTCGGTCAAGGTTTAAGGTGGCTAGTAACGGTCTCCAGCATGAAGCCTCTAGGGAGGTCTGGAGACAAGTGTTTCAAGAACAGCATATGTAGAGGAATGAAGGCAGTGGGTTGATTAGCATTGATAACATACGGCTGTGGCCTTGCCTGTGTGAATCAGGTGATGGCAGAGAAGCCGATGGCACCGAAAGTACCTTATTGGGCATCATCTCTGCAACCGGGGATGTGGCTATTTCAACTGCAGCCTTTATCTCCTTGTCTGCTTCCGATCGTTCTAGTAAATTGAAGACCAATCTCCATGTTGTCAATGACGTTGTAGCAATTTTGTCCCCTCTCGTGGCAGCCCCAAAAAGTAACAATCCAGCACTTTGCCATATCTGAATGCTGGAGACATTTTTTTACTGTAACGGGCAAATTATTCCTTTTACACTATCCTAGCAGAGTTCTTATTGCTGTCACATCATACTTTATGCCTTTATTTTCAAATATTTCTATTAGCATTGTTAATATAGAGTTTATTTCTCTGTCCACATCTGATTGTTCTAGAGAATCTATGATCAGTCTCCATGCTGTTAATGAAGCTGTGGCAATTTTGTCTCCCCTCAAGGCAGCCTCAAAAAGTACCTCTCCAACACTTTGCCATGTCTGAATGCTGAAAAACCTTTTTCACTAACTGGTAAATTGTACTTTTTACACCACACCAGCAAAATTCTTATTGCAGTTTTGTCATATTTTACACCTCTTTTTTCAAATATATCCATAAGCATTGCAAATATAGACTTTGTCTCCCTGTCCACATTTAATTGTTCTAGTAGATCCAAGACTAATCTCCATGTTGTTAGTGATGTTGTTGCAATTTTATCGCCCCTCGAGGCAGCCTCAAAAAGAAATTTTCCAGCATTTTGCCATATCTGAACACTGGAGACATTTTTTGGCATAACTAGCACGTCATTTACTTTGCATCATCCTAGCAAAGTTCTTATTGCCTTCTTGTTATACTTTACACTTCTTTTTTCAAATATATCTATAAGCATTGTTAAAGTGGAAATTTCTTCTTCTGTACCCATATCAATTAGTCCCCATCTACACTGGGTACCAAAAGGTGCAATTTGAGTTAAGATGGACAACAAATACGGCAACACCCCCATATTGGTTAGTTACAATGGCTCACCTCTCATGGTGTCTGTTATGGGTTGCAGGTTATCCTGCTTGACTCAGCTACGTTGGGCACCAGTTGTTGTAGTCAGTGTCCAATTCAGTCAGCCTCACACAGGGCACCAATTGTTGCAGCACAAACAAACTAGTAGGCTGCAACAAGGCTTTACCATTGGTCAGGTTCTACTGTCTGTGCTGTACCTCCTTCCTCCAGAGATCAGACCACACTACTCCTCCTCCATCCAACCCCCTCTCCCACAATCTGCAGGACTATTTAGGCACTTAGCAGGAATGAGCTACAGCTGCACATCATCCATGTCAATCAACCCGCTGCCTCTGAGGCAAGGTCACAGCTGTATATTATCAATGCTAATCAACCCACTGCCTTCATTCCTCTACAAGCATATACCTTGGAGATGACATCCTAGGTGGTTTTCAGATCTACAGATGTGAGGTCTTAGAAACGGTGAAAAAGCACCTTCTGCAAGCTTAGTCATCCTTTACGCCACCCCAGTTGTTTGGAGGAAAAAAAGACCCACCATTCCAGTGTTTCCATTTCCAAAGAGAGTCTGAATCCCAAGTGAGGAAGAAGTGCTGCATACCTCACTTCTGTTGATGATCCCATTGAGCATCAGTGATGTAGAGGAGCTTTGCTTTGCAAGTTTCTTGTGCTTCAGGCAGGAGTTTTCACTCACTGTGTTCAGTGAATCTAGAATAATAATGGGAAAACGTAAATAAAAGGTTCCACATCAGAGGCTGGTGCTGAAGAGCAGTTACTGAATGGGAAAAAGGACAAAGGTCCTCCCACATTTCCAATATAACCCCTCTTACAGCTAAGGCAACATGGCATCAACTGGAACATCAGGGCAAAATGAATGCTAAGGCACTCCTTCCTCTGCAGTATGTTAGAGGAGAGGATGATTGGTGGCTGCAAGTGCAAAGGGATGCACAACACGGAGACCTTAGTTGGCAAACTGACAGCAGCAACTGAAAATGCAAAGTGAAGGAGAACTGAACTGTGCGTCAGCGTTCCTGGAGCAATTCTTCTAGCCACCACTATGTGACCTCCAAAATAAAACACCAGAATAGCAGGATGGGGATGAAGAAGAAGGTAAAACACCTTAAATGTTTGTGTATAAAGTTGACTTTGCATGTGCGTGAAGGCTTTATTGGACAAAACTCCAGTTCAGTCTTCAGTCCCAGCCAGTGCCCCTTGCTTCCCCTCTCCTCACCAAAACTAGTAAAAACACCAAACTGGTTACATAGTAGGGTCTCCCTAATTTCCTTGGTTTTCCTTGACTTCTGCTCCTTCATCCTGTAAGAGAGATTTTATTGAGAAGGCTTAATTGGATCTCAGAAGCTAAGCTGTCTCCAGAGCAAGTCCTTGGGACAAAAGAGTCTGACCCTCCCACACCATACACCACTAGTGGCTTGGAGTCGCAGGGCTTATAGTTTTGGTGGTAATATTCAAGGTCTGTTTTGCAAACTGCTAAGTGGTCACAATGTCATGGACTTCCAACAGTCGTTGCTGCTCCTCCAGTTTCTAAGTAAATTATGATGGGTAGAATGAAAGTAGCAGGAGCCCCACACAGGAGCGGATGGAAGGAAGGAAAGGAGAACAGCTCTTCCTTCATCACAGGCTGATCAGTTCTCATCAAAAGGTCCTTGAAATTGGTATAAAGACTGCTACTGACTACAACAGGATTAAGGCTACTCCAGCCTTTCTTCCAGAGGGTCTAAAACCTAGCAGCCATTGCCTAATCTGAAACGTTCTCTGATCGTTCCATTCTCTAGTAACTAACAACCCCAATACCAAAATTTTGTCATTTTCCCCAACAAACCCAAGCAGCATTTATTCACATTACACATACTCCAAGGGGTTAAAAGCCATTTTGTTCTGGATACATTCTGTGTGACTCAGTTTCTAAAGCACTAAATAGTAAGCCATAAACCCATGTCACTATTTACTTTTTAATGATAACATGGAGCCAGCTTTTCCCTGTGTCTCTCAGTTTCACTCCCTTTTGGAGGCATTCTTTGTGACTGCTGCATGGCTCAGTAATTCCCAAGTCAGTGCATATATGGAAAAACCCATCAAACAGCAGCCTGGGAAAGGGAAGGGGGAAAGATCCACTCACCACCAGGCTTGGTTCTCCTGGGGCTCCCCGCTTCCCCATACCCAGATGCCTCTGTGGCCACCTTCCCTGCCTCCTTGTTTTGTGCACAGAGCAGCAGAAGCAGTTGTGCTCCAAACCCACTTGGGGGGAAAGGGCGAGTGGCATGTGGCAGAGGGAGTGAGGAGGGGGTCGCAGGGGAACAGAATGAACTCGTCAGACAGGCATGGTGTCCAGACTGGCAGGTTTCTTTTATCCTGTTTCAGTTCAGTAAAAGCCTCAATTAACTCCACATTAATTATTAAATCAGAACAATGCATCTTTGGGTTCCAACAGCTAAATTCTGTTACTGCTGTTTCTTTGGGGAGTTTGGCTAGTTTCACAACTTAGGACATAAATATCTTTCTTCAAGGAGTTCCTGTACTCTTGTTTTTATTTTCCTCTCTGTGGGAGCATTTTTAATCACAGTATCTCATGCATGCATGGAGGGAAGTGTTTCTGGGCCTGTTGCACCTTGAAAACATTTTACATCTAAAACATACAGCTCTTCCAGGCTCCAACAGGTGCTAGCAAACCCAGCCACGAGGTTTCAACCCCCAAGAAAGCCCTCAAATTAAGGCTCTCCAGGAAGCTGGAGGCATTTGCACAGCCCCTCTAATAGGGGCTGCTTCCTTGTAAAACGGAGTGTTGGGTTTAAAGGTTCACATTATTCTTTAATTCTACAGCTGCTTCCCACCCTTCTCCTCCACAGATGACCCTAGCAATTCTACCATGTAAGGCCAGTCCAGAAATAGTTGTCGTTTTCTTACCCTTTTGTTGCCAGACCTGCACACAGGATGATCCGTTCATGTTGTTCACCGACGTTATCTGTCTCATTGAGCAAAGACAACCATCCCCATACATACACTGCTCATACCATCATTATTCCTTTTCTTGGCACAGGTTAGTAGGACCAAAGATAGCTACCCTCTGTCCATTTGACGGGTATGCCAAGGACCCCCACAGAGAGAAAAGAAAAAGAGATACACACTCCAAATGGGGCCGTTCAAAGCTCCTCTCCTGCCCTTCAATTTTGCATACCACCACAAAGTACTAACTCTGTACAATGCTAGAAACCTGTAGCCAGCCATTGTAGCTCAGGCCTCTTAAAAATGTTTTTTCTCCCAGCCCTAACCCCTCTTACTTCCCCAGAATATTTTCAAACTCTTGCTCTTGTTAGGCGAGTCTGATTATACTTTCTGCTTTCTTGCCCCAGATTATTTTGGAGACAAATGGCTTTCCTAAAGTCTCCTGAAGTGTCTTTCCCTTCCACCCATGAAGTCTGAGGACTTCCTGAGGAATGAACAGCTCTAGCACCGTAAAATGCTTTTATTTCTTATGTGAATTTAATGTCTTGGGAAAGAGCTGATAGAATTGAATGCAAAGGCTTTGTAGCTACAAAACAGGTGCAGCAAGGCCTGGCAGAGTATTTGTGCTTTGCCTGAACTGGAGGGAATAGACTCTATGGGTCAGAGGGCCTTCATTGCCCAAACAGGGAAGTCTCCAACTTCACAGACAGAGAAACCCATCTCTCTCCTTCCACCCTTTTCTTCCTCTGCCAGTTCTCTCCCTCTCTTTCCTGTGTTGTGAGCTTTTGCTGCTCTACTCCTGTGCAGAATGAATGAAAGTGATCAGAAGCCCCTTGGGCCATATTCACAGCTGGAGAGAGGAGGAACAACTCTACAGGCTTCTCTGTTTGTATGGTGCCCCTGATCTCTCAAGCACCTTGTTCCAGACAGAGAGGAGTGGCAGGGGAGAAGAGACTGAGGTCACCAGCGACAGACTACAACACAGGTCAGAAAGCAGGAAATAAAGCAGAAGGGATGAGAAAAGACAGGAGATACATGAAGGGAGAGACATGAAGCAGTGAGAAGAGTATCACAGCTGAGATAAACTTTCTCATTTACATTCCCTTCCTCTTTGGCCCACAGGAAGAAGGATTAAGGGTGTTCTCTACTCTTGCTCCTCCCAAACAAGCATGAAACCATTGGGCAGAAGGTAATGATTTCAAATCTGCATTAAGCTGAGTTGGGATACTATACGCAATAGATTGATAAGAAGCACAGGGGAAAAATGGTGTCCAAAGTGTACCACCATGGGGAGAGCTTTGACACTGGGCACAAAATGAAACTCTGCGTACATTAAAAAAACCACAAAACCAAACCCAAGTAAGTACAGAAAAACAGACATAAGTAGACAACTAACTTAAACATTCAGCTCTGAGCAGGCAGCTAGTCAGTCAGCCACCTTCTCTGTCTCTCTTCACTGCTTGGATTTCTGTTTCTGCTCAGATTGGGGAAGCTGGCAAAACTTCATGCTTGACCTGCAGTATCACTGACATGTGATTTGTTTTGCCTGCATTAGAAAAGACTGCAATATTTGCTGTAGCAAACTTACTGTCTGTCAGCCCACATGTCCTTCAGCAATGCCACTGACCACAGCTCTTTGGTTCTTTTGGCAGAAATGATGAGGGGGAGGGAAAGCCTACATTAAATACATTTGTATTAGAGAAGCTGCTTCCACATGTCTTCTAAAAAAACCCAACAGAATGGTCTAGAAGGGGACCAGCACTGAATACTTATTTTAATCTTGCAAATATTTCAAGATACTCCACACATTGTTGCCTGCAATGTGTGTGTGTGTGAGCTGTGCATTTGCCATCCGTGTACATCATGCTCAGAACCTTTCTGATCTTGCAGATTTCAGGTGTAAGGTTATTCTGTGAGGCTGCTCACTGGGTGCTGAGAACATAACCCTCTTGCTCAGAAGAAAAAAGTCCCTACAGCCAGATCTAAGTTTCTAGGAGTACCTGTCTCAAAGATATGCCTGAAAGACGCTACCTTAGGGCTCTGGGTCACATTAAAAAAAAAAAAAGCAGACAAGAAGGCACACTGTGGGAAGGATGTCTGGCAACTGTGTGAACTGTGTGGCACAACCACCCAGAAAAATGAGGCACAGGACAGTGCAGCAAGAAGCATGAATTCAATCCCTTTTTGCTACATACACCCCTGTGTACCCCTTTGGCAAGTTCCACATTGTTTGATAGAAATCAAGCTGTTCATCCCTGTACACAGTCCTCCATTTGCAAAATCTGCCTTTCAAAGAGTTTTTTAAGACCTGAATGAAAGCTGCTATTATGCCTTACAGTTAATTAGATAATCATTATTATTTATTATTGTGGGAGTTGCTGGAGAAGTTGCATGAAAGCAGAATAGCAAGCTTGACCTTATGTACTCACATCTCAGTCTCATTCAATATTCTTTATCAGACATAGCTTTCCTGCAAAGTTCCGCAGGGCAGGGGCTCGTTTGTTCTGCAGGAATTTTGCAACACTTCAAAATGCTATGAAAATAATTTTAAAAATCATCATTATTGATCATGAGAAATACCAGTAAAACTGCTTGCCTATGGATAGTAAAATCCATATATTATTGCCAATTTGGAAAGGATTATCAGTGGCAAGTGGAAAAGTCTCTCTAAAATGTTTAACTATGGCCTATTTTAATACCCATTTGCATTTATGGAATAGAATTCTGAAATTTACACAGTTCAATAACACAGGTAAATAGAAAAATTAAGGGTAAGGACAAAGCAGAAGCCCACTGAGGCTTGTCTGCTTGAGACAACTCCACATGTTCACCCTGAAAAGTGGAAAATGTCCAACACAGAGCCCTATGACAGTCCTGCTTACACTAGATTTATGTTAATGGAAATCCTCTGACACCAGTTGAATTGCTCTTCCACACCAGCATGACAGTGGAATCAGGGCCAGGTTCTCTGCAGGGGAAAAGAAAAAAAGAAACAATCTGAAGAGTTTTCATTTGTATCTGTGCTTCACACTCCGCCCCATTTAAAGCGAGGCAGCACAGAACTATTTTTACCTTTTGCTGGCAGGGTCTAATAAGGGTAGTATGAACTGTTCACAGCTACATCCTTCATCTGAGCATCTCATAGCATAGACATTTCTCAATCAAACACCACAGTATTCGTTCCTGTAAGGCATATACAGATGTCTATCTCTGCTCTATGGGTGCACAAACTGAGGCCCGTGGGGAGTTAGTAGAGAAGCTGGGAAGAAACCCTGTAGTCAAGAAATCCAAACAGTCAGGAAACCCTAATTTCATAGGCCCTTGGTAGGACTTGCAGACGACACTCATTTTTATGCCAAATAACCCTCTCTTTGCTAAGCAACGAAGAGATATACTTTGGTGCCAAGTGTGAAAATCAGTATGCAACTATAGGATCAAGGCATAAAGCCACTGTCTCTAAAGCCAGTCAGGTTGGTCATTTTGATTCCTGGATTTACAGAGAGAATCCCATAATCTTATTTTAGCAGCACCCAAGCACAAATAGGAGCAACCTCCCACAGACTGGAGACAACAGGGAAACTCGCACAGCGGGCCTGATCCAGAACTGCCTGATGACAAAGGAACAATTTCACTAACCACGTATGTTTCTACAGGCTTCACCCCGTGGAGAATACCAGCAAGATGCTAGTGCAACCCACCAGAAATGGACCTGTGGGAGCAAGTAAGAGGTCCTGCCATCTTATCCTGGTCCAGGAATCCACTTTCACATGATTAATTATTTGTACTGTTAAGCAAACATGAGTGCTTTTAGTGCACGCTGAAGAAGGGCTGCTCTTCATCAAAAGCAGCCAGCTTGTTTATTTCTTTTTTTTTTTTTTTCCCCATTGTCTATTTCGGTGTTTATAAAAAACAAAGTTGAGAGCTGCGTGGCTGTGGCATCCTCACAGCGGCTGGCTTGCGTGTAAAGCCTCTACATCAGCCAGAAAGACATACCAGATATACGGTTTATAAAGCATTCCCAGTGGGAGAAAATACCCTTTGGTGGTGAGGCCAGGCCACTGTCTTCGTGCCTGTGGTGCACAGAGGTAGTTCTGTAAGTTGGCTTCAAAGAGGCCAAAAGAGCAAGGATGGCTGTGATGGAAGAGCCCACAGATACTCAAGCAAGCAGACCCGGTTAGAAATGTGCAGCAAGAGCCACTGACCAGCACTCCAGCCGAGAGCTGGGAATAGCGGCTGCACTTCACCTCAGATTCTGCCTGTACCCTCCTTGACAGCACCCATCCTAAAACCTACAGGTCCTTTTCTCTGGATCCTCCCACCCTGCAGAGAAAGAATGGTAAGCCAAAGTCTGCCTTTGAGTCCCCTCTCTCATGCTGACCTGTCCGTGGGACGGTAGGAATACCTATGTAGTGTACCCAGCTTCGTACGAGAATTTCAGTCACTGGGCTTTTTCTGAGCATGCACACATATGCTGCTAATACTCTGCACCGGATTCCAATTTCCAGTTCCCTGCTACCTGAGGAAAGAGAGGGAAAATAACCACCAGTTTGTTACACCAAGAGCTAGCCTGATTTTCACTGTTCACTTCAATAATTCTGAGCCTGTTGTTAAATGGAGTGACCATTTAGCAATTCTGATCACCCAAGTTCATGGTGTTGGAGTGGTTCCATAGGCTGAGGTTGGTTTCATTTTGTTGTCTTTCCTTAATAATAAAAAAATTACGCCCCTCCCCAAAGCCCTTTCAAACCACAGCAAGAATAACAGACTCCCTCTGCAAAACACTAGCCAAGAAGCACAGCACCTCATAATATGTACATACATCAATCTGATAACTCCTGAAGAAATAAGTATAATCTAGAAGAGGAAAATTAACTCACTGCTTTAAACATATCAGTAATATAAGCCACAGGCTAAGCAGGAAAGGAACGAACAAGCTCAACACAAGCTAGGAAGAAGGGGGAAGGAGGCAGAAATGTTACTTTTGCAAGGGATCTCATAACACCAATTACTGATAAAGCATCAGGAAAGGGGTGTAACAGTGGCAGAGCAGACCACAGCAAAATACCACTACGCAGGTTGAAAGGAATGCATTTTCCGCTTACTATTAGCAGCAGGGACATCCACACCCCTCCACCACCACCACCACCACCACCACCCCCCACCCACACCCCTTTATTTTTTCTTCCCAAAGCAGCCTTGGCTCCTCCTTTATTTTGGGGAAGCTGCTCTGAGCCCCGCTTCCTTCTGTCCGCTCCCCCACTACATGCCCTTGTCCTCCCTATTGATTTCCACGTCCGGTAGAGCAGGTCCCGTCCCCGCACAGCCCCGCCTGCAGGACTGCAGAGCAGACCCCCCCCCCCCCCCCCAGCTCCACAGGGAAGAAGGCGTAACACACAGCTTTACAAGAAGCAGCCCATCTTAAAACTGGGCACCTGTTAGTGAGGCAGCTGCTCTCAGCAGGTCCCCTCTTGCTTGGAACCACTTTTTTTCTGTTTAGATCTCAAGAGGATACGCTTAGCCACACTCAGCTCCAAATGCCAGGGGTAGTTGTGCAGTCCTACCGTACTAAGAGCAGGGATACAAACCTTTAATGAACACTGCAATAAGAGTGGGGAAAGCAGCACTATACCACTGTATTAAGAGTACTGAGCTATGCAGACAGCCCCGAGACAGATCTCTGCACGCTCCCAAATAAAAATTTTCCTGTGCTAAGGGGAGAGCTATTAAAAATATCCGAACTTGAGCAATACTGGGCAGCTTGTACTTTTTTTCTTTCCCTTTTTTTTCGTTTTGTTTTGTTTGTTTGTTTTGTTTTAATAGCTGTTTACAGTCCCAACTTTTTCCTTAATATTCTTTTTTTGGCACAGGGCTGATTACACCTGATGCCTGAAGGAAAGTGGGACTACTGAAAGATTAGGAATACCTGAATTTATGGCAGGATTAGCTAGAGTTTTATCCTTCTTGACACAGAGAACTAACATGAACAATCAAGAAGGACATTCCAGCCCCATTATCTCCTACTCCTGCTATAAAGAATGCAGAAATAAACGATTGCACACACAGACAAAAAAAGTTTATGACATTCATTTGAGATATCCCAGCCTGTTACGAGAAATCAGCATATCTGGTGAATAGTTCCACGATAATTCAAAAAGTATTTTATAACAGAATTAACTAAACAAGAAGTTTAATTCTCCTCTTGCTTACAGCAGTTTTACATAAAACAACATTAATGAAAAGAGAACCAAACCCAAAGAAAATATTTGGTTAGATCTCATTCCACTGCCAATGAAATTTACCACTGAGCTTAATGGAGCAGGACCAACACCAGAAATACCTACATCTGCCATACAGCCATATCACTCAAGGCTCTCCTCTGATGTTGGTTGATGAAATTAGCATTTTTGTGACCATAATGAATGGTTCAGGTGCTAATCCAGTGCAGATTTCCTTGGGTGACCTTGGGCATGTTTCAGTTCCCTTTCTCTGAAGCAGAGATAACAGCCCCAACACCTTGGAGGCGCTTGGGGAGACATGTTCACAAGTCTGCCACAGACTCCGATTGTGTTAGTGATGGATCCCGGTAAGAATCCTGTAGGAGGGAAAAATAAAACATGGAAGCATCAAGAGCCCATTTTCATCTGGGAACCGTGGGCTCCCAGCACCGCAGAATGCCAGCCAGCCACACGGTCTCTCTCCCTAAAACGATTTTCTTTTAGGCTGGGAACTGGATTTTTTGAGTCTTTGCTCCTACAGCGGGCTTGACATTTTAAACATCCAGACCAGGTGATCCAGAACAGCGGTGCTCGGGGGTCACAGCAGCGATTACATTTCAGTAGGAAACACTCGCTCATTTAAATCTCGTGTAATTACATCACAGAAATGCTGCAGAACAAGCCCTTGCCTGCCCCTCCCCGCTTCCCCGTCCTCTGCAGGCCCATGCCCTTGGCCCGGGCGGGGTGAGTCACCCCCGGGCCGCAGCCCCCCCCCCGGGCATGAGCCGCTCGGCGGCCGCGTCCCGGGCGAGGTTACGAGGACGAGGCGGTGGGGACACCCTCGCGCGGGGGCGAGCCCACGGGGCCGGGGGCCGGCGCCCCGCTCGCGGCAGGCACGCTGCCAGCCGCCCCCCTGCACCGGCAGCCCGCGGGCAGCGGCGGCCCCAGACGGCGCGGCGGGGCGCGGCGGGGCGCGGCGCGGCGGGGGGGCGGTTTCCTGGCGGGGGGCGGGGGGCCGCCGTGCCGGGGAGCTCGGGGGAGGCTGCGCCGGGGGTAGCGTCCCGGGGGGGCTGCTGCGGGCACGGGGGCGGGGGGGGGCTGCAGGCGCCGCGCTGGGCGGCGGGCGGGCGCTCCCGCGGCCCCCGGTCGGAGAGCGGAGCCCCGGCCGGGGCAGACACGGCGCGCCGAGGGGGCGGCTGCGACTCGGCGCCTGTGCGGCGGGGGGGGCTGGGCTCTGCCCGCACCAGCGCGGCCCCGCGGCGTCGGTGCTGCGCGCCAGCCGGTGCTGCCCGCCGCTCCGGGGCTCTGCCGGGCCCCTCTCGCAGGGGGGCGGCCGGGGCCCGGGTGCAGCCGCCCGCTCTGCTCGGGGCAGCCCGCGGCGGCCAGCCCGGCGCTGGCGGGGCGCACCGGGAGCAGCGCAGCCGTGCCAGGTGCGCAGGGCCACGGTCACTCGTGCTTTGTGCCGGGCCCGCCGCAGGTCTGGCTTTGCGCCACTGCTAGCAGTGTGCAGTTCAAATCGCTGGAGTAAGCAAGAAATACCCGAGCCGGGCGTTTGGCTCCCGGAACACGCTTTGGGATCCCTGTGGCATATGGAAAAGCCCGGAGTGCTCCTTAATAATGGCTGTAACACTGATGTATCTGGAGCAACACCGCTCCAAAGGGTACCCAGCTCGGCCGAGACACAGACCAGAAACAATCTGAGAAAGAAATACGCTTAGGAAGGTAGAGCTTCCCCAACGGCTGTATTTTCCTCCCTCTTTTTTTTTTTTCTTTTCAGCAAGCCGGCACAGTCCCCCCTTCATGGTAACAGACTGTAGCAGAAGACGCTAAGGGAAATTCATTCCTCCCTGATATTTAAGGAGATGAGGTTGATTTGTTGATACCCTTACATTTTTATTATTCCTCTAAAAGTGTTGAAGATGTTTAACAATCTACCTTTGAAATAATGAGGAATAGGACGGGTTTTGTACCGAGTGTTGCCAATGGTTGAAGAATTGTGTCTCCATGGAATTGTGTCTGCTCCAACTGGTTAAATTTAAAATTACAATTACTCCATATTTTCAATACTGAAAATTGAGCTGGTAGTTTCCATGTTATGTGAAGATGGTGCATATGAATAGAATCAGTGCTACTGCATGCGTATTGGACTCTTGCATACATGAATCCTGTAACAAAAAGCCTACTATGAGGGGTTAAGAATATTCTGCACCGTGAAACATTTATGTTCCTCCTTTTCAACTCTCCAGGCCTTTTGGTATTGGCTGTTTTCACCAAATTCATTCCCAGACAAAAATAACTAGTTTGTCCTCCGTCAAACACTAGTGAAGAGAATTGAGTTATGTTGGAGGCGTATTTATCATGTGAAATCTCTTGCCACCAGCACCTGAGCTGAGCAACTATTTTGTTAATAATAACTTATACATAATAGTTCAATACACAGAATTTTCATCCCAACATGCAAATGACTGTATTATGCCTCTTGCATGGTGTCTCTGTAACTTTTTGTGCTCAGACTTTATCCCTTCTTTGTTAGACGTTCACTCTGCTGCCACTGATACAGGCAGGAATTCACAAGGTATGACTCTGATGCTTCAGCTTTTTTAAACATGGCATTGATGAAAAACATTTTTGATTGCATATTAATAGAAACTCTCTGCTGCCTCCTTTTCAAATGCTGGCTACTGCTGGTAGTAACATGACAACACCTCAAAACTCACTGATTACTTATAAATTACAGGTTTGGATGATAACTCTGTTTTACTCAAGGATGTTACATACTGTAATGATCCAACAAGAGATGTCTTTTGTGGGTTGATCAGTGCCCTTAGTTGTCCCACTTAATTTGCATGTGCCTCTTTAAAAAAGCAGGGTTTGCAGGGTAAATGACGTGCACATATTTGACAGCATCCTCTGACTAACACCAAGGATTCAACTTTGGGAAATCACCAGTGTTAAAATCATGAGCTTCTATAGCTTTACTGGAAAAGGATTTACTGAGGCTGGGAAACATTGAGCAGTACCTGGTGGGATAGACAGGACACTGGAGAACAGATAGCTCAAGTCAGGATTGGGTGCAGCCTGCTGGTGACAGGAATAAGTTTTCCTCATCACTGTGACACAGGGTGTAAAAGAAATTAAGGGGTCACAGTCCCCTCTGCCTCCCTACTAAAGCTGCTCTTAAATGCATATAGGCATATGGAGCTTATTCCTTTACTTTCATATTGTACAGCATCTTTTTGTCTTTTATCTGTCACCTTTGTCTGGAAGATTTTAATTACTTTTTTATACTTTTTTTGGTAAAAACTTTTTAAGTTCTGATGGAAGTAGAAACAACATGACAGTTTCTACAACATAATTTAGCCAGTAATAAAGATGGGCAACCTATGCTTTAGAGCATATGCATAGACCGAAATGACTTAAATGGAGACTATTTACGTGTGTTTGAAGGGCAGGTTTCTTCTTTCGCTCTGTCATTAGCCAAAACTGAAACAAAGATAAGAGGCATTGGGTTACTGCATATTTTTGTAGCTGCAGTGGTGCAAGCTATGGACTTTGGTAATTTGTTAGACGCATATTAAATATGCATGACAGTAAAAAGAAAACATTGAACACAAATATAAATTTATCGTATACTAGCTAATCCTGTAGCTAAAGAACAAGTACTGAACAAGCCTGTCCACCAGCTTGATCAGTGACTCTATCATTGACTTGCTGAGTCCCATTAATGCTTCTGCATCTTTCTCCCACTGTGGGAATGACAATGAAGATTTACTGGAGGAGTTGAAGGAGCTTCAGTCCATCCTTCAACCCAAATTTCCACAGCCCTCCCACCTTTCTGGCAACTTGCATGTCCTCAGTGCAGGCTCTGGCAATGGGCCTTGCGGTGCTGCCTCTTGCCTGGGAGCTCCTGGAACAGGATGGCTGGGTGCATGCAGGACCACGTGTGTCTCCCCAGCTGCAGCTCTGTGCTCACCACCCCACCCCCATCCCATGAGTCAGTCTGGAGGTGTAAACGTGCCCCATTGCCTGGCCTACAGAGGTGGGTAGGGATGTTCCTGCATTCCCCAATGTGGTCACAGCTGGCTTGCATTCACATCAAGGCTGCATCAGTCTTCGTAACATCCTGATTCAGTATGACACATCCTAGCCATTGAAAACTAATGGAGAAGTCTAAGGCTATTTATTTCAGTGCCTTTTCCCTGAAAGTTTTGTCAAAAATCTACATGTTTCTGTGAACTCTTTCAATTTTTGACAAACTTTCACTTTCAATGTTACTCAGAGCCTCCAAGAAGTAAGCCCAGTTTTGTATCACCAACACACCGAGTCGCTAATTTTGCATTTTAATCGACCACAGGAGCAGTCCCCTTCACTGTTACTGAGCTACATATACAGAAATGCAGAAGAGTTAATGAATACATAGGGTTCCCACTACATCATGTGGAATTTCTTGCCTTTATGCTTTCTTTTGTTTTTTAACACCTTTGGACCCGTCATCTCTGGCACATTGTAAAGGACTGCTGACACTTCCCACATTTGCTGTCCAGTACTTTGGAGATTTACAGCCGTGATGGAAAGCAATCTTAAATGGAAACGGACCAAAGGGAAGGGGATATCAGGTCTAATTGGAAAAGCATACACATATATTTAGAGCTGACAAGGAGGGGATAAACCCCACCTATCTGTGGTAAGCAAAGATGAAATTAAACTGAAAGAGACTGAGGGGAAGAGAAAGTGAGAAAAAAAGGAAGGAAGAAAGAAAAGGAAAAAAACCCAGACATTAACTTTGGTCCCCATCAAGCCAGCAGCTTTAGTAACACTTGACTTTCATCTGTGCCAGAAATGTGCTGCACCTTCTGCCTGTTATCTAGAAAAATTAACAATAACAAACCTAAAATAAACCCCCCTCTTGCCTTCTCAGCTCAGCTTGGAGGAATGGGGTCCAGACAAACTGCTGGAGGGAAGGAAGCCTTTTGGAGTCTGCATTTTATTTTATGAGGTGTAAGTGAGTTATTTTGATTATGTTGGCAAGAAGTGAGAAAAAAACCCTTTTGGTAGCAGCTCTGTCCCCTCTCTACCCACTTCTCCATGTACATGTGCACTCCCAGCACCCACTGCCACATAATTTGGCCAGCAAAAGCTCACAGAGGCAAGTCTACACTGGTGCCTCTGCATTTTGTGGTGTTTGACTGCTTAGATGGGAGACAGAGAAGCCTTTTTTTTTTTTCCCCAATCAAAGCATGAAGGTAAGGAAAGGAAGAGGAGGAGTGAAAAAATGTGCAAATCCCCCAAGTTTTTTTCTCCCTACTTTTCGGCATTTCTCTCAGGGGTTTTCATATGAATGAATGGCATTCTTTTCAAGCTGCCTTGGAGCTCCATGTATGTGGTGACAATGTGGCTGTGCTGCTCTGTAGAGAAAGTGAAGGGCAGTATCTGCCAGCTGCGGGACCCCAGGGAAATCAGTGCTCCTTCCTGACATCTCATACCTGCCACTGGGCAAGTAATGGGGAGCTGGGAATCCTGGGGTTTATTCTTCAAGCTGTCACTAAATTTTTCTGTGAACCTTCAGTCATTTAACTTCTCTGCTCATCAGTTTCTTGATGACTTTTCATCTACCAGCGAAAACGGAAATCTGAGATGAACCTGATGCATGCAATGGAGTTAAGTAATTTAAAGTCTAATTTTGGCAAAGATCTCAAATATTGACCTCATTGCCTACATGGAAGGGTGATTTTGTATGTGAATGTGTGTGTGTATGCATATATCTATATCAAAGGATAGTCAGAATGGGAAGTTATTGAAGTGAATGTACAAGCCGAGATCAGAGGCAAATAGCCTTGCCAAGCTGAATGCCAGAGGCACTAAACAAAGGAAGTTAGAAGTGGTGCTTTATCTCCAAAGGGCATCCAGAGCACGGAAGATGGGAGTTGTGGTGCTGCTCAGATGGTTTTCTTTTTAGCTTGAATCTTCTGTGTTCTTTTCTACCATGGTTTTAGAAGCATTTACTACTTACATGCTTGAGACAGCCCTTAATTCCCTTCTTCTCTGTGCTTTGAGACTGTGGAATCACCTGCTATGCAGATCTCATGTCAACAACATGTCTCTCCTTTGCCTAATGGTAACTGAGGAAGCAGAGAAGGACAAAACTGTATTTCTCCATAGTGAAGCCAATACAAATAAAACTTGAAATAGGAATTTATCAGCATCTGCCTCCCTTCTTGGCACCACAGAGACAACTTAGATGGCTTTGAGACCTTGCAGAGAGCCAGAAACTCTGTACCACCACATTCCCTCCCTGACAGAGATCCTGTCCTCGATATAAACCTTGGGAGGGTTTCTATCTTAACTTAAACCTAGAATGGGTGTGAAAAAACCGAGCTTGGAGAGGACCCACAGAACCCTCCAGAGGCTCCCAGACTCATATAAAGCAAAAACCTAGCACTGTTCCTATTGTAATTAATACCAGAACGTTGCTAAAAGCAATCTAGTATTGAGCAAGAGACCTGGAACTCCCCATAGAGCACAGAAAGGAAGATCAGACTTCTTCCTTGGCCACCTGCTGGGGAGGCAGAAGAGGGAGCACAGAGTGTGTATGAACAACTTGGATTCTGCCTGCGGGATCTGTGTGTTCCCTGTGGGACGAGGCTAGGGAGCCGGTTGAATGTGCTGCTCAAGAGTGGGGCAAGGCTGATGCCAAAGGAGATCACAGAGATTAGTGCAGGAACACCGAGCCTCAGAATGGGTATGTGGAGACTGCCACATGAAATACAAATTTCTAAAGTGTGATTGAGCCTCCATCTTCTCCTGGGATGAGATAGAAGAAAACAAGACTAAACTTTTGTTGTTTTGCATGTCCCCTGTGAAGTCTTCTCACAGGAAGGGCAGAGGGAATAAGGAGGGTAACTGCTGAAACCAGGCAGTTTCCTCAGCATAACTCTATGGATTGACCCTGTAAATTCAGCTTAACTGCTTGTGTTTAAGGCACCACCTGAGGGGAGAAAAAAGGAGGGAATAACAGAGTTCTGGAAACTGGGGGAGGGAGTAAAATATCTCATGAAAGGGAACCCTCCCAAGCTGGAAGAAGCGGGAAGCAATAAGGGGGAAAGTGTCGCCTTCCTGAGACACAGGGCAGAGAGCAAGTGGTCTGAGAGTGAAGTGTGGATGTGAAATATGGCCCTGCAACAGCTGTTTAGCACATTAGCCTGTTGGTGTGCAGGCTCCCATCCAAGTGCTTTCAGTTAGAATCCCAGTCCAGCAAGAGCAGAGAGACAAATGCAGCAGGGTGGGAGTCAGCCCTTGCAAGTTGTAAACTGATGCAAAGATGCTGCCTTCTTGGGGACAGCCTGGATGCAGTAGTGATGGAGAAAGGGAAGGGAACAGGTTCTCAGCTCCCCTTGCTGGATGCTAGAAAGGCCTGCAAGAGGAAGAATAATAATAGTTGGAATACCTTGGACTTCATCTGAGCCTGCCACAAAAGGAGGTTTTATGCATTAAGATATTCTTGGCAGGTGGTCAGGCAGTACTTTTTGCTTTTCACTCAACCCTCTTAATGGTGACAGGGTTTCCAAGGATGATGGGAAATGGTGACACAGAGGACACCTGCACTGACTGGGTCTGATGTAACAACAGAGGCCTCCATAACAGAGCAGATGGAGGGCATCAGTTTCAGTGAACACAGCCAGCCTTTCCAACCCACTCCCACAATATCATACCCACTCAGCTCTGTAAGCCTGCATGCTGTTGTGCATATACTGCAGGAGCACCCAGCCAGCAAAACAATTTCTTGCTACTAAAAGGCCCTGGGACTGACCTGGTGTTCTGCTCAAAATGCTGCTGGAGCTGAAACATATTAATAAGGGTTGCAAATTCCAGGAAGAGTCAAACATGCAGCAACTCTGTCAAAGCCAGCAGGCCCATCAGAGTATATAGCCCATGGAAACAAACACCTTGCAGCTAAAATGCAGTGCTGGAGTGATGCTGAGTCTACACTTTCCCTGAGGTGAAAGAATGGAGTGATAAAACAGTCAGTTCACACCTTCAGTCCATTTACAGAATAAGCCTTGCTGCTTTCAGACCTGGGAGCAGGTCAAATTTGAAGCAAGTAGCGAAACCTTTCCCCATGGTCCCTTTAGTCTCTGGCTAACAGCTCTGTAATCCAGGAAACACCCTGCCTCCAAAGCCTGAAGTTTAGATCTCAACACTGGCAGCAGAAGTGCCTCAAACTGATCTCATCTGTTAGGACAAGGATCAAAGTGCTCACTTGCTGCATGATCTATGGGGGCAAGTCACTTGACCTCCAGATGCAAGTCAGCCAGCTGAGCTTGAAAAGCACTTGGAAAAAACCTAGCATTGCAGAGCCATTTGGAAAACTAGATGTTGAGTTGGAGCATAGTTTTCCAAGGGACAGAAATTACAGCAATGGTAAGGTGCAGTTCCCTTACTGAAGGGCACAATAATGACATCAGCTCTGCATGCCCAGTTGTCCCCATCCCCATTCTGCACTCGAAAAATACCACTCTAACTGGTTCAATATGATTTCAGACATATGTAGTTTAAACTACGTTCAGCAGCCTTACAGCAGGCAAGGGTCAAAACTAGCACTGGGCAAACCTGAACCAGTACTGAACATGGTGCTCCTGCTTGCTGTCAGTGGTAAGTAATTTCTCTGCTACAGACCAATCCCCAGGGATTTATTTTCTTGAGACTTCTCTGTATTATGGAAATGAGCTACCTACTCACTAGGTGTTTTACTGGAACCACTTTAACCACCAGGCATTTCTTTTCAAGAGCAAGCACTTCTGCGAATGAGACATAGATTACCAAGGGCTGCCTGCCCAGTAAGCATGTGTGTGGGAAGGGGAGAAGCATCCCTTTAGCATGCTTAGTTTTTCAGATCTTCCTCAGGGCACACTGTATGTCAAAAAGCAGACTCAACTGGGGAGAGGGAGTTTGAAAGAGCAAGGGGGAGGCAGCAATATGAAGGCTTTTTTCACTACTGTGGCAGGAAATGGAAACAGTGCTTTCGCAGGAAGAGTGAGAGTGATGGAGCTCCTGGCTGCACCCACCCTGCAGGAACAGCAGAGTCAACTGTGAAAAACCTCACACCATCTCCTTGAGAGCGCTTGTGTTGCTAGAGCAAGGACTGCTTTTCTGGCTCTGACATTTGGCCTGACTGTAAATGAGTCCCACTATTTCTCTTAATGCTGCTGTTCCAAGTGGTGCTAATTATACATCTCTACAATGGGGTACAGTTCAGCCCCATGTTAACTGGTATCAATTCCCTCTAGCTGTGCATGACAGTCTGTGGGCAGAGCATATAAGGGCGGCCTGTACCCACTTCAGTTTCCTGTGAAGCCACTACGATTCACACACAGATCAAGAAAAGGTCTACAAACTTAGGTGGCACATGCTTTTCAACTTACCTTCTAAATTGTTCTTGAAGGGCAAGTCACATCTCACCTCAGGTTCACTGGATTTCAGCTTAGTGTTTATGCTGTAGGTCCAGGGGGTCTTGCTTTCTGGAAGAGCCATCCCAGTCTTTTGTCTCGACAGAAGCAAAAATTGTGACAATATGCAAGGCTGCACAGCAGCATGAGCCTTGACTACCGGTGGGCACAGCAAGAACATCCACTTGCAGAGGAAGTGAGGGCACAGGTCTAGAGCAGGAAAAAGACACCATGTTTTGTCAGCATCGTCAGATGAAGGATAACAATTGTTGCAACAGCAAATGATCAGCTGGTTTGATTCATGCTTGAAGCATCAACACAGATGAGAGAACAACAGGTGAGAAAAAAGCTGGGTATAGCCCAACAATCAGAACTAAGACCTTAACAGTTCTATTTGCACCTTCTCTTGCTAAAGTGTGTGAGAAAGCCTCTTTGCCCACCTCTTTCCCTCCAAGACTCTTGAAAAAGGAGATGGGTTAAGGTGGAGATATTTATGAGCAGCCATTTGTTTATGTTGGAATGTTTAATTTATGGGCAAGGCACACCTACATGTGGACTTTGAAATCAGAAGGAAGAAATAAATAATAGCTGCACGCCACCATTCATGCACACTTTTTAAGAAAAATTCAAAGGAGGGGCCTATCAAACGGAGCCTTACTCTGTCCAGGCATTCAAGCCTTTTGCTCATGTGCGTTCCCATCTTTTTCCAAAATCTGTAGCCTTAGCAAGAGAAAACACACCATCTTTCCAACAAAGGTCCAGGTCTTCCCTCAGTTTCATCTCTGTTGGCCCAATTGCACTGAATACTGCCCAGAAGCTGCAGCCTGCAGCTCACCTGAAGATCAGTAACACTGCTTCACCCCTGCATCCCCAAGACCAGGAAGTTAAATAATAAATGCCCTTCAACCTCCCTTCTTCATTCAAAATCAGAAAGCACTACTAAGTAAGTGTTCTCCAGCCCTTTCCAACAGATAGGTAAATACTCTTAATCGTAATTCATGTGCTGTGCATGTTCACTGACGTGACTCCGTTGGACTTGCCACCTGTCTCTGGAACTATCCTTGATACATTGACTGTGGAGCTTTGGCCAGACCAGGGCTTAATTTCCTCATCACTTACAGCACTGTTTCTCCTCTGCTTGTCATACAAGCTTTTGACCAGCACAAGAGCAAAATAGGGCCTTTCCAGTTTCACTCAAGTCCTGTCTGACCTGTTTATGGACTGTCCAAGCATTTAATGTAATATGTATTCCCACTGATATCACTGATGTTCAAAGAACTGAAACATGACTGTACACCCTGAGCTAGATGAAAGGATTGTATGTATGTATGGTTGGTTTTTTTATGTCCATACTCCCATCTTATTACTCACAGCCACGCTTGGGTACATTTTAATTAGCTTATTACTTTTTATCTCAAAAGACATGACTGAAAGAATAAAAATGTCTCAAAACATACACAAGCTTTTCAAAATCTCCAATGATTAAACTCCATGCTGCTCCAGCATCAGGAATTTTATCATGGTTATATTTCCTTTAGATTCATAGGTGCTTGCTGATCTGATTAATTCTTTATCTTTCTAAATACTCAGTGAATTGTTGCATGTCCAAGTGCTCTGAATTCTTCCAGACATATACGGATTTATTTTGATCCCTGACATTTATTACTTTGGAAACAACAAAGAAAAAGCTAAGAAAAGTGAGAGGGCTAATCAGCTGACTGTATTGGTCCCCTTTCAAAATCAGGACTAGAAGGAGAAAAAAAACTCAAGAAAATGATTAAAAAAATGAAAGCTGGGAAAAGGTGCAAAAGCAATGAGACCTGGAAATAGATTCTTAAATGTCAAACTAATTCACTCTGAAACAGCCAGTGTTGGTAGCCTCTCAATACCCGTTCCTCTATTATGCATTTTGTTTGAGTAGGTACGCATACTCTTATGTATCTTCTCAAAGCAAGCTCAGTGGCTGTTCTTTCAGTTTGTAGCTCTTCACAATGTTCTCCCAAAGAAGCTCACAACTTACAACTCTCTGAGATGGATGGACAAAAGTTTATTTACTTCCCTGCAATGTGTACCGCAGAGGAAACACATCAGACCTCACACACATGTGCTTTTCTCCTAGACCTGGATGAAACCTGATTCGTGATCTAACATGAGAAAGAGTAGCACAGAATGTCAGCAGCCACCCCATTAACGGTTTTCTAATCTTTTCAAACCTGCATGCTAATTTAGCCCAAAAGGCCATTCTGTGCTGAGGCTTTTCTCCTTGAGCAGTTTGCCAGATGCTGTCGAGGCACGCTGGTCCAGCGGGCTTGGGATGCCCCAGCCCTGGGAGCATCCAGACCAATCTGCCCTGCCTTTTTCATTTTGTTTGAGGGACCAGTGGCTAATGTAAAGTGTGATATCTGATGAATCAGCAGGGCTTGAAATACAATCAGTGTGTGACTGGGACCGCTACAGTGGAGAAGAGCCACTACTTCCAGCTTAGCAGTTCATGTAATATGTGGCCTAGAAAATTCAGTTGAGACTTCTGTCCATAACCTGCACTTAGAGCCTGAGAGGACAGCCAGACTTAATTAAACATGCACTCTTATGTTCACTTTACCAAAACAGAAGGCTCAGCAAGAGCTAAAACTTACACACTTACTCACAGGATGGTATCATTACAGCAGGAGAGCTTCTGCTGAAGATACAGTACAGATGCCAAAAGAGTAAGATAGATTCTGGAAGACCCTAAACACAGAGGCTGTGTTGCCCACAGAGCAGGGGAGAAGCCTGAAGAGAGCAAGAGAAACTGTCTCCCAGGGTACAGTGTGCAGAACAGGGTAGGAGGCTACAATGTGAAATTGTCTCTGTTTGTACAAGTCAGATGTTGGACTTGTGATCCGTGAGGCTTGCCTGGGGTCCCACAGTACCCATTATTCAATATTTCCACTGAAACTCTGATGAGTGGTAATGGTGAAGGGAGGTGAAAGGACATAGGAGATAGGGGCAGAGAGATACAGAGAGAAAACTAGAAATACCCCTCCAGATGTGATCTCAAAACAGAATCTCTGTATCCTTTAGCAGAGCTATCCAAGTATGACTGATTGTTTTTCCATCAGTCTTTATTTAAGCCCACAAGAAGACCTAAAGACAGAAAACAAAACATACAAAAACAAAATAAAAAGAAACAAAACAAGAAAGGCATCAGCAGCTACAAAAAAAAAGGAAGAGGAGGGTGGGGAGTCTACTCAGCGTTGACAGCAGATATTCAGTGCTGTTTGAACTTCATTGGTGGTATGGTCTCACATTTCTAAAGCTCTTGACATAGGCATTGGCTCCAGGGGTGAGACCATCTGCATCTCTGTTTTGCTGGGATTACTTCCATGCAGAGGGCCAGGAAAGGGAGATGGATTTCTTCAGAACTGCCTTCTAAAATTCCCATCCTCTCCTGCCCCACCCCTTGCCAAGAGGAAGGGATGGGAGGGCTAATGTGATTTCTAATTCTAGTCTCATTTTGGTGCGTTCTAGTACCAGCCAACAGATGTATTCCAGCAGCATTCAGACACCCTTCTCATAGAATGAGACACAGTACTTAATTTGGCAGCCAGTCTCACCCTACCTTTCTGGGACAGTGTAAAGGTGGAGATATTTAGGATCAGGAATATTTGACCTGGATATCAAGAAGCACTTCCTAACAATACCAAACACTCAAATGAAGGAAAACCTGACTTACCCATTGAAGACATGAAAGAGTTCACTGAGGTTATGGAACAAGTTATAGTGAACATCATGCCGTGTCAATGCTTTTTGCTAATATTGGCCAGCAATTAGCTTAAACCATACAGTCTGGATTTGAATATGAACACCCCCTAAAGGTATGTATTTCTGAGGGATTAGGGGCTTGGGGCCACATGCTTCCTCAGTACCAACTCCACAAGTAGCTCATGGTGATTGGCCCCATTTCAGAGATTAAGCAACACATACACAGTTAAGAGAAGCAAGACAAAACTCTGCAACAGAAATGGGGTCCAAACTCCTAGCAAATTGTGGCATTCATCTCACAGCAGTTGCCACTGAGAAAGGCGGGCTTCTTGTCTGTAAGAGCAACATTGCAGAGATAGGAGTCTACTGCATTAAGTGTTGCACTATAATCCTAAGGCTAGCAGTGCACCACCCTGCTTGCTGTGCAAGAGCAGTTGTCCACGTAAACAGACCCATTAAATCTATCGGTTGTGTCTGTCGTTGGAGATTTACCTGCTTGCAACACTCAGAAATAGTGCAGTCACCTGTGAAGCAGCACATTGCCACCGTGGAGGCTGGCTGCTAACTGTTCGTGTTTAGTCATAGTTCTGTTCAGTTCTGGTCTCACCTGCAAAATGAAGGATGTATTTCGGGTAAAAGCAATGGCAGCTTGATACCCCAATCCGCAGGAGTTGCTTTGGGAAGCTCAGTTTTGGGCTCTGTTACTATTTATCCTCATGAATCTGTGTCATTCCCATTTCTCTGTGCCTCAGTTTCCCTGGAAGACTTAATTTCCTTCACCTTTGAGGACTTAATTCAGAGGGCTCCTTTTAGACCCCTGTCTTCACCTTGAAGGACAAAACATTATATGGCATGTATCTCTATGACACTCTCAGTTGGCAATGACAGATTAGACTCCTCTTCTACTCCCACAGATGGGCTCTGGAAATCTTACATCTTTGATTAGAATGGTTGCCACAGTCCATACACTTACTTAGACCCAGAACATAAGATTATCTCCATTACCTCCTGCAGAGTCACATCTCAACCCAAGAAGTCTGTGGACCCACCCACTCCTTGCTGCTGATGGGAAAGTATCACATCTCGGATGGTGGAGGGAAAACACAGGTGTAATTACCAGTGTGTCCACAGCTGACTCCATCTTGTTTGTCCCCACTTATATCAGTGGAGGGGGATGAGGACTAAAGCAGAGAGAGAACCCCCTCTCTCTGCTCCAGTGGTACTGCTTTTAGATCCTGACAGCACTGCTGGTGTTTACTTCCTCCTGTGCCACCCTTCCTTCCAGAACTCTTGCCATCCCCACCAAGCTACTCCATGGTGCATCACTAGCATACAACAGCCATAATTGAATGTTCAAGGGATGGGAGCTGCCCGTGTATTGCTGGGCTGGAAACTGGGAAGGAAAGCATAAGCTAACACAAGTACTTACTGGAGAAAAAAAATCTGCATTTTTTTTTGTTGAAAAATATAGAGCCATAAGCTTTGCTCTATAGACATGCTAATTCTCTGGGAACCAGTGTGTGTGTGTGTGGCTGCTAACACTTGCCTCTCCTTTGGGGGAACAAACAGATGGCTTTTTATTTGTGTGTTGGGTTTTTTTCCTCTGCCCTTCCCTTGTCATTCTGGCTGGTGAAGCAGATCTGCCCAAACCTCCCTCTCGCCAGAGGAGCTGCAGCAACCCTTTCCTGAAACAGTCTCTGGATGGAAAATGCATAACTTCACTCTAGCCATGGGGCAAAACCCCCACACTCACAACATGCTATCTGCAGCCACAACAGTCAGGCCGATGGGAGGACCCCCGGCTCTCTCTGTTGCTACTGCACTGCATAAGCAAAGCCCTCCGAGCACTGACCAAATCCAAATCTTGCACACGCACCCTTTCCCTCAACAAAATCTTCCTTCCCCATTGCACATGCTTACTCCATCCCCGTCTTCGTCCTCAAGTTCGTGCCTGTTTCCATTTCTGTCCAAACAGACATTCAAACTCCATTCACCCTTACTTCTTGCTCCTGGCAGATCCCACTCTGCAACCTCATGATCACAGCTTTCCTTTCTCCATCTTGTGTTTCCACATGCCACACACCATAAACCTCTTATTTACACCTTTGTATATAGTCAGACAGTGCTTTTCACTCCACACATCATTTAGATACCATGCTTCTCTTCAGATTCCTATCAATGAGCCCTGCCATACTTTATTTACAAACCTTCCTGCCTGTGTTCACTCTCTTCTCTCTGTGTGTTCACTATCTACTCTCTCATACATTCTCCCCTATTTTGCCCTCACTAGCTGATTACCTTCCCATGCATGTACCATTTACCTCATACAAAGCCATTCAGCTTCTCATGCAGGCGGCTCAGGCCTGCAGGACCTAGCTGTCGCTCACCCTAGTGATTTAAACAGTTGGGCACTACACCAATTGTAGAATCTCTCAGCCCTTCAGAAATCCAGAGGATGTATCTGTGAAGTCAGCCAGGTTTGAGACAGCCAAACTAAACTACACCCAATCTCCTGATGCAGTTTTTTCTGCCAGCCAGGAAGCCTGCAAGTGGTAAGAGCAGAGACCAGAGCAGCCATCCCTCCCAGCTGATTTTCCCTAAAGCATCAAAAACTGACCAGCACAGGAACGGAGGCAGAGAGAAAACATTTCCCTTTGTTCTCCTTATTTGTAAGGATACTTTTACCCTCTCCCAAACTACTAAAGAAGGTGACCTCACCGTATTTTTCTTGTCAGCTCCTCTACTCACACAGAGGTTAATACCCCAAGACCCTCCCAACACGCTTTAATTCTGGCCAACATCATATCAAAACCAAACAAGCTGTTCTTTAAAAGATTCACCAAAGCCTATTGTCATGGCAGCGAGCTTCAGACCAGATGCCTGAGGCTAGTAGGGGTGGGGAGAGGAAAGTGAGAGAGAGAAGGAAGGGAGGGAAATTTTGGAAAGACAGGAAAAAAGAGAATTGTCTTGAGACCCAAGTCCCAGATTGCAAATCAGAATGCCCAAAACTCTTCTCCCAGCACTGGCAGCAATTCACTGCAAGGCCTCAGGCAATTCACTTCCTAGTGCCCCAGTTTCCCCCATCTAAAATGACAATGAACATCACTCCTACTTAAGGCAGAATGAAGGTTAATATTTGAAGAGTGCTCCAAGACATTTTTCAAAATATTATTAGCAGTTTCTGTCGCTGATGCCTTGTGGGAAAACTGTGACCGAGTGATATATGGAAACTGAACATTCTCAAGAAGTACCAAGGCCAGCTTCCTTGCTGCTTAGCTTGTCCACATTCTGATGATGCTTCAAATAATATGCGTATGGAGATGTATGCTTGACTTGTATACTGTTTGCTGACACTCTGAGAACGTGTGCACAGGCATGCACAAAACATCAGAGCTGAACTAAGTTTCTGATTGTTCACCCATTCTCCGTAATGTCTTTCATGCTTTTTTCTTGATCCCCTATGCCAAAAAATCACCTGCAACACATTGACAAGACTGAGCCAAACCAAAGTGACAGGAAGAGGTGGAGAACTTTTACTCATGCCCACAGGCTCTGCCACAGCTGGAGCTGTTTTATGGTAGTGCATGGTGCAGTTTCCCCATTCCTTGCAGGCCTGAGCACCAACACTGAAGGAAAAAGGGTTTAATAAGAGCTCTGGCTGCTTTGCAAGAGGGGATTCACATTTTACAGAAGGAAAAGCAATGCCCACTTCACAGCATGAATGCCACGCTTGTTTCACTGCTACAAACCACCCTACATAACCACCGTGGGGGGAAGAACACATTCTTTCTCCACCTCACACAGTGTGCAAAGGAGAGGCACCGCTAAAGAGAGGGAAATAGAGCACAGGGCATAGAAATCATCTTCTCGTGTCAGAGACTGAAGACTCAAGAGCCGATGTCCATGCCCACCTGTCAGCTGTGAGGAGGCCTCACGGGAGGCCTTCTAGGAGGAACGGTCTTTGAACTATCTCAGCAGGATGCTGGTTGAGGTGGGAGCAGAGAGGGAAGGTGTGAGACCTGCATCAGGTACCTGCAAAGCACCCCACCTCTACTGAGCCCAGCCAGGCTGACTCCCTGGCGTGTCCCGTGGCCCCCCAGGCCCCCCCTGGCAGCCCCTTTTCACCGGGGCAGGCAGATGGACAGGCACAGAGAATGGTGCGGGAAGAAAAAAAGGGCCAGAAACTTATTTCTGGGAATCTTAGGAAAGAGGCGACAAGGGAGAAGAGAAAGCAGTACCTGACAAAGTCCAATAGTATGCAGCAATGAAACAGAAAAAGAAAGGAGCTGAGTGAGGTGATTTTGGGGCTGCTGCTGATTCCGGGGAGTCCTGCAGTATTTTATTTTCCGCTTGCAGCACCCAGCAATCTCGGGTTCAGTCACAGACTTTCCCCCTTGCCCTCAACGCTCCCCCCGGGGAGGACTCTTGGCCATGGCTGGGGGACAACCCAAACTGTCACACAAACAAGAGGTCTTTCTGGTAACTGCCTTCCTCTGTAGTTTTCCTCTTTGACATGCATATTCCATTCAGAGAAACCCTGCCTCTCCCCTCCCACGCTCGCACCCTGCCATCTGGTTACAGTTTGCACCATGACGCGCTTCCTGTGTGGTTTACTTGCTTTTTTTAGCCAAACCCAAGAGAGGGAGAGAACCTACCCTGTTTGCTTTGGGGATGAACTACCCACCACACACACACATTTACTTCATTTATTACAGGGGGGTTGTGTGGCAGGTTAGGGGAAGGTTGAGTTTTCATTTTGGTTTTGGTTTTTTTTGCCCTCAAGAAGCTAACAAACAGCATCTGCTGCAGGTGATGAAAAGCTTTATGAGGCTGTTGATTTTGAAAAACATTCTCAGGTGATAAGGTGATGTGATCTAGCAGTTTGAGTGCAGGGGAGGGCATAGCCAGAGCACCTGGCATCTACGGTCACTCTGTGCCTCAGTGTCCCCAACACAGGAAACAGGACTAATATATGCTGGTCGCAGGAGCACTGGTGAGGGCCTGACTTCTGTAAAGTGCTTCATGCACAAAGCATTCTAGGGATGCTAAATATCTGTAGCGCTTACACCCCTGAGTTACTCAACAGGCACAGAGTATCAAAGACTGCCAACTCTTCACTGATTCAGGCCAATAACACTCAGATTTTTAAGACTGAAGGGCATCCTGATGACTTCCTACTTTTCCAGTCCAGCTTAGCTTGAGAGATGAAGCTACAATGAACCCACAGAGCCTGTCCCAGACTACTGCAGAGAGCCCAGCAGGGAAAAGGACCTAAGCTTCCTAGCTCCTAGACTAGGACATACTCACTCCTCCAAGGTATGCTGTATTTTAACAGCAGGCACACAAAGAGAAGCTTTAAGAACTGCTTTGTCCTGAGTTTTGACCCCTGACTTCTGCAATCACTAGACATTCCCACACAGTTCATACTCCAAGTCTCTGCTCTTACACAGCTCGCTATTTCTCCAGGAAAAACACAGATCCTGTTGGTTTTCATCAAATACGTTTACAGCTTATACAGTCATTTGCCTTCCCCTTCCATGGTTTACCCCATCTACAGAAGGCCCTTATTACAGGAGAGAGACTCCTCCCCTTTGGATAGATCCTTATATAAGCACAGATGACTTCACAGTCATCTCCACTTTCACTAGGTGGGAGCTAGTCCCACAGTCCGATGTATTTCTGCAAAGGGATGCAGGTCTCTTGCAGCCTTCCCTAGCCTACACTGTGATTGGCTTCGTAATTTCCGGCAAGCATTTCCAACTTTCTCTGGGTCACAGCCACTTTGCAAAACGTGTGCATGTGCGTGCACAGTCCATTAATTCTCTTTGCTCCAGACTTGATTTAATTTACCATTAGGCTTGGATGAGTAATTTTATCCTGCAACACAATTCAAGGTGATAGATGAGACCACAGGCAGGTGATAGCCCAGGCCTGACTCCCTCCTTTGCTCTCCCTCCTGAGAAAGTGTAGTTGGCCAGGTTGCATGAAGAGATTTTCTGCCTCTCCGAAGCGGGGCTTCCACTGGGGAGAGCCAAGGAACAGAGATTTAGCTCTCATGAAAGGCTGGAAAGGAGGAAGGGGCAGGGGGAGCAGATTGAAAGACTCACTGAGCTGAAGCCCAAGCAGAATGGTTAGGGTCCAGGAAACAGCAAAATCAGAGCACCCCCTTTCTCCTCTCAGGTCTCCCCTCTTGCACAGATTAACTCTTAGTAGGCCAGTCTTGCAAGAGAGATGTAATTTCATATTTCCAGGGCACGTGTGTGTGCATGTGTACACCAGTCTGCTTGAAATAAGGAAAAAAGGAAGCTGGGGTTACGATGACACAGGATCAGACTTCCACTGAAAACTCCTCTATGTCCACTCTGCTGGCAGAAAAGTCTCTGTCATCGAATGGGTGGGGGCTCAGAGTATGCTTCAAGTAGCCTGTCTGCTATCGGATTAATGAAGTACAAGAGCAATTCCAACAAATAATGGCAAAGGTGTCCCCATTCCTTTCCCAGGCTGACCTGGAGACCCTGTTAATGCCAGGTGATCAGGCAGGGTCTGCACCAGGATGTTGCAATGGGGAAAGGCTCATGTGTCAGTCCTTTCCAAGCTGAAATGCTATCTCCCTTTCAAACAGGTGCTGGCACCATCTCTTGAGACACAACTGAATAAGCACTGTCATTCCAGCAGCCAGCTGACAGGTTACGACAGTACATGAGAGCCCGCTTACGCACTCAGAAGCCTAAGGTGCCCTTGCCTGCAGTTAACACTGGGGAAAAACTGGATACATCAGCCCCACCAGCCTGGAGCAAAGTGGGAGTGAATTGCCAGTCCAAATATTGTTCACATCTTAGTTTTGTTGTGCATTTTAGTTCCACTTACACTTGAAGTACAGAAAAAGTCAGTACAACAGAACGGACATTTAAAAAGGCACACCCACTCAGCTTCTGGACGGAAACTCAAGAGACCCACTTGTTAAACTACATGATGTGTAAATCATTACTAAACAAGAAACCAAGGAACTGGCAGAGCACAGAAGAGAGGGAGAGTAAGATCAGTGCCTGGTATGACTTTCTGGCGTTGGCTCTCTGCACTGTATAGGTGGTGCTGGAGTCCATTGGATGCAAACTGGAAGTCCTAGAAGCTAAAACCAAATAGGGTCCTTGGAAGATAGACTGGCAGAGGGAAGAAAAAACCAAAGTGAAGGGGCACGGAGTTGCAGCTGAAAGTTGAAATGTTACCTTTTGACTTTGGAAATAGGTGAAAGACTCACTGCAGAAGAAAGATTAGGAGTGGTGGGCAGGTCCTAGGAGGCCATCAGGGGCATGTGGTAGCCTCTGCGAGACAAAGGAACAAAACATGGACATGTGGGCCATGGCCTCACATGCAATATGTTAAAAGCATCACCCTGGAGTTGGAAGTAAGGGTAATGTTGTGGTATAGCAGATGGCAAAGTAAATTCAAGAATCTTCAGATTTTCAAGTGGAATTAGATTACTGGCATACTTTGCTATCCATAGCACATAAGAACTACCTTCTTAAGTGTTTCTTAACAAAACAAGTGTGAGGCTTAGATGGGATGGGACCACTGTAAATAGGGGCTTTTAACCATGATGTTTTCAGGAGTAACAATATACCACACACACTAACTTGGTCAACATACTCCTTAAGGAGCATGAACCATAGGTAAGTGTTTTCTAAATATTATCACTTGCCCATGGTGCATGGGTTATGAGCTACTAGTTAACTGTGAGATGATAAACAAAGAGCCCAAACTGCATGTTCTGTGGAAGCAGCCAGGAATTCATGTTCCTGTTGGTTGCTCTGTATGTTGTTACCTCAAGCAGTCGCTCAGTACGCTACACCATGCAGGTGAGACATAGCAGGTGCTTCTGATAGCATATAGTCACATAGTCTCTAGGGAGTACTCATTCAAACCGAATTAGCCAACCTGACTGCTCTCTTCAACCTGAATGATATTCCAAGGAGAAAAACATTGCATCTGCAGCAAGACCCTAGGTATTATGTAATCAAAACATTGATAATGATCCAGTCACTGTTTCCATTTTTTAAAATTCTTCTAGAGACATGCCTTGCACCATACCTTTGAGTCATGGTTTCCAAAGTAAGTTGTCATTTTGCCACACATTTAAAAGGTTGTGTTTGACTGCACACAGAGAGATCTGTGCCAGATACAGACACTCCAGAGTGCAAATACAGGTTTTAAAACACATTCAGAGACACTCTTCTGTGTACTTAAGCACTCATTCGTACATGTAGGGCTGAGTACATGCATGATACACAATTGTGCCAGGTGCACAGAGGTGAAATAATGCAGATACCTATGTAACATGCACACATGCAAATATGCACCACATCTTGAGACACATGTTCTCGTTCATCTGGACATACACATCCTTTCATTTGCTTTGTGCTTCTCAGCTTTTATATCACAGAATTATTGGTACAGTATCATCCTACAGTCATTGGCCTATCAAATGTCTGTTAGGGAGACAAGAACGACAACAACAAACAAATGACAGACACTCCTAAGTTGCAAAGCTCTTTTCAAGTTCCCTCTGCGCATAAAGAAGCATACAAACCTGTCTTAATACCCCAACTCGTACTATGCCTCGTATCAGCAAGGCATGGGCACGTGACAGACATATACAGGGAGGTGAGTGCTGCCCCGTTTTATAGGTGAGGAAGCTGCTGCAAAGAACTCTTTAAGGTCTTGTGTAAGGTCATTCAGAAAATTATTTGGTAGCAGAGGCAGCAATGTTAGCCGCAGTTCTAAGCCTTGAACTTCCCTTCCCTTATCCCTCAGTAGTGTCACCTCCTCAACCTGCAGCACCATACATTCATGACTGCTTCTGAGAGGCATATATGTGTGTGTGTAATCAAAGTCAGACACTCAAACCTTTACTCAAAAACATATGTGCACGTGTTCAAACACCCCACCCCCAGCTGGACTGTTTCATCAGGTAGGTCCCACCCATTACAAGGTTTTATGCCTGTACGTAGGTGTCTCAGCAGTGCCCACACAACAATCTCCCTTAGCATGCAATCTTTAAGACTACAGACACAGCTGGGAGCACCATCCCTGTTCATACCACACTACATAAACCATAACTGCAGACAGCCCTTCAGTGTTATTGGGGATTACCTGTTTATGCCCTGTGTTATCCTCTGAAACCGAACTCTTAGTTTGGGACCAGTGTGGTTGTCCCCATTCCTTACCCTACAGTGCATCTTATGGCCACCTTGGGAAAGAGTGGTCCTAAGACACAGTTGCACAAGCAGTCCTGGGCTAGCTTCTGTGTTTGAAACATCGTCCAAAATGCTATTCCTTTAATCACAAATAAGAACTCCAAGATCCATTTGATAGAGAAGAATCCCCATCTCTTTACATTTTAACAAAACCCTAATATCAGCAGGTCTCCTGCCTGCTCGTCCCAGGTTATGTGATTCCTTCTGCTTCAGTGACTATAGGAGTGGCCTACACCATTACTTGGGAGTATTCCAGAGCTTATTCACTAATAATTTAATGAAGTCTGAATCTCAGAACTCCTGTATGGACAGCAGCACATTCCACCCCTTGCCCATACAGACCCCAGTTACAAAGTATATAGTAGCCCCTTTCCACAGTACCTGCTTCATACCAAGAGTGGGGGAAAGTTAACTCCGATTTTCACACAAAGAGTGTCTTGTGTTTTTTTATGCAATGTGGAAGGCCTCCGATTCACCTGAGTGGATCTGAAAAGAGAAGACATGATACAGTCTTCAGGAGCTGCTCCATTTCATTAATAAAATAGCACAGGGAATTATTCCCTTTTTATGCCTATATTTTTGCTTGCTTTTCTTTTTCCATTTTTACTGCTGAATCATAGACTATCCTTTACTAATACCTATCCTAATTCTCTGTATTTTACTCTTCACTCAAATGCCAACCCTTGGTGATGTCTAGCAGCAGAACCGTTAGTACCCTAGTCCATCCCACATTGTCTCTCTTGCAATTAAAGTTGCAAGGAAGGGCAAGCTCTGAATTCTTAGCACTCCTCACTTGCGTGACACAACACTAGTTCTTCAAAAGCCTTGCTTTTCATAAAAAGGGTACTCCAGTACACTCTAGTGATGCGCCATTCTTGGATTGCCAGTGTGAGCCAAATACTTACCTAATCTCTATGAAACAAGTAAAAGGTGAGACTCTTCTGTGTTAAAGAACACAGATTAGAGGTTGCACAGGTAAGGAACTAAGGTGCAAAGAAAATCAGGAATGTTTCCTGAAAGGTATCTGGGGAGTTGAGCCTGGTGAAAATCCTTAGGATCTGGATCTAAATGGACACATTCCTGTCAGTGAGCTGGGAGTGGAAGAAGGAAGCTTTATTAAATGACATATTATTGATAATACGATGCACTTGTGCAGTACAGATGCCAACAGCAACCTTTTCCCAAATAATTGGCTACCAGATTACTTGGGAAATAGGCAGGTTAAATGGTAGATGGAGATGTAAAAATTCTGAGCAAATTAATGTCCACTTAATATATTTTTCAGAACAGTTGTTAGGGTGTAACATTAGGGGTAAATTAACTGAAGTTGCTTTATGACTTACTCTTGTTTTCTGTTAAAGAACTATAATGCCGTGTGCCTTAGAGAGATGGCATGCAAATGAGTTAACATTTGCAAAGTGCTTTGAAGATAAAGTAGAAGATTTACCCAAAACCTACCAAGAGGCAGAGAAAGGCATTACCAAAAATCTATCAAGACCACACAGCATGGCAGGCAGCCACTGCTATGGAGCAGTCATGGGAAAGAAAAGTTGGTGAGCAGTGGTGAGGCACTAAATCTTGAAAACTCAATAAGCAACTTTCAAAGTTTCATCTTGGCACACGTTGCAAGAGACAGGTAGGAAGATAAAACTCAACTTGTCAAAACACACAGCAAGATCTATTGGGCTAGCACACAGGTCTGCCAGCTCCTGGCTCCATTCCTACAACCATCTTCAAAGCGGAGTGTTAAGGAGGTATAGTAGGAAAGAAGAGTATTTTATGTTAGCAAGGGGAGAGGTGGCATAGACTTGGATGTTGAGAGGGAGGAAGAAGAGCCACAAAATAGTTAAAATCTAAAGCATGCAAAGCAGGAAAAACTAGAGGAGAGCCTGGAGAGGAGAGCAGGAAATCCACATATTGGGGATTCCTGTTCAGAGAGGCAGAATGATTCTCTTAACAGCCATTTTGGCTGCAGGGCAGAGCTCAGTGCAATCTGCCGGATTCACACAGGAGAAGGGGTTAATGAGAGAGGACGAGACAACAGCACAAATAAAATCAGAAATGACATTCTAGCCAATGGAGCATCTCCAGGCTGGGGAAAAACCCAGAGAACTCACTTGGTTTTATTTTCTGTCCTGCCTGAGGAGGAGCTCTGGGCTCAAATGTCACCTTTAATCTTAATTCCTGCATTTGAAAGAGAGCTGCAGTGCCACAGCGAGGGTTTATCTAAAAGACTCTGAATGAACCCACAGTTCTTGAGAGTTAATCATCTTGCACACCTCCCACCAACAACTTGCAGCCAGTCATCCTTGGGATGCAGCTTCCAAGCCAGTGCACCTGTCCACAACTCTTCGAAAGATAGAAAAAGTGCTTGTCGTTAAATCACTGATAGGAAATGCTGGCTTCAATCTCCAACTCTCCCAGAGAATTCCTGGGTGACCTTGAGAGAGTCCCTAATTGCTCTGTGCCTCAATTCTCCACCGATAACAAAGAGATCATTAAATAGCCATGAAATCACAGTGAAAGTTAATTAATTCAGCATTCATGAGGTCCTGATACATTAAGGGGGTCGCAGAGCATATTTGAATAAAAACATCACAGCTAGCCCCACAAGTTTGTCCATCCACAGATCACAAAGCACACGAAGAGACCAGCTCAGTTCAGAGAAGCAGCACAGTCGTCGCCCAGGTTAATTAACTCCACTTCTCAGGTAATTAGGGAATTATCTTGGGTGGAGTATCTCTCTAACATGCACTCTCTCTTTTCCAGGTCAGGATTAGCTCATTCAGAGGTAGGTAGATGGTCTGTGCCTGGCAGAGCACAGCACAGTGCAGACTAGACATATCCAGAACCATTGCAGGGTGCATCCAGACCTGGCACCTTTTAGGTGTTCATGCTCGAGTTGGCATAAGAGGGCTTAGCCACACATGACCAAGAATATGCTTAGTTGCTCTTCTTAAAGAGAAATCTGCAGGGTTTTTTTTTGATCCTAGTTACCCTGTGTTTGGTGCAGGCGGTGGGCATTCACCTACCCCAGTTAACAAAAATAAAAATTGTAGGAGAAAAGACACCGGTATTGTGTTATAAAAGAAAAGGGAATAAAGGAATGGGGGTGGGAGTGGGGTCCAAAAACCGTTCCATTAATTGGTGAGCCACTTTGGAAACTGCAACAGGAGCTTCTGTGTATGGGATTCAAGGGAGGTAGAATAAAATCAGGACAGTTCAGAGAATAAGTACAAAATTTTCTCAGCATCCTTGAGAAAGACAATTGCCCCCTTAATATGCGGCACTTTAGAATATTGTCTATAATATAGATAATTATCTATAATATAGATATAAGAGTTTCAAACGGGAAATTAGAGTAGATAATAGGAAAACATGAGAAGAAATACATGTAACAATAAAGACCGTTAAACCAGAAGGATATGTTAAGTAAGAAGCAAGAAGGATTATAAGCCCTCAGTCCCTTTAAGAAAAGTAATAGGAAAGTTAATTGTGCTTTTTGTCTTTTCCTTTTAGTACAATGGATAGATTCCTATTCTGAAAGCCCTTTTCGTGGAAAATCAGAATGTGGCCTTAGCAGACACCAAAATCTCAAAGGAGGAAGTTATGAACTGAGCAGAGGAACTCATAGACAGTAAATCACCAGGGCCAGATGGAATTCAACTGCAAATTCAGAAGGGATTAAAGTCTCCAGCGGACTAGTCAACACAGCTTCACAGTAACTGCTGCTGAAAGAGTATGAAGTCAGTAAAATGCTGCTGGTCTTTACAATCCCCCTGCATAGTCCCCAAATACCAGCCATTAAAGCTTCATACGGCTGACTTCGGTCATTTTATTGAAAGTCTGCTTAAGGGCAAAATAGCACAATAGTTGGATAATCCTATGCTGTTAATTCAGTAAAACTGCTTTAAGGTAAACAGTTCACTGTTAAACAATGAACTATTTCGAATTTGATATAAATAAAAAAAGCTCAAGAAACTCACCTTGCCCCTCTACAAAACAGCGAATTCAACTCTTGCACACATAACCAAAATAAAAGTAAGGCTAGTAAGAGTTGTGTTTGCAGTTAGCTTACTAGCGTGGGGGTTATAGGAACTCGGTGAAGAGGACTACCAAGAAATCAAACAGGTATTGGACCAGCGCTGGCAACGAGCAATCCTGCAAATTATGTTAATAGTGTATGCCAGTTACTGGGTGGTGATGGTGGTGGTGTCAGGATATATCCTTTGTATCCTTCCTCATTTTCTTTCAATGGACAGAATTGTCCAGATGGAAAGGAAAACAATGGTGTGAATTTCACCTTCCCCGGTAGCGCTACCAGAGCCCCAGGGAAAACACATCTCAGCTGCTGTTGACACTTGTGATTTAATCACAAAAGTCTTCTGATATTTAGTGGTTTTCACAAAGCCTTCACTCCTGCAGTCAAGCGCTTTTGTCTGAGACCTCTATCTTTCTCACTTTGAAAGGAGGATTCCTAACCTTTGTGAGTTTCTAGGAAAATTTGAAAGCATGACTGCTAGAATGTCAAAGTGAAAAAGCGAAACAACAGAACAAAATGAGCAAACTAAAAAGAAACAGTCCGCCGAATGCCTGTATTTAATTTTTCTGACCTTCGTGCCAATCTCCTGGTTTTGGGTGCCTGACTTGTGAAAACTCAAGCACTTCCAGTTGACAGCACAACAGGCTGGCCTAGACATCAGTATAACCTAGTCCAACAGCTGCCAAAAACGACAGTGAATATTCACGTTCCCTTTCTTTTCTGAAGAGGAGAAGGAAAAGAACAAAAAATGGACTCCACGGATGCAGGAAATGCATGGATTGAACTGGGAATGTTTTCTCCAGGTGGAAGCTTTCAGCCTGCATGCTCCATAATTTGATTCTGAAAAGCATATTGTAAAGCAACACTTTAGAGGTTAAAAAATATATATTTTTTTTTTTTTTAGAAGGAAATATTGACACCGCCTGTCAGCAACTTCCCAGAGGGGTGCAATGTCAAAGCACATTAGCCTATTGCAAATGAAAAAACAGATGCAAAGTCTGAGGGTTGGGAGCAGCAAAGCTTCAACAGCAGCCCAAGGTCTATGCATGCTAATTCAGTTTAAAGGAACACTCTCGTGCTCTTTGCTTTTCAGCAAACAGCTACGGGGTTGGGTTTTTTTCCCCCCTTTTGGCTCTTTGTAAGAACAACTTAACATCCCATATAGAGATTTTTTGGGCCAGATTTACAAAGTTGTTTAGAGGACAAAGGACTGAGAAACACGTTTTGCAGGTTTTAGAAGAACATTTAAATGAAGTGCCTAACTCCTTTTGGCTTTATGGGATGGTTAGGCATACAGAAATATTTCCACATACCTGGCCTATCTGTTTGTCAGACATCCTTTCTCTCTGCACAAGACATACATTTTATTTATGGGTACACTAAATGACTATAGCCTCTGCAAGACATTTCCTTAGACTTGCTCTTCCAGCCTTGCTCTGAGAACTGACTAAATCATTCCATTTCATTGCAGGCCATCAGAGGGCCCGGATTAGTACAGAGGAGTAGTACTGTAGCTCCTACAAGGAGAGCATAACTTAATTTCTAAGTGAAAACTGGCAGATTTGAAAGAGCAATTTAAGATGTTAGAAAGCAAAGTAATTTCACTGTTATCTGAAAATACAGGATTAAGCAGGGTCTCATCCACATAACATTGCATCTTAAAAGTGAGTAAGAGCACAGTTTTTACTTGTTGTCATACAGGGGAAGGGATTTTGTTTGGTTTTAACGTTTCAGGAAAACGGTCAGAAAAGAGAGGAGCATTTCTCTCATTTGTCAACTATATAGAGAAGTATCCTGATTTTGTCCAAATGCAAAACCCACGCTCCAGACTTCCTTGATGTTTACTTACACATGACAAAGGAGTGGTAATAACACAGACAGGATTGTCTAAACCTGGAAGTTGTGGTTATTTCATCGGGGAGAATAGTCATACAAGACAGAAAAGGACCTCTCTAGTGTTTGTGATTCCAGCCTCCCATCACAAGATAACATGCTGCATACCTGTCTCAAGTTGACCAAAGGCTCATCTTAAAAATAATCTGGACGATTTACACTGCACCATCACTTGGAAGTCTCTCTAGAACTTCACTGCCCTAAAGCAGCACAGAAGCAATCTACTGATTTCCAGCTAAAATGCCCACACCCAGTTTGTGCCATAGATAATTCACCTTTGCTGGTGTTTAATCTCACTGGTATGGAGAAGCCTCTTAGACACAAGGTGCCCAAGAGAGCTCCTGAGCTCTCACTGTGCTGCTCATGCATGGAAGGAGTCAGAGGTGGCAAGCCTTTCAGAGAGACTTGACCCAGCTGTAACACAGCAGTGACCTGCCCTTCCATCTGCTAGGAACTGTAATTTCAACAGACAGGCCAAAAATACCAGCTGTTCCAGGAGCCTTTCCCCCATGACTGGATAATACAATACAATATGATATAATACAGAAATAAAAATCCCAAGAGAAGTCTGCCAAGTAGAGCTCTCTCCCTTCTGAAAACAGCTTTCCCCTACAGGTGCATGTGCCTCCGCTCCTGTCCCCAGACTCGGATCCCTCCATCCTTTTAGTAATGGACACCGGTACTCCCATCCTCAAGATGTGTATGTAGAAGACCTATTTCCCCATGACCCAGCACTGACAAGGAAAGAAGGCAGAGAAACGTTTTGCCAAGGCTTGCTTGCTTCTTCCTCCTCTGTGCCTCCCTCCTACTCCTGTCTGTCCTCGCACTGATGGATGGCTATTGGTTCTGGCTTCATCTGACGGAGAAATCTGTCACTTAATGCCAGGGAGAGGTGACAGCAAATCCATCAGCATGGAGACAGCAGTCACTTGCAGATTGCTTTCAAGGCCACTGGGGGCTAGATTCTTTGCCTCCCACCTCTCAGTTTTCTCTCTTCCCTTCTTTTACACAACTCCTAGTAAAGAATCATTTGAACAAATTCATTTGGCCCTTACTGCATATCCAAATTCTAACAGCTTTGAATTTGTGCGTTCTGGTTTTTTTGTTTGGTTTTTTTTTTTTTTTTAAGCAAGAAAATGAGTTTTCCCACAAAACTAACTCATTATTAGATGTTCATATTTGGCTCTTCTGTTACTTCCAAAGCCTGGATTCAAATTCTACTTGTGTTCCCACAGGTTTGTCAAGTATGATAGCATTGTTTAACCCAGAGGGGAACACTGGTCCGAATGGCAGGTTCTAGTCAGGGTAGTCTCAAGAATGGAAATGCAGAGGATGCAGTAAGGCAAGATGCTGGCAAATTAAACTACAACAGACAGAAAGAGACTAAAATGTTTCTCCGTTCCATACTTACTACACAGAAACCATCTTGTTCAGCTCTCTGAAATATTGGACTCCTTATAGGTGAAAGACAGCAGCACTTTACCAACTGACACCTGAGCAGAGGATGCCAGAAATTCTGGACTGTAGCCCCAGCTCTGTCAATGCCTACCCCTATGCTGGACTGCTGCTCACTTGACCATTTTATGCCTCAGGCTTCCCCTAGGACAATAAGATTTATCTTCCTGGAAGTGCAAAGTAAGGCTTTATCAATTGACAGGTACAGAGCTGTTTGAGATCTTCAGACAAAAGACCCTAACAAAGCATCATGATTACAGACAAATTCATTTCCTTCTCTTCCAAACACTGTAAGATATGATTATTGCCTATGTAACAGTACTACTTAGAGAGCTGGAGGCAGTCCTGTCTTCTAGGGCTTACCTGGCTCTCCAAAGCACTTCATACTTGGGGGACTAAGGTTGTTTAGCATTCTCCATCCCTGAGGGCAGCCAGAAGCATCAGCATAATGAAGAGCAGTTTCTACTTTTGCTCTGCCTACTTGCAAAGGCACAAGGGGTCATCCTGGTGATTTTGAATTGCTTCTGACATGTATATTATACACAGAATGTGAAAAAGATGGCAGTTTGTTGCCAGCAATGCCCCATTTCCCTTGAACGCCAACAATACACCACTGCATCTGACTGTGTCAGAGAAGACAGGTGACTGTGTCACTGCACAGCTACTCCACGAGGTGCATGCAGCCACACCAAGATCACTACTGACAAACAGCTGAACACCAAGACACATGATGTAGTACAATACAGGCTGCTCCAGCATCCCAAAACATCAGGCTAACACCATCAACAGGAGTTTAAAATAAAATGGTCCTAAAACCACTTTATTTTTCTCAGTGACTTTTTAACTTTTAAATAAATTTTGTTGCCCTCTGAACCATGATATGAGCCACAAAATTTGCTAAAGATGCCAAAACCATGATGCCCTCCAAATCTGATGAGTGATGGGTGAGACAGCTGCAAAAACTACTGCAATAATCCTAATGCCACATATGAGCCACGTCCTTTAATTTCTCAGTGATCTCTGATTATGGGTCACACTATCGTTCTTTTGCACCCATACAAATCCACTTCAGCATTTCTGGCCTTAGTGGAGTTACTGTAGATTTAAACTGACAACTTGGATACACGGTGGTTCTCTGAGGTAAAGTCTACTGCCAGTCTGAGATTTGGAAGTACAACCTAGGCCTGTCCCCAAACTTCATTCCTCCCTATAGCCTTCCTCATTATATCCTGTGTGTCTAATAGCATGGCCGACACTTGAGTATGAGAAAAGTGCACTCATCCCCTAAAGGAGCTGCATTTGAACAGGACTACAGCTCTCAGATATCTACAATAGTAGAGAGATCTTGAATACCTTATGGTCCCTGAGACTGACCCTGTCTTGCCCCCTGGGTACAATTAGGAAAAAGGAACTCATTCTCATGAAACACTTGGGATTGGACTGTCTCCACAGTTGCTTCTCTCCTGCGTTTGCAAAAGGGAAAGCATGGAGTTGACAATCTGATTTTCAAGGCCTCTGAACACCACCAACTCATAGCCATAGATAAAGGGTCAGGATAACAGGCTGACATATCAGAATGGTTACAGAGCACCCCACAGGAAAACAAAGACGCACAAGCCTAGGAGTCAGGCACTCAGATGGAAGGGAGTGCTGTGAGGCAACATGGCTTGGCAGGTGGGGACAACCCACCCATTCTGCCACCATTCACCATCACGCGAGCGGACTTCCCTGAGTGTTCAAAGTCAAGGGAGCACCAGTGCGATCTGCACAGACCATAGAGTGAAGGCTTCTGAGCTGACTGCAAGTTTCCTGGCCATGGTTCCCACTGCCCTCACAGGATGCGGCTGGGGATAACACCTGGACTGCAGCCAAAAGGAGCGCCTGGCTGGGACCCTGTGCTTGCAGAAAACACTCTGCAGGTTCCAGGCGAGAGCCAGGACACGTGGAGACCCTGCTGGACTCCAGACTGCTGAGTGCAGGATGATTTATGGATCTTTGCAGATGGCATATTCCAGCCACAGGGCTTCAGACCAGAAAAACGAGGGCCTTCTGCTTCCTTAAAGGGACAGCTCTGCTTCTGCACTACAAAACTACTGTAAAGTTAACTGCTTTGGCATTTTAATATTTTAAGTGCTGACCCTTCATTGATTCTGTCCAGCCTTTTAAATCATTAATTTACGTACTTATTTGGGTTTAAAACCTTGCCTGCAATTTCAGGTAATTAAAAAGCTCATTAGTTGTAATCCTGAGCTGATTCCCTGACCTTTATGTACTGTACAGTATGCCTCATGTGAGTTTGAACCATGGCTGCAATTGCTTGACTTGTTTCCTACCTCCCCAGCTTTATGAGGTGTTCCATATTTTGGAAGACTATTCCCTCTTCCCCTGTGTTTTTTGGTTGTTTGTTTGTTTTGGTATATTTTTTTTTATATACTACCATTTGCTTCAGTCTTCAGGAAACTTAGCAGCCATGCTGGCTATATACAGTAGCTGTGTCACAGATTTGTTTATAGCGGATATTCCCCATGCTAAGATCTCCTTATATCTGCAACCTCTTTTTAAAAGGGGCATTATAATGTAGAAAATGAAAATCCCAAAGAGGTTAATTTCCAGCATCACAGGGCTTGACTTGCCCAAGTGTGCTGTTAACATGGCTTAATAGGAAATTCCATCCTCCCTGCAGACAAACATCAAGGGCTAAGGCCAGAGTTGGAAAAAATGGACCCTGATCTCACACACCACATGCACAAGTCCCGGAACCTAAGCCCTGCTGTTAGAAACCTTGCTACCCTCTGTCTCTCCATAATGAACCAGAAGAGACTCATGGAAGGATAGGACACTTACTTGCATACATTGTTCAGGACATTAACTTTTGCAGCCGTATGCGTTGATTTTCAGACAAGCTGAGAGCGCTCGTAAATTCCACTTACATGGCTGGGAATTGTGGCTACTCAGTCCACTGAACGATTAGGCTGTTTTTTGATTTGTAGCCGGAGGAAGATGTAGCATAGATGATATAATACAATTTCTAGAGTAGAACACCAAAATACTTTTCTGGAGTAGAAATAGGGTCACATGCGTATCTCCCCTACATAAGAATTTGCTCCTTGAATTTGATTTAGAGGTGGGTAGGTTCAAAGCCAGCAAGCATTTTCCTCTTACAGTACTGGTAAAGCCACAGCCTCTGCCAGTTCTAGTGTGAATCTTGCCACAAGACATTGTAAGATTTGGGAGCAGCCAAATTCATGCCTTAAATTCTGATCTGTCCACCCAACAGCATCAGAAAACCTCTTCTCCTCAAATCCACACATCCTTTCTGTAACACCATGATAAATAACGTGGTTTTTTGTATGTTAAGTAATATCCTTACAAGTCAGTTCTTGTACTGTGATCGTTTTTGCCGAGTAAGTCACTTTAGTACAAAGCCTTATCAGCAGTACCTGTGAAATGATTTCATAGCCAAACCACAAACAACCAACTTACAGTTTTGAACTAATAAAAGCAAAAAATCAAGATGAGCTGCATGAGGGAATAAAGTTCCCTTATACAACTTCATCTTGCTTAGCTCAGGGTTAGCCATACCCAGCATACACGTTCAGAGTAGGCACTGTATAATGAAAAACAAGGACATTCATAATGGATTTTCCTCATGCTCTCAGGGGTCTGGGTCTCCCAGTCTCTGTAAGGGAACACAGATAGGTGTTATGTTCGCTACTTGTTGTCAAAACCACCCGAACAGCTTCAAAGCCACCCCTCTCCTGGCAAAGCGTTCTGTGGCTGGAGTCATCCTCCAACCCAACATTAGCCCAAGTTTTTCTTTGGAAGATGCAAGTGCAAATATCAATTTTCGTTCCAGTACATGCTGCCATGGCCATGTCTGTCAGCCTTCCCTCTTCTTCCCCTGTCCCTATCCACTTCTTCCTGCAGCTCTGGCCTTCACAGCTTGCCACAGGCAGCCTCTATCAGAGCGTTCTCATGGCAGCAAAGCCCCCAATGGAAACTGGACTCTGGAGCAGCCCCCTCACAACCTCCCCTTCTCCTCTCCTCCCTTTCTCTGTCACCACCTGGCTGCTCTGCCTTCCAACAAATCCAGCAGCTCTGCTCCCTGCTTGAGGAAGCTCCTGCTTTTAATTCTGTTGGAGAGCCCAAAACTGGTTCCAGAGACTATTCCAGTGTAGATTTGCACAATAAAGTTACAAAGGAAGCTCCGATTGCAGAGTGGAGGTTTAAGTGCATCTGAGACAGCTGCCCCCTACCCCCTAGCTGGCTGGCTGCTGCGGGCAAGTGTTAAAGCCCATCTGGGAAGAAACAGGCCTCCTGCTTCCTGCTGCCTCTGCCTGCCAGGATAGCCAGGAGGCATGGCAGGACGATGGACCAGAGCTAGACTGGAGCACAGGCTGCTGGGGATTGGGTTTGGCAATGGCTCAGTTGTCGTGTTTTAATTTTACAAGGTCAAAACCAAAACCACCTCTGGTTTGGGTTTTGCATTCATGCCTACAGAAACATGAGAGGACTTAGTAAACCCTCACTTTTTTTACAGACTTGGTAAACCCTCACTTCCCCCTCCACACACACTCCACCCCCTCCCCCATCCCCTGCCTTCCCAGCTTGCTGGCGTGTGACCAGCAACATCTAAAATAACCGTCTCCTCCTTCCCTAATTCCTGTCTTGCTTCTAGGACTGTAAAAAGAATAAAGTAAAAACAGATAGACAGAGGCCATTCTTAGTGCACCCCAACAACTGCTGGGTGCAGTCCCTGGCTGGCCTAGCACAGTCCAGCCAAGGAAGGTTGCAATGAGAAGGGCAAATGCAGCTCTGTCCAGCTCAACCTGGACTGGAGCAACAGGGAGTGAATGATCAAATGAGACAACAGCCAGAGAACACAAACTGCGCTCCAAAGTATACGCGAATGCAAGTGGTCAGGCAGCAAATAACAGTACCTGGATCACAACATAAATGCCAAGAAATTTCCGAGTGGGGTTTGGTTCTAGAAAAGATCATGATCTATGCAAGAAATCCTAAATCCTACAACATCCCTCATTCACTTTGCATATCCTATATTATGAACCCTACAATCCCAAACACCAATGCCCAGCATCCTGCATGCTGAAGTACTCTATACTCCTCTGGCAGGCCTGCCCTCACCTTTAAACATACCCATTTCTGGTACTTACTGGTGCCTTCCATCAGTCTGTTACTGCTTCTCTGAGGGTCAAAAGCAGAACAGGGCTGTTTCAAACGCATCCTGAGGCTGACTCCCCTTTGCTATTCTTTGAACTACTGCTGCTGCACTAGACTGAGAGCCACGAGAAACAAGGTACTGCTAGAACCCAGGGGTGAAAGAGAGGAGGTTAAAGTCCCAGAAACTGAAGTGGATTCCTGGTGATGAAATACAGTGGGTCTGTCAGGACAGAAGGGGAGAACCCAGTGTAGGAACTGCAGAAAGCGTGCATCAGGGATGAGCTGTCTCTTTGGACTGAGCCAGGGTAGCAAATCAGGTTGGAAGCATTTCAAAAGATTCACACTTGGAAGAGCCTGGGGCTGGAGCAGCCGAAGATGTTACGGGTCAGGACTGAGGTTGCTGGCAAAGCCCACTAGCTGACTGGGGATAAAAGTTTCTCCAGTACTTCTCTACGTGTTACCTGGTCATAGCCACACTGGTAAGACTCAGCACCAAGAGCAGCCCCTTCTCTGTTTTCCAAGAGAAAAATCCCTGGAAACTCTCTTTCCTCCTATACACACACACAAACCACTCTGTGCGGGGCAGCAGATCTTCAGCAGCTGTTTTTGATGGGGCAAGACTCAGTACACATGCATCTCATCCTTGTGTGCTTTATTACTGTGTCAACTGTAGGTTATGCTTTGCTGCAAGCACCACTAAGCCTGCTTAAGGCCAAAAGGGCCTTGGGTCCCACCCCCTCCCCTTCTTCCCCACTGCTTTTCTTTTCTTTCTTTCTTTGCTGGAATAGAGCAAGCAAGCGATTATTGTCGGTCTGGCCTAGTACAGCTCCTTTTGGCTGTCACAGGCCTTGGACTTCAGCCAAGGTCTATCCCAGGGGATGTTGGGAACGCTTTGAAAATTAAATCTCTCAGGAACTCATGATGCTACAAATGCCATGATGTTGCTTGACCTTGTGTTAAACTCAGCGGAAGAGGAGCAGAAGCGGTGGCCGCACTGCCACATTGCTGGCCTCAGATAACTCCCAGGAAGAAGAGCCCTGCGGGGAGTCGGGGTGCGGGGAGGTTGAGGGGAAGGAGGCGGTGCGCAAGTGGGAAGCCAAGCAGGGGAACTGCCACTCTGCATTAGCCCCCAGAGGACTGATCAGTCCCTGCCACGCATTCATTTTTTTCCTCCAGACCCTTTGATGAGAGATAGTGAGAGTTGTATGTATTATTCTTGTACAGGTTTTAAATGAACCATACCTCTTAACATGAAGAAAATAGCATCATATGGGTAAGTGCCAAACTATCCCTCCCACTATTGTCCCCAGCGTAACAGCAATTAAATACGAGTTTGTGGGGAGTAATGGTTCACTTCACCAACATGGCATGGACTAGCCCACAAAACTAAAACTCCTCTCTTTGCCCCTTGCTCTACAAGTCCCAGCCCTCAGGGAATCCCCCCCCGCCCACCCACCCACTTTATTCTCAGCTGCCTTCTGCCCTTGCCCACATTTAACTCCTGGGTGAAATACCAGGAGGCCTGATCCTTTGTCACTTCAAAATCCTCCAGGACAAGTCATCTGTTCTCTCAGGGATGGAGAGTTCTAAAATGAGGCCTATCATTTAACAGTAATGCACTTGGGAGGCATCTTCTTTCATGTGCCTTCTTTTCTGAGCAGCACCATTATAGCCCAGACAGCTCCAGTCCCGAGGAATGCAAAGAACACACATTCTGGAAGCTCCCCATTCCTTGAGGAGTCAGCTGGCTGGAGAGAGGCAGCAAGGGATGCCTCACTGCAGGTGCCTTTGTACATAGTTGGTGCTTTGTCATGGAGATTCTGCAGGTCTTGCAAAGTCTCCACTGGAGATGCTACAGCTAATGAAACCTCTTTAGCTCCCCCCCTAACTGTAGGAAGCCCAGGGGGAGCTCAAGATGGATTGATGGATGGACCCCTGGAGATGCTTTGGGATCAAGTCCATCTGCCCTTTCCAATTCAGCGTGCGCAGGGCTGGGTAAGGTATGCACATCTCATTATGTTCCACTGCAGAGCCCCTGCTTCAGCCAACCTCCTTGTGGCCCTGTGCCCTCCGGAGCTGGTTGATTATTTTTGTCTCAGGCTGGAGGCCTGGGTGCTTCTGAGTATCATGACATTTGTGTAGCATTTCTCCTACACTCCCTCCCCTTTCAGTCCCCTTCACTGCAGTCCCAGAGAGATGGTCCAGATGGAACTGCCTAGCTGCCCTCTGATCAAGCTGGAGAGATTTGTAATTAGGACTTGATGGCTATTGTGCCATGACAGCTGAGTGCGGTACCCAGGCAGCCCGGAGGCCACAAAAGGCATGTGAGGTTTTTAAGGAAAGAGGGAAGATATAAGTGCTTTCCAGCCATGCCGTATTGCGCCAGTCCTGGTAACGACATCCCACCTGCCAGGCCCGATTCCATGGGCAGTGTCAATGCAAAAGGGCGAGGGCAATGGAAGAAGGGGAGGACGATGGGCAGCAGCTACAAGGGTCCTGACCAGCCTAGCAATCCTGCCCGGGGTACAGGCAGCTCTGTCTGCTGAAGCAGCCAGGACAGTCTGCTGGAGCAAGGGGGCGGGGGGGGGGTCCAATTTCAGAGTTTTCCCCCACGACCGGCCGCAGTGGCGCCATTCAGGCTTCACATCCTGCAGTTCAAATTCCTCTGGGTGACACATGGGCTCTGGAGCACAGCCATGAGAGACCGGAGCAGCCCAAGCAGGGAGCAGGTGTCACCATCCTCTCCAACGCTCCCTCAGTTTTCTACATACACAGCCAGGCTTCCTAAACAGAGCCCTCCTGCTTTAAAAAGAGACAGTGCCTGGATCTAGGGGTCTTTCCAAATATTTGTTTTACTGCCGAGCCTTCAGAGAGGTCAAGGAGTAACACGCTCTCTTACTCCTAAGCTCCTTTCTCGCTTGCTCTGCCTGCTGCTGCCAGAGCTGTGGCACCTCTGCCTGTCTCTTCTGCTCCAGTAATTACTGGCCTGCTGGCACACTGAGAGAATACCAGGAGCATCAGACAGCGGGATGGGTCACAGACCAGCAAGCAGATCTGCAAGTGCAGGCTATAGTCAGCTTGCACCAAATGGAAACCAAATCCTGGGAATTAGGGATCTGGTGTGTCAGGATGGGGAAAAATCAGGTTGCCCTTCACAGGCACTCAGTGCCCTGAGATGCTCCAGCCTTGCTGTTCTAGGCTTCACTGCTTCAAAGCACATCAGACTTTGAAACAAACACTACATTTGTTAGACAAGCCGTAAGAAAAAGTAAAACCCTATTCAGGCCGTCTCACAGACAGGCTTTACCATCCAAGGACTGTGTATTGGTCCTAGAAGGCGACATGAAATTAACAGGGGCCAGCAAGGATTGTGAACAAACAGTAAACAAACCAGAGAAACTGGGATGTATGATTAGTAGCCATCTCCCACCCATACACACACACACACACACCCCAACTGTAGCTGCAGTTACTTCCCAACCAGTATATATATTCTGCTTTTTCCAATGCAGTTCACGTTGCTGCTGGCTTGAATGTGTTACAACACACTCTTTACTTCTGGCTGGAAGGAGACCTTTGTGCAGCTTCCCCTCCTGGCCCCACAGATCAAACATAGATGGACTCTGCCCTCAGAGTAGGACAAGCCAGATTCAGAAGGGACAGGGAAGAGGAAAGAGGAGGTCTGGGAGGTTTAATGCCCCAAAGTATCTAAGTTGGCCCTCCCTCACAGACCTTCTGCCAAAGCCAGAGGAAGTGAGTCACTCCTGGGGCTGGAGGGGGGCTCCAGAGTTCACAATCACCTCCTGGAAAGGCCTGGAGCAGCGGACAGGCTCTGCCTAGGAATCAGTCAGCATTTGATTCCTGTTTGTGTCCCAAATGAATCATTCCCAACAGCTGTCACCATGCCTGACTGTGCTCCTCATGTGCTTTCTATTAGCTGAGAAAACAATCCAGGCTGCTCCAGAGCATGGGGAGTTTGCCTTGTGGCAGTGGGGGGAGTGGAGAGGGGAGAACCTGGGAAATCTGACTCTGTGCTTTAACCCTCCACACAAGGCACTAGTTTCTGTGAGTGGAAGTAGACACCACCCACAGGCTCATTGGGGTGTCCTTGACCTCACTTCTGCACAGCTTTCTTCTCTACTCCACTTTCTAAATGCAACTTCTATGCATGTTCTGCAGACAAATTGACTCCTAGATACATGCTACTATTCCTCAAAAGCTAAAACCCTACACCTGGCAGAACCAACTATTCAAGAAGTATTTTAAGACACCACTGAAGATGCAACCTGGAGAAACCTTTCCATTCAAAAATGGTAGCAACTCCCTGCAGGCGTTAGACAGGACCATGGAGCCAGGAGGGAACCACAGCGCAACAGAGTCAAAGCAGGGAATAAGGGCCTTCAACAGCATGAAAAGAGCCTGAGGAAAAACGCCTAAGCAAAGCGGATGGAAAGTCACAGCCTCCCTGTGTGACCTACAGTAATTCTCTGTGCCTCAGTTTCACCCCTTCTGCTAAGCAGAGGTGAGGGTGACCACAGTGGGCTGGGAGGACCTAATTGCTCTTAAAGCTCTTTGGTGTACTCAAAGGAAAGAAGCTATAGACACAAGAAAGTGTGGTTATTAATTGAAAGAGCACAAAGGGAACAGCTTAGGCTTCACTCCTCTCCTTGCTTGGGGCACTCCCCTATGGGAAAAATGCTAGGGCTGTGCTTTCCACCTCAGCCAAAAATAATCAGCAAGCTGCAGGGGGTAGAAGGCCTGGGGAGTGAGGGAAAATTTCTCTTCTCAGGCTGCCAGAGCAGTGACGCTCCAGCACATAACGAGAAATGCATTCCTTCCCTCCCCATTCGCTCCTCCTGCGGCCACCTCTTCACAGAGAAAAAGTGTATGAGCCTGCTCCAAAAGACACAAGAGTGTGAAGCCCAAGCCAGTGGTTCTCTACTTCCCTTTGAGACAAAGAGTGTGCAAACTAAAATGGGATGTTTGTGCATTAATCCCATTGCTCCTCTCAGATGGCCTCCAGCACCCATCAAGTATAACTTGGGGCGAATGGAAAATCCAAAGTTATGCTGAGTGGCCAAAAGAGGTGCAACGCTGCAAAAAAAGGCTGGGTACCCATCCCCTTCTGATGCCTGAACAGTGCTTGTTGGCTCCTCAGCAACTGTAGGAGCCAGCCCAATTACTTCGTTTCTGGTGTTCAAAACCACTCCACAGGCTTTCAGTATACTCACCTAATAGATCTGAAGTGATAATTCAACAGAAGCAAAGCATTTGTAGGGCTGAAATCCCATTTCTGAGAGAAACATGGCACTTGAGGGACTGAATAGCACTGACTTCTAATGATTTTTAAGCAAAATCTTCCAAAAGTAGAATTTAGCCACCTGAAAAATTGCTCCCTGTCTCACCTCTGTTCATTTATCCACATTCAGGGTTGCACTCTGTACTATCATGTGTATAGGAGTATTCTACCTTGCAGCTCTGAAACACCTTCCCAAAATCTCTCATGTCATTCCCTCCCAAAATCTCTCTACCGGTATCTGTTCCTCACCAATGTCACTATGGAGCTGGCTAGCAAATTACTTGGAATGGAGGTATAAGACTCGTACAATATTCAGCTTAGTTTGATTGAGAAAGACAATTTATTCCTGCCACTCAGAAAAGGAACTATCCAGTTACGTCTTGTAGTAAAGGCCTGATTCTTTACTATATATGTGTCTTTGCAATGACCGGGTCTCCAAGCTGCATCATGCATCGCATACAAGATCCTTTCCTGACTCCAAGCCTCAGATTCCTCGCTTACTCCTAGGGGACAATAATACTTTCCACCTTTAGTATGAAGAATAAGATAGCAACCCTTTGAGATTTAAAACGTAATCACTGAGCTTGGGAATTGATAAATGCCGTCACCCTGTACGCCCTTTTGCCCGCTAGCTTCCCGTACACATTCACAACATAAAACTATTTGCATGCACTTTATTTTGCCCATAGCCACTGAAACCAAGGCAGGGTCTTAATCCGTTATTCTACGGGAGCCCAGTACACTCATTACAATAGCAGCCAGGCCAGAGGACAGTGCAGAACTGGCCTAGTAACACAGGCAAAACATCTCTCTCATGTTCGCTATTGACACGCTATTCATAGTCAGGTAAAAAGCAGTCCATTTCTGTGGCAACATTGCATGCGAAACCCCAGCACCTACACCTGGGACCATGCTGAAACAGCCCTTCATATTGTTTTAGGGGGCAGTGGAGTGGAAAAGCCTACATCATAGAGAACAGTGGGAAAAAGAGTAAAGGGAAAGGAAGTAAACTTGTAACTAAACCCAACCCAGACTTCCCTCACAGATTGTTAGGGTACGTACAGAGAACTCCTCAGTGTTAATGAAAGTTTTTTCTCCAGTGATAGGTAGTAAATCCTCATTGCACATGCCTGTCTAGCGTGCATGCAATGGACTCTCACACTTACCTGTGTTGTAGATAACCTTTGGACACACATAAAAGCTCATTCTCAATGTAGTCCCTGTACTTTCACTGCTAAATAAAATAAGTCTGTGTCAAAAGACAGCTGATGTGTGTGTGGTGTGAAGCACATTATTGCTTCCAGCTTTCACTTTCCAGAAGATGTTGCTGGGGCTGCTGATATGGTTTATGTCCTGCAGAAATGGATTTGACCAGAGTATTGCAATTTGCCTTCTTTCTCCAACATCTTATTGCTAACCCTTGTCTATGATTGTTGTGTTCCAAATAACCACACTACCTCCTCTTAGTTAGAAACTTGGCTGCTCTCCAGAGAATGTTCAGGAGAGAAATATAGGTCAGAATAACCCTCCACCTTAAACTCCCCAGCATCCTCACCTCAGCCGCTCCTTTTCTACGTCATTAGCGTCAGGGCTGTAGGATGCCAGAAAAAGTAAGCCTTCAGTGGGAGCTCAGGGCTAATTGACATGCCTTTCAGTCAGCAGCAGTGCCAGGAATCGAACTACTGTCCCCAGGGAGTGGCGGCAGAGGCAGCATAAACCTTCCTCACTGGCAGACAAGTTTTTCCATTTCCTTTGGTTTCAAATCTTGCTTCTGTTCTCCCAAGTCTCTGCTGTGACTCCAGCCATGAATTCTAGGGAAGCCCAGCTGCCTCAGCAGGTATGGTGTCATTAATGAGCAATTAGCTCCCAGCCTAATTGGGCAGCAGAATGGCTAATGAGCCCAGCCGTGGTTGTCTGTGCCCTCATTATCCTGTGCTCAGCCAGTGGTAATACTGAACTTCTGTCCCATTTCCGTCATGCCACAATCACAGCACTGGTTGAAAGCTTAGATGTACTAGTGCTCACTGCCTTATAGTGCTCGAGAGTTGATGGTTTATCTTTTCTGTTTCCTCTAGCAGGCCTGGAAAAGCTTCTCTCACCTCTGCATTACACAACCAGATCCTCCCTCCCTTGTCTGACTCCTACCTACTCTTCCGTTCAGCAGGTTTTTGATCCCTCCTCTATATATTTGTATTTGTGAACATAGATACAAATATTTAAGTATTTGTCTATGCATACCTACGTATTTATATACACACATACAAGGTCAAGACTTGTGAAAATGAAAAGTGTAGTGCTTACCTCCCTGAGGAGCACAATTGGTTAAAACATTCCCAGTGCAATACAGAACACTAATATGTCTTACTTTAGCACATATCAAGAAGGTGGTCTAACCAACCCAGGCACTCTTAGCACGCAGAGAGGAACCCTTGCACAGCATTAGAAGGCAGGCAAGGTTAATCCAAATCTTTGCAATTCTAAGTCACAAATCTTCAGGATTCCTAAGTAAGTTCAAGTTTCAAATCACACAAGCCTGTTCTGATTTGCTTTACTTTGGATTCCAAGTTAGGGCATCACTAGTTATTAGATTCTGCTCAGCATCATAGCTGTTTGCTATCATTTTTATCCTTGAAGTGAACAATAAGGATAGAAGCAGAAAAATGAACTGCTCCTTTGCAACACTGACCAGACTTTGCCGACTGCTAGGAGGTTAGGAAATCTTCATGAAGTTGTCTGTCTCACAGGTCTGAGCACACCAATTAAAAAGAGTCTTTCCTCACACATCTCAAAGCATTTACAGGAAAACTACTATTTCACAGCTACAACAGTACAGTGGTTCTTGACAGAGAACCTCAACATTATGTGCCAGTTTAACAAGATAGATGAAAGATGTGCTATCCATGCAAAGCTCTTCAGCAGACTACTTGCCAGCATTCGAATTCAGAAACCTCATGATGTAAGAAGTGGCATATGACCCTTAATGACAGTAGACAGTCGAGGTTGGATTGTTTTTCTTTTTGGCTTTTTTTGGGGTGTGGATGGTAGGGGTGGGTGGTGGGTTGTTTTGGTTTTTTAAGTCTTATCCAGCTGCTGGGTTTTGGATAATCCAACTCACGTTAAGATGTGAAATATTTCATAACTTTACCTGCTGCAGCAAAGAACAGTGTTCCTTCTAGGACTGATTATTCCAACTTCCTGCTGCTCCTGATAAGGCTTTCCAGTGGCTGCCAATGGTTTAAAACATGGCTTCTTCTGCCTCCAGGGTACTTTCTTATATTAGATTATCTCAACATATCACACTCGCATTTTTGTCACTTCACTGCCTTCCTGTTACAAACCATAACGATTTTTTAACTGCTCTTTTGCCTTAGAAGGACTTGTTTGACCTTGTTTTACCCCACCTAGTGGTTCTCCTCCTAGGTGCTCCATGAAATCAGCCAGTACAAGAGATCTTGTCACCTCCAGATGTCTGTACGTTATGAGACACTTTGATATTTCCACTTTTCACCGAGCATTTTCACTTTCATTGAACCGTACATTTTTTGGAACCCACAGGCTGAAAATCAAGACAAAAATTTTCCCTTTACACAAACGTCTTACCATTGTTTTTTCTGGCAGTCTTGAAACAGTGGGCCAACCTGATGACCCATCCAGAGCAAACCCCTTAACACAGAACAAGTGGCTGTAAGAAAGGAACTAGGGGTACCTGCTATACCAGTGTTAATGATGCTGTCAGAGCAGGTGCATCACCTGGCAGCAAAAAAAACCCTTAATGTTTTTCACGTATGGAGAAAAGAAAGACTGGGTCAAAGGCCCCATTTTAAGTACTGAGCTGGTTTTTAGGCCAAACCCTCTCCACATTTCGTCGTTCTTGCCCAAGCTGCTAGTAACCAGACTAGAGTCCAACACATCTTTCATTTAAGATAGATGGACAACCTTTTGTCATCATGGCTTCCCAGCGCTATGCTGGGCCCCTTCAGAATCTTTTTCACTTAAGATCTCAGACCATTTAACAACCCTTAATGCAAGCTCCGTAGCACTCATAGGTCTACAGAAGAGGAAGCTGAAGCACTCAGAAAGACAGCCAGCAATGGTAGATAAACCTTCACATAAAACACATGCTGTGTATTGAACCAGTAACAACCTATACCAGTATCTTTAAGGGGCTAATTTAATGAATGGAACAAATGCTGAAACACAAGCCAGTTAGAGAAGCTTCTCATGTCTTTTCCCCAGCATGTACTGAAATCCTTCCTTGCTATTGGGAAAAGAGAAGCACCGTCATGTACATGGGATTGATTTCCCAGAAGTCCAAGACTGCATAATACCAGGCATTCCACAGAGGCAGGCAGCAAACAGAATATTGTGTGCATTTTTCACAGCCTTTCCTTTTACTGTGGGCTCCCCACAGCGTTTCTTTTTAGAAGAGCTTTTGCACAGCCCTGCTTATATCTCCTGGCTCACCCACCTCCTCTTGCTAGTATTTTATTTATTGCATCCTGATCCTAACAAGTGAGCTTCTTCACCAGTCACTGCTAATTAGACTGGGTGCCTCTCCAGAGCTTGTATACACATGGATCTAGACAGAATATAGATGTGATTTGCAATTCACAGGAAGTATTTGGTGTCCATATAGATTGTCCAAAGACAATAGCACTTGAATAGATATATTTTACCCACAAGTCCAGGTATCGGCAAGAAGAATTAATATTGCATTTCACTGAAAGTAGAAGATAATAAAAGATTGGCCAAGCCTATATATTGATGTTGCAAAAACAATATAAAGGAAGACACCTAAGGGGAACTATTTCTCTTCCCCTTGCTCTGGTCTGTTTCAAAAAGCTGGTTTGCTGGCCCAGGGTTGAACCTTGTTGATCTCAAAGTCATCTCTCTGCATTTGATTCTGTCAGGAAGTTTTCCCAGCCGAAAATGCAGACTTTGAATTTTCTTTTCAGGGTGAATCCATGGTTGGTTCTCTTTTTTTTGTTTGTTTGGTTTTTTTCATCTTCAGGACAAAAGTGGGAAAAATGAGGTGAAGCCATAAGTGCATAAGGGGGGTGGGGGTGGGTGTTGCCAGGAGCTAGATAGTGGTTGGGGGCCTTGCAGTAAAAGCTAAATGAAAGGGTATTTCTGGAAGCTAGAAAGGTGGTACTGCAGTCCAAGGAAACGTCTCCAGAAAATAAGCAGTAAATCTTGTGCCCTATATATAAGAAATCAATATTGCTATTGGACCAGGGACATCAGAAATGGCAGAAGGTACTTTCATACTACAAAAGGTATTTACAATACAGCAGATCTTAGACAAGTGAAGACAGAGTTGTATTTCACCTAGTGAATTCAGTCATTAAACAGAATTAACAGTAGCCATTTCTCATCCGTTGCAGAAGAAGAAAAGAACAGTTTGGCCAACTCTATGTATCAATACAGAAAAGGCAACTGAAAGGAGACCCCTCTAAGAATGTTTTTATATATACATGATACATGAAGAAGTCATTTAAGTAGGCTCATTTCCAGGAAAATAGTTAAAATGCAACCAGCAAGCCCTATGTGTAGGAGCTGGTAGCAAGTCAGGAGTTGCTCAAAGCAGGATTTAAACTTCTGACCTTCCAGCTCTGGGAAGGCAGAGGTGGGGGTCGGAGGGTGGGGGCAGGAAAACAGTAGAGGTGGATGGGGAGTAGGTCATAAATCTTTTTGTTCCTCCACAAGCATTAAGAGTGACACAAATGAGCTGTTCGCCACCAGAAAAAGACGAGGAGCTGAGCAGGTGGGCTGCAGCATGGACTCTTGAGTAAACCCCACAGGAAACAACAAATGAGTTATTTACAAGTTTGGCTCCAGCCAAATCACCTTTTGCCACCAAGAGAGTCATGGCAAGTTAAGAAGAGAGATATACAAGCTCTAGCATTACTGCATGGGGGAAAAGAGAAGTGTGCTTTTTGGTGCATGGCAGAATGGGGTGCTGTCATTCATCTCCTCACCAAAGACTGTATTAAAAATAAAAGCTGAAAAGCCACCAGATGGATGCTATGCACATGCTGGGCAGAAGGCCAAGGGTCTTGCTCTTTCTCACTTTACAAACATAGACCTCTAGCACAGGAGATGCTAAATATCAAAGGGCATAGCTTAAACTGTCCCACATACTTAGCAGAGTTGGTGGGAGACGGTTAACACCTGGCTGTGAGGACAAGATGAAAGCCAAAGAAGGGTCTTTCTTTAGCAACATGCTGGTTCATTCCCAGTTCATTCATGGAGTAATCAGGTAGTTAGCTTTTGGCTGCTCTTTACTGACTTCCACCTGGCTGGGATTCAGTCAATCATAACATACTACACCAACGTATACACCCGCTCTTGACACTAGACCTCCCACTCCTTGCCCCAGGTCTGAGGAAATCTTTGCAGAAAGACCTTGCACATGGATGGTTCTGCCCTGCTGCAACTAAAGGTTTGAAAAGTAGGCACATTATAATTCTTCCCATGTCCCAGCACATACGTCTTTATGCCCTCTGGTAAAGTCTGTTGTTCTGTGCTCAAGCAATTCAGTCAGAATAGGTCACAAGTTTGAGCAGTCTAGAAAAAAAAGCAGGTGCAAAACATATGCATGCTAGGAATTGTCTTGGCCAGTGACAGAAAAAAAGGATATGGGTGACATCATTGCGGTTCTCCACATCCACCCTCCTTCCTTCATGCTGGTGAATACGGCCAGAGGTACCTGCAGAGCTGTCAGTGATCTTTGGACACAAACCACTTACAGGTTCAAGCAGAAGGTATAGATTTCCACCCCTTCCAAACTGCTACAAAATATCCTAACTGATCCAGAGGAGCCATTTTTCATATAAGCAGACTTAAAAATGGGGCAGAGACTACCTTCTTGATTTTGAATTAAAGAAATACAGAAGCAGCCAGTTGCCAACTGATTCTAGATCCTACTGCAAACTCCTGTCCCTGGGTCATTTGTTCCTGTCTATTCTCATAGGAGTGACAACGCATAATCCTCATTGCTGCCTTGGAACAAAATCTCATGGAAAGGACAAAGCTAAAGCACTTCTGACTGAGCAAGTAAGACTTAAAAGACACTTCTGGCACTTGATAGCCAGATTACTTTCATCTATGACACCCAAACTCCCCTACACTCGTGTACTATGCAAGAATACATACTAGTTGCTGACCAGGTTGTAAAAACGGCCCTTGCACTTCTAAAATAGGAACGTAGCATTTCGAACAAACCTAGAGGCTCTATTGGGCTTGGCTTCTTCACCTGCAGCCCTGCTGGAGAACATTTCGCCTTGTCCTTGAACTTGTAACATGTTTTTCCTCGCCTTTCATGGGTACTGATGGGTATTTCACTGAGGCAGAACGGGTTGTGTTTATTCCTCTAAAAGCAAAGTTTTTCATGGTTTCATCCCACTGGAGCTCCAGCAACAGCTCCAGCAATGGTTGTAATGAAAAACCAAATTGGAGTTTTCCTTGGCCTCCACAGGGCCTGTCGTCAGTAAAGGGCACTTGGGAGAGCATGTTGCAGTGGCTGAGCTCTGAAACCCTGGAGCTCCCCAGCAAAACAGGTGCATGGGGAAAGGTCATGAAACACTTCCACACAAAGAGCTAAGGCTACAGACACATAACAGTGAACAGTTTCTAGACAGGTGGGTTAGAAGAAATTGAAAAGGGATCCAACTCAAAGAATTTCCTCTCCCCTTTATGATATTGTTTGTAACAGGTCAGTGCCCTGGTCTTCAGAAAAGGTGCCGAGAAGGTTCCAATAGCACTCCCACACCTCGGGGGACAGAGCCTGCTTTCCTTGGAAAATCCAAGATCAAACGACCTGATAAACACAGACTTCTGTACTAACAAGCCGATAGGCAGGACAAAAAGAACCTGGGAGAAAGAGGAAAGGCATTTCAATGCTTGGAATCAACATCCAGACTGGCCCCTATGGACATTTTGCTGGCCGATTTGCATGCACAAGCCGTGCTATACACACAAATTCAGTGCCATGCACACACACGCACACGCATACTACACATTTATATATAAACACTGACCACTGAAGGAGGCAGGAGCCAGGCACCCGCTGTCAGTTCCCTCTGCCTCTCTCAAGGACTTCCAGCAACACACTTTGTTGCACTGAGTTTCTGGGCCCTCACAAACCATTTCCTGCAACATTGACAAAGTGCTGCTGGTATTCTTAATCCAGGCAAGGCACCACTCCTACCCTCAAAGAGCTTGCCTAAGACCAGTAATTAGAGATATTGCATAACACAGATAATTATTACCTTAATTAATTTACTTTAAATAATTCTTAGATATTATCAGCTAGCCAAAACCTCTTAATAACTTTTACATTAGAAAAAGAGTTACACAAAGTGTTATTGCGTATTTTATGTGTAGACACGTAGGTACCATCTGCAGCCAGAAAATTTGGGTACTACTGGCAGGCTGAGCTGACATCAAAACCTGACCTTCGCTGCTGTGCACAGAGCAGCGGCAGCAAAGAGCCCAGTTTGTGATTTGAAATGAAATCTCTCAGCATAGAGTTGCATGGCATTTGTGACCAAGCCACGTCCTCAAGTATTCTTGACCATGACGTGCTTGGGAGCAGTACAGCTCGCATTAGAGCAGGTCCAGGGCTGTAGAAAGACTCCACACCTGTCTCTGAACGGAAACATTTTACTCTATTAAACAGTCTTATCCCAACCAAGTTGGTTGAGGGGAAACCGCTTTTACGGGAACTCTGCAACATGGTAAGTTTTGGAGGGCTTGGGGGCAGGGAAGTAATGAGGGAAGATTGCAGGAACTGTCAAAGTGAGCTCCTACTATCATTCTGTCTCTGAAAAATCAATTTTAAAAGAGGATAAAGTATTTGCCATGTATAAGAAAAGCAGTCCTCTTCCTTCCTGCTCCAAGGAACCATCTGCATCCCATTTAACGCTCCTGCCTGCCACGTTGTTTCACTGCGTGCCTTTCTGCCTCCATGCATTGCTGCACAGTAGCCTATGCCTTCACTTACTGCATTTGTATTTGGTACCTACATCCTCCAACCTCCTTTGCAGGACTAAGAAGTGGTAGACTGTCAGGGATGGGGTGGTCCATAACGTAAAGGCAGGTCTTGGGCTGCCATAAATGCAGGCTGGCTATTAAGGGCCACTGGCTCAATGTTTGCAGGTGCTTACAGGTTGAAGCTGTGTCCAAGCATTGTCCATGCACATCATGCACACATTTAGACATACTCCACAAGCCCCTTAGTGTTCCGACACCAGCAGCTGGGCATCTGTGCTGTGACAAATGACTGCAAGGGAAACTTTCAGAAAGCTAAACTCCCTGTAAGATATCTTGAGATAAGTCCCCTCTTGATACCCAGGTACCATAAGCAGAGAAGAAAGAACTAATCAACAAGGTCAGAAGCATTTCATGTAGGGTATCCTCTACCAATGCAACAGAGACCAGTCCTTACTAGACCAATACTTTTTGACAGTAGCCATTGATCACTGCAGTACATCTGCTTGATAAATGACATCTGTCTTCAGCAGTAACTGACAGGCGCTCTGGCACGCCCTCCAGACAAATGCTAGGTCTCAAGAGGCTGTGACAGTTAAACCAAGAAAGCCAAAAAGTCTAAAAGAAAAGCCCTTGGGCTGTCACCCAGCTGCTGAATGGTATGGAAGAAGAGGGCTGCTGTTAGTTGGGGTTGTTATATTAAATATTATTGCGTGGGTTGTGTATTTTGTTCAACAGTGAGCCTGGAGTTGAGACGGTCTAAAAGAAACAAATATTCTCAGGGCAGCCGCCTTGTGTTTGTATCCCTGTTTCCATACAAGGGCATCAAAAGCGTAACTGGCAGGGAGGGAAACCAAGGCACCAGCAGGCAGCACCGCTTGCACAGGGCCACACAGCCAGTCAAGAGGCCAGACAAGAATTCCTAGACTGCATTCCCCCAGGATATAAATGTGCACACACACACAAAAGCAACTCATTTAAAAGGTCTGCGTCTCCCAGGCCCTAATGCGAAACGAGCAAAGCAGAAGAGAACTGTGACCACTCTGCGGTGCCAGATAAAGCCAAAAGGTGCACATTGCACAGCCATGAGGGTAAAAGAAGAGGAAGCAGCTGGGAAATTTTGGCAACAGAAACTTGTTTTGCAAAACAAATGAAACCCAAGGAAAGCCACAAACTTGTGGCGTTGTGTGGGAGCAGGTGGTCCCGGATCTCACAGGCCTTTTCTCCCCTGCTATGAGGAAGCCCATGCTTCCACCTTTGTGGAACTCTTGCTTTTTGACCGTGACTACCGTACAGTGATTACTGAGAGTTCCCGAAGTTTTCCAGGACAGAGATGCCCAGGGGCGAGGGTTGAATTCCTTTTTTCTGAGCATCTGCTGCCATCCGGTGGCAGGAGTGGCAATGGCCTCCCGGGGCACCCACGGCAGAGGGACAGCCGGGGCTCTGGCGACAACCTGCAGCCTGGCCCGAGTCACTCGAGAGCCCAGGCAGTGTCCAGAGGAGGCAGCTCCTGCAGAGAGAGAGGGACCTATCCCACGCTTATCTGCACAGGGAAAGACCTGGGTGACTCACAGGCAGAAATCAACTGTTGCAGGAAACTATTAAATCACATCGAGGGCTGAAGTCGGGACAATTGTTTATCTCAAGCCTACTCCCCTCCCATCCCTTGGTCTTCCTTCAGATGTTCGTTGTTGTCTCCTCTCACGCCCCTGTCCTTCGTATTCCACCGCCCCCCCCCCCCCCCCGGGGGGGGCTTCCCTGCCCCAGGGCCAGCACTCCAGTAGCCAGGAGGCATTGTAAAGGCGACTTTGCCAAGTCCCTACAGTCCAGCTGGGCATCGCATTGCCTGCCAGGGACATCAGCCAACTGTTCATGTTTTCTTATTTGCAGTCTTGTAAATAAAAATCAGTCAGACAAGAGCCCTGGGGGCTCAGCCAGAAACAGTCCAGTCCCCCATCATCTGCGAGTGTCTGCTCTACATGACTCAAACTCAGTCTGGCACACACAAAAATACACAGGGCATCGCAGTTTGCAGGAACACTGCACGGCAGTATGTCAGACTATTGATAAAAGAAGAAGCAGTCGCATACCTAGACACTCTGAGGACTGAGCTGAGATGCCTGAAAGTTTGTATTCCTCAGCCAATAAGAAAAAGCTGGCCATCTTCTTAAGGGATAAATGTTATCCACTGCAAAGTCTTATAACAAGTAATAATGTAAGAAGCGAAAGCCCAGATCTTCACTTTCCAAATGCTGCAGCAAAGGCTCAGCTTATCACCTGTATCGTCCCAGTACCAACCCAGAGCAAACACATGACTATGCAATGTGCCATACACTGTGCAAACAAGCTCTTCATCTTAGAGAGTGCACATTTAAGTAGAATATAGGCCAGGCTGAACGGGGCTTTGAGCAACCTGGTTTAGTGTAAGGTGTCCCTGCCCCCTGCCACTGTCAAGGGGGGCTGGAACTAGATGATCTTTAAGGTCCCTTCCAACCCAAACCATTCCATGGTTCTATGAATATTGTAAGCATTGCTCTCAACTATTCCAAATAAATCCAGCTGAACTCAACAGCCTTTCTCCTACTTACGGTGATGTAACCAGTTGCTCACAATGGACCACTTCAGAATAGATGCTTATACTCCAACCTGCAATTGGTCAGGAGGACTGGAGAAGAGCAATGGAGACTGAAGCATTGTCTTACGGCCTCCTCCAAAGCACCAGCTCCAGAGCATTAGGGGCCAGACCCACACCATGTAACTACAGGACCTGATTAGCAGAACAGAAGGTGTAAGTAACCCCAGAAACCTTGGTTCAAATCACATCTGCAATCGTGTGACTGCAATTATTAATTCTGTAGCTATTAGATCTCAAAATCTTTTACTAAGTTCTCTTCCATCTATATTGCACAAATAGCAGAAGTCCATCTGTTCAAAGCTCTTTTGAAAGAACAAAGCTAGAGTTTAGAGTAAGTCAGTATCTTCACCTCTGTTTTACACACAGGGAAACCAAGGCACAGAACACCAGCACTGGCATCTGTCGCAGAACCAAACAGCACCTGGAAAGATTGGAAAACACATCAGCCCAGGCCCTGTGGGATAGAGGTATCTTTCAATGGGCCATTAAGTACTTTGTCATGAATGCCAAAATGCTGTTTAGGAGAAATAAGTCTGGAGTTGTGGGGAGGATTACAGCAACTGAGATCCATTGACATAGTAAGTTAAAATACCATCAAGACCTGCCTATGCCTCTTAGCCTCTTGCTGTCAGAACACTACAGTGAGGTTACCTGAAGCAAGTCCCAGTCAAAAGAAAAATACCATGCCTGTAAGGCACCACTCATAGGTGGTGCTGCCAGGGGACACACATACAGAATTCACACTTCAATGTGGAATATGAAATATATAAAGAAAGAGTTATGTTTTGCACTTTGCTGTGGCACCTCTTTACCTGCTTTCCCTTTTAACCAGACGGGAGGTGGTACAGTAAAAGAATTTCAAGCCCACTTTGCCCAAGATGGTAATCTACAAGCAGATGTTACTTCACTGAAGTGACTCAGAAAATCTTTCCCTCTTTCTTGGTCAGGTACTCTGTAATGAACTCCTTTACTCAACCCCCAACCAAAGTCAGAAGAGACTGTCCCAGTGTACAGGGAGGAGGAGCACCAGGGGAGTTCTGTCCCACCTCTACCCAGCACACCTTGTCTTGTGTCCCACTATTAAGGCATCTTGGTTCTTTCCACCCTTTGTACTCAAGAGCCCAAGTTGTATCCCTCCAACTGCAACAAGCTTTACACAATTTATTTTTCCCTCTCCTTTATGCCCCCTGTTTCTCATTCCATCTGACACAACTGCTTAAAAAACAAATGTGGTCCTATCACCCCAGAACAATACATTTCAAATAAGCATATAAAAGACCTTTTATTGACATGAATAAATTGATTTGGACCATTACTTTGTAGCTGCTTCCCACCGAAAAAGCCTCTTAAAGGCAGCCTGAGGCAGGGAAGCTACATTTACATTTAGATGAAGACATTTCTGTCACAGCACCTCCCAACAGCTTCTGGCCCTAGGTATGGTTTCCAACAGAAATTAGTAAAGTCAAGGAGCTTTGCTTTAAACAACACAGAAGGAAAAGGGAAAAAAAAGATTTCTACAGTCCCACTGCAAGCATATTGTAGTCTGGAATCATGTAAGCTGTAGCAAAGCAATGTCAACAAGTGAAAAGAGAGTAGATCCATTACATCAGGGAGAAACAGCAAAGAGTTTATGTCTGGAAACCAATTTTTTTCCAGTACAAACTCTGTTAAAATGACCTGCTTTGTGTGTACTAAACAGTTACAGAGGTTTCTGTCACCAGGCTATGAACAGTTCCCCTTACACACTAACAATGGACTAGATTCAACGCTGCTGTGAAAAACAAGTACCACCAGAAATTTACACCACGTAGGCTTTACCTCCAGCTTTTACTCAGTTCATTACACTCAGTCTTCAAGACATCTGACAAATGAAATGCACGATATATTGCTTCAGTACTGACAGAGTGGAAGTGCTTTGCAAAGGTACCTATTTAGTGTTTTTTTCCCCAGTGAGCACAGATCTAACCAGGATTTTCACTACCCTTGGCATCTATGTCCCAAACCACCACAGAAATGTCAGTAAACAATCACTGATCTGCATTTTTTACTGTTGTCATTGAAAGGCTTGTCTGTGCCAGAAATTTGTCTGGTTTCAGCACTTCACAATAGTTACAATAGCAAAAGCAACAGATGCAAGTACCACCAATAAAATTATGTTTTACTGTCTTATCTGTTGTAAAGGAATAAATATCTTGCAATCAGCCAGCTGGGTAAGAAAACTAAGTATTTCCAGCTCCCTAATCAATACCACCTACAGTAAAACTCAGCACAGACCAGGCTTTAATAGAGGATGAAGGACAGAGATTACAAACCCTCTACGTCCAGCACATTCTCCTGTTAAGCCGAAAAACCAGATGAAGTGGGGCAAGAAACAAAAAAATCCCTATTAATAGTTACAAACTAAAGAAAAGATGTGCCACAGATTCCAAGACAGGATATAGTTGGGGGATTATTTAAGCGTTGCCATCTGATTGATTTAGTAAATTACAGCTCATTGCCATCCTAGGGACTGAAGTCTCTCTCTGCTCAGATTCTGAGTCTAAGGTTCACTCAGAACAACCTGCAACCTATATAAATGCTGGAAAAGCTTCCCCATATGCTGAGGCAGCTGTAAAAAACTTCCTGCCTGCTCTCCTGACAGGCTGCCTTCACCTGGAGGGTCCCTGTATGTCAGCACAGAACGGGCACACGATGGAACATTTAACATTAGTTAAATGCAGTTTTATTTCATCATGAGACACTTCACAGTGGCTCTATGTCAACCCTAGCATTTTACAGATCAGCTTTGCATCACAAGACAGTTGTACACATTTCAAACTGTGGCAGCAGTTGCAAGCACACATCTGCTCGTTCTAAAAAAATCAGTATCATACTTGTTTTTCTTTTCTTAAGAAGTACCATGGTGGCACCAGGATCCAAGCGAAAAATGCACTGGCACAAGGGCACTGTGTATTATAGGGATTTGCATATGTATTGAAGATAAACCCATATAAATTCCCAAAATGTGTAGCTCCAGAAACTGCTGAAACACCTGACACTCTCCAGCCTTCCTTCTGATATGCTCCTCAAGCTCATTATCCTTCCTGAAATGACAGCTAGAAGAGGAGTATTTCCTATCTCCCAGTACCTATCTTTAGTGGCCATGTACCTATACTGTGCAAGTAAGTCCAGACCGTGATCCTCCTTTACTTTCACGTTTTCCCCCTCTCAAACAATAGCTAGAGGAATATCTGCAACATAAAGACCTAGCTGGCACTTTGGGCCACCGCAGGGATTCGGGCCTCTGACGTACCTGGCTCCCTGGGGGCTATATCCAGGCTTTAGGTCTCTGACATACCTGACTCCCTTTGGGCCACCGCTGGCCTCAGGCTGCCGACGTACCCACTGTCGCAAGCCGGTCTGAGACCAGAGCATGGTTCTGTTTGCATTCACAGGTTTATCGTTGGGCATTAAAGTTCCTTGGCTCCGTTTTGAGTCTCAATTCTGTCCCCGAGAATACAAAGGGAGAGAGAGAGAAGAGAGAAAGGAAGGAAAGAAAGAAGGAAAGAGTTCACAGCAATAGCTACCACCCGGGAGCTGTGGCGTCCCGACAGTCTGATATGTTTCCAAGTCTGGTGAGGGAACGTTCCGTCCCATGTTAGTTGGTTCCATTTTTATAGTTGTTACAAGCTGTTCTGCTTAACCACACCTTCCACCCGACAATGGTGTATGTGTCCAACATTCCTCAGGGGCCTCCAGGCACCTTGACCCCCCTGACCCCAAGTCTGGGCACATGCACAAGGGTCTGGTTAAGTTTTGCAGGATCAGCCTCCCGTGTTGTTCCATGGTGTCTGTCGGTCTCCTAGATAAATCTCTGCAGTGTCAGTGGTGTTACCACCACTACCACAGGAGAGATTGAAAGGCAGGAAGCCTGCCTTAACAACATATAGATAGATCATTAACTGTGGTGATGGCATGAGTTTCCTGCCATAGCAATACTGAGACAACGCATCTGCTGTGGCGATGGTGGGACTCACCGCCGCAACCTCTTACACACACACAGACACAGAGACATACACCCAGACACACCCCCACCGACACAGAGATGCACACACACACACACACATATACAGGTACGCACAGGCACAGAGAGCTACAGACACAGAAACACACACACATACAGACACACAGAGAGAGAAACACACAGAGAGGCACACACACACCCTGGCACACACAGAGACAGAAACACAGACAGACATACACACACAGATACACAAAAACACACAGAAAGAACACATTCACACACAAAGAAAGACATAGAAAGACACACAGACACGCACAGAAAGACACACACAGACACATACACACACAGACACAGAGACACTGACACATACAGGCAGACACAGAGACATGGAAACCGACAAGAGACACACACACACAATGAAAGACACAGAAAGACACACAGTAAACTCTCTACTGCAAACCTATGCACAGCTCCACCAGAGAAGGTGCCCCAGGAACTAGTTTTCTCGACTGTTCTCCATTTGCTCCGGTAGCCGTGTGAAGCACACTACAAAACTTCTGCTACCTGCTTTCTGGGCTTAGAAAAAAAGTGCTTACTTTTGCACTGTACAGAGCCAAGATGCTCTGTTGCACACCCATGCACAGCTCCACCACAGAGGAATTCTCCTGGTGCTTCTCACCCTGCCGTGGTAGCATGTGAAGGACACTACAAAAGTTTTGCTACCTGCTTTCTGTGCTGAGGAAAAAAAATGCTTACATTTGCACTGTACTGATCCAAAACGTTACATTGCACCAACATGTACAGCTCCACCAGAGAAGGTGCCAGGAACTAGTTTTCTTGACGGTTCTCTATTCGGTCTGGTAGCTATGTGAAGGACAGTACAAAAGTCCTGCTACCTGCTTTCTGTGGTGAGAAAAAAAATTGCTTAATTTTGCACTGTACGGATCCAAAATGATCCATGGCACCCCCATGCACAGTTCCAGCAGAGAAGGTGTGAGAAACTAAATCCTAAACCCCACCCCCCCCAAACCCCCTACAACCCAACCCCCAACCCCAACTGTAAACCCCAAGCCCCCACCCCAACCCCCTTAAATCCAAACCCACCTAAACCCCAGCTGCCAGCCCTAAACCCCAACCCCCATCCCCCACCCTAAACCCCACCCCCACCCCTGAACACCAACGCTCCTAACTCCCAACCACAACCCTAAACACCAACCCCCCACCCCTTAAATCTCAACCCCCCTAAACCCCAACCTCCTAAATCTCAGCCCCCAACCTGAACCCCCAACCCCCCTAAACCTCAACAATAAACCCCACCCCCCCCAAAACCAACCCCAAGACCCAACCCCAACCCCCACGCCTAATTCGTAATGCGCATGCGCCTCCGGAACGGCGCCATCACGGCATTCCTGCGCATGCGCCGCCCTTCGCTCTCCCGGTAACTGTCCCGTGCGCCCGCAGTACCGTTACCGGCAAAACGGAGGGCGGCGCATGCGCAGCAGCGGCTCGGCGCTGAAGAGCCGGGTTCGCGCCCCGCCCAGGCAGAAGCGTGGCGTTGCAGAGTCGGGGGGAATTTAAACCGTGGAGGGGCGCAGCCGTTCCGCACCCCCGCGGTCTCCGGGGGGGGGGGGACGGACGGACTTATCGCCAGGGCCCGCAGGCTGCGTTTGTCCCGGGGCTGCAGCGGCGCTGCAGTTCCGTACTCCCGCGCCAAGCGCGGTCTGGCAACGTGCTCGGGGGGCGGGAGCGGCGCCTCCTTACCGGGAGACAGCAGCGGGCGCCGCAGCACCACCCCGCAGGCAGCGCGGGATCGCGGTGCCGTTAACGGCGGCCGGCAGCGCCGAGGGGGATGGCGCCACCGCGCCAGGGCTGCAGCACCGACACTGGACCGCCAGGTGGCAGCAGCGCCCCACCACCCCTGTGCTGAGCACTGGCCGGCCGAGCGCGGGCCGGGATCTCAGCCTGGCTCAGGCCGCGGGAGCTGCCCGCTGCGGCTGCGGGGGTCACTTCGCTTCGCCCACTCGCAGCCCAGCCACTATTACCCGTTACCAAAAAGCACCCGCATGGCTCGAGCGGTTAAATCCTTTGCATCTGACAGCTTTAACAGTTGGGTGGTTCTTTCCACCCCTGCCCCCACCCCATTACCGAGGGAGAGCCAAGCAGCATGGGGAACCCATGGCACAAGGCACACGGGGGTGTGTGGATGGTGGGGCCCTACAGATAAGCCCTAGCGATTGCTGTTGTTAAAGGAGAAATTTACACAGCCATCAGTACCACTGGGTTTGCTTCAGTGACAACTCGGAGCTGGGCCACCACCCCAGTGAGTGGCAGAGAACCAAGTGATACAGCACAGCTTATATACAATTATCAAATCATTAGTCAACATCTGAAGGTTTTAGGAGTTTCCTTTGGTCCTGTCAGTTCTGCAGATCCATCACCTGACTCTGTCCCAGGTGATTCATCTCCTCGGTTCCAGGCTCCTCCTCGGATCTTGATCTTCTTTCCGCCTGCTTTAACTCACACACTCCTTAGTCTTTGAACAAGCAATTCCTATTCTCATAGACCATTTTTTCCAAAAACACCTGTGTTTCTGAGAGCACCTGTGTACACAAATTGATCATCTGTCTTTTCTCTGTTCTCCCACTGACTAACCGGACTGGGTTTTAAACCAGCCTTGGATTAGGGCTACACTTGGGACGTGGCCTGGTTCTGCCACTTAGCTGCTTCAGCACTTTACATTTCTTAATTCAAAATACATTTTCTTTAACAGACAATACAGAACAAAATGCTAAAACTCCAGGTTTTGCAACAAACAAAAAAACCCCAAACCCTAAACAGTGCCTCTGAACTGTTTCCCTTTCCATCCAACGGGTGGAAATTTCCTCAGTAAATGACAAGTGTACATGACCACCCAAGTGACCTGTGCTTACTGAGCAGGAAAGCGAACAATACCTTTTCAGCTGGCACATGTATCCAAATATATACCCAAAGAAACTCCGTTAGTGTAACTTGCAAAGAGCTCTGGGATCTTGCAACCTTACCTGTAGTGCCCCTCTAGGGAACCGCAGAGCTGTGGACTCTCAGACGTACGTACTGGAGCACAACTCTTGCCTGCCTGAAACATGTTAAGGAGGCTCTCAGATATCCAGGCAGCAGCAGAAACCGTTCTGATTTTACAGCAAGGCTGACCACAGTTGCAAGTTTTCTTTTGCATGCTCACACCTGGAAGCCAAGCCAAAACAGCTGCACACACAGCAGAACAATTGCTCAGCACACCTACACCAACAGAGCTCTCCTAAAGCACACCTGAGTCACTCATACCCCAAGTCAATATCTACAGCGGAACCTGGCTGCAAGCTTTGACACAATGTCATTTTGGGGTCAAACTGACACACACCAAAAAAATTAGTAAAACACGCTTCCTTCTGTGCCACATCAGGTATCGTGCTCCTTCAGTTGAGCTCTGTTACATTATTTCCCAAATGCAGAGCCAAACAGAGAAAATACAACCACAGCATGCTCCTTAAAAAGCAAATATGCACAGGCAACCCGTTCATTGTGTGTGACCAAGGCCCTTCAAACTTTTGGGAAGCCTAGGCGGGACTAAACAGTGCTTGCAAACAAAGAACATGCCTGCTCTTTAAGACAGGCTGGTCAAGTTTACAACCAAAACTCTGTATCACCATTTTCTAACCCTGTCCAGCTTTGGGTAGCCAGAGCTGCACTCGGATCACTTGAAAGCGTCTGCTAGTAGCGGCCAGCACTAAGCACCTACATGAAGGAAAACTCAAACTGTGCCCCCTTCTCCTTAAGGAGAATGGCAAAACCAGAACAGTAGCAAAAGCCTGCATGCCCAGGACTGCAATAAAAGAAAAAACCCTGCCTGGAGATTGTTAAGAGCACAAGTAATACATGTCCTCTTCAGTTGTGATTTAAGACAGACAACAAATATCGCAATACACCCGTATCGATTAGTTGCAATAGCTCACCTCTCACCGTGTCTGTTACGGGGCGCAGGTTCTCCCACTTGTCTCAGCTACGTTGGGCACCAGTTGTGGTAGCTGGAGCCCAACTCAGTCAGCATCACACGGGGCACCCACTGTTGCAGCACAAGCAAGCTGTCAGGCTGCAACAAGGCTTTTACCATCACTCAGATTCTACTGTCTGTCACTCAGATTCTACTGTCCACCAATTTGCAGCGAATGAAGAGACAGGACGTAGCTTGATGCAAGCAAGATGTCGATTTATTGTACACAATCACGAGTTTATGTATGTTTTCAGAAACTGCGCGCTTTAAACAGATTGGTTCTTTAAGCTAAGCACTACATACTAGGCAATCACTGATTGGTTAAATCTTAAGCGTGAACTACACCAATTAGTTATCTTCTAAAATACATCATTTAAACAATAGGTACTGATTAGTCTATCTTATGTTAGCAACAATCTCTATTCTGAGACTAGGGGGTTTTTTCCTACTTGACTTTCCTGAATAACAAAGTTCCACATCAGCACTATCCGTTCCTTATCTTGCTGTATGTCCTGTCAATCAGATTCTACTGTCTGTGCTGTATCTCCTTCCTCCAGAGGTCAGACCACACCACCCCCACCCCTCCATCTAACCCCCTCTCCCACGCTCCTCAGGGGAAACGAGCTACAGCTGCACATCATCCACGTCCATCAGTCCATCAACCCACTGCCTTGGAGGCAAGGCCACAGCTGCATATTATCAATGCTAATCAACCCTCTGCCTTCACTCCTCTGCACTCCAAGAAATTTCAGGGAAAACAGTGACAGAAACCTGTGTTGGAACTAAGTGCCTGGTCAATGCCTCCAAGTAACAGCATCCATGACGTCCAGACAGACTGTGAGGGGACAGATGGATCCAAGAATTAAATTAGGGAATGAAGTAAGTAAAAGTCATGGAGAAACAGAGACCTCTGAGTTCTGGAGAGTATATTTTAAACGTACCCAATTTCTGGTTTTGTGGCTCAGAAAGAACAGAGCCCAGGTTTTGTCACAGCAGTTATAGGGCTGCAAAGGGAAGGAGAGAGCCAGCAACAGAACTCCTTCCTGGCATCTTCTGTGTGGGAGCAGTGGCCAGACGTTTTCAGTTTCAGACCAGGGCTCCGTGAGAGTGACAAAGCGAGGGGACTTTTGTGGCCGAGAAGGAAAGCCATGACAACACCATACAGGAAGCAATTCCATTTTAATAGTCTCCAAAGTGTCACAGTTCAAAAGGAAGAAGAATAGGGTAAGAGCACGAATATGCAGCCAATACCAACAGCAGCAGTGTGGTAAGCTTCTCAATATTGCTTTTTGGTATTTCACAGGGAAAAACATTGAGCCTCATATTTCTCATCTGTAAGTTCTTGGGGGCTTTGGGGAGAAGGAAACTGACACTTACTAGGTTGTCTGAGAATCACAGTTTACAGTTACTCAATGTCTTCTGGTCCCACAGGATGAGGCAGAGGTATAATTGATTTCTACTCTGTATCTCTGGGAAGAGCTTTCCTCATATCTACGGCAAAAGAAAATAATGCTATTATAAAAGACAGTCATTGCACAAAGCCACATTAAGTGAATTCTCTATTACATTAAGATCATTTTTCAAGAAGATTTCCTAGAATATCTTGAGTGGCAAGTGACCTATAACGATCATCAAGTCCAACTCCATGCTCCTCACGGGACTACCCGAAACTAAACCATATGACCAAAAGCATCATCCAGTTTCTCCCTGAGCTCTTGGACAGGTTTCGTGCCCTGACCGAACGCCCTTTCAGTGGATTTTTCCTAACATCCAACCTGAACTTCCCCTGACACAGCTTCATTCCGTTTCCTGCAATCAAGTTTCATAACTGATGTACTCTTCACTAGGAAAAGCTATCTAAAGCAGTATACAGAATCCCATTCATCAACAACTATCTGAACTTGTTTCATGTTAAAAAACCCACACAAACAGGCCCAGGAACCCTCAACACAAGAACCTTTCTGTTCAACTTAAGGCACAACAACCACTTACCGTAAGCATCTTCATCCGGCTTTCCACTGCTAGCAGAGTAGCGCTCCGATACTGTCCGGTACACATGGTAGCCGAGCTGCTTATACGTATTTACTGCAACCCGATCTGATACTCTCACAAAGAGATCGACGAAAAATCCACCCTTTCTTTGGAAACATAAACCCCAAAAAACTGCCACAGTAAGGAACAGCAGGTGAATGTATTGCTAAATAACCCGTAACTTGTAATCCAACCAAGAGCAGGTCTGAGGATGTCATACGCTAATCAAACACCTTTCACACTGCAGTAACAGATGCAGTCCTTTCCCAAGGGACAAATCCGGTATAAGCTCAAGTTTTATTCTAATTTTGTCACATAACCATTCTTTTATACCAGCCCATGGGTTCAGAATTATGAACAGAAAGAACAGGGCAAGCTAAGCACTCACACAGGTCTCATATACACGTAAGAAATCTTTTTTTAAAAAAAATATATCTAAAAATCCACATTTTTGGTTGCATTGGCTTAGGGACTGCCTCCTTCAACGTGTGTGGCAGGGGGCAGTGGCGGAACGTGTCACAAAGTTTAGCTGCCTAGCACAAGGCAGCCCTTCTCCTCACAAGGCAAATGCTTCAAAACGTACAATTTTCCCATTTTACCAATTACAATGGGGTTGCCCTGCCACCGTGAGTTCAGGACATTTCCCTGTGGGTTCATTTGATGCTCAATTCAATTTTCAGCAGGTACAAGCAGCCAAGCATGACAAAGAAAGTAAGCTAAGGTACTGTCTACCATACAGAACTGGTTCCAAGGATGCCTGCAGGAATTGCAAAAAGCCCATGATTACTGAACGAGCACGCTGGAGGCCCTACAGGAAAGTGTTGACATTCCATGAAACTCTCTTGCTGTCAAGACAAGGACCTTTTTTAATACAGTATCTCTATTGGAATTCAGGCTACATCCTACTCATTCTGGCAAGTTAGCTTTCATAGAAATCCTGAGATCTTACACTGCCACACGACGTTTTCAGTCTTATTCTCCAATTACAGGGAATCCTCAGCGAATCAGAACACTACTTAAAGCAAAATTCTGTGTCTCTTTCATGCAAATCAAATACCTAAGCCATGCCAGTTGAAAGATTACTTTTAGAAGATTAAAGATAAGCATGGTACTCACTTTTCTGAAATTTCTCCCAGTAGTTCCATCAATTTAGCAGCCAAACCCAGCCATTGAAATTCTGGTGCAACAGAGAGAGGAGTAACATGTCGATGCCACTCTTCCCCAGCCGCAGAGCCTTCCGCTTTACCCAGTACTGCGAACGTACAGAGCATCAGAGCAGTAAGGAGCACCTTGGGAATAATGCACCACACGCAGCCACGTGACTTTTCAAAAACCCAAGCAGTCTACAAACAAACGTTGCAATGATTGTGGTAAAGGCTTAAGCAGCGATTCTACGCTATTACTCAGTGATTCAGCAGCCACCAAGTTTCATTTTGATGCGGTATTACGGTTTTTTTCTTGGTTGGCGTAAGTAAGTAAATGGATCTCCACAAATTCATTGTCTGAGGCATGACTTCCAAATGCAAGTTTTAAGCAATTCTCGTGAGTTTTTAACTGAGTGGAATTCACGACTGAAGGAATGGAGGGCTAGAAGCCCAAAACTCACTCACCATCCCAGCAATTACTGAAGACTCTTTGTGACTATGGGGGAATAGAGCTTGGGAAGCTTTGACAATGTGGCAAGAGAAAGCAAAGGCCCTGGCAACACTGGATGTTTAAGGAAAAATAAAAAACAAAAGCAGGGATGGGTGTGTGTTCTTCATAGCTCCTCTCCTTTCTACACAGAGCCAAGCTACTGTACCTCATTAATGAATATGCAGACTTCCGCAGGGCACACTTATAAACATCAGGCACTGCTAAATAAGCAACTGATGCGGTGGGTACAGAGAAACCTTCCGTACAGCAAACGCTTTAAGCTTTACTGTTAAACACTTCATTTCCTGGGTCCCCACAAAGACTCTCATTCTGTGCCCACCTTACCAAACCCCCCAAAAGAAGGGAAAAAAACCAATTGGAAGGAACAAATACATACATATATATATACACACACACGCGCGCGCGCGCGTAAAAACACGGCGAATTTCTGTAATTAAAAAAAATTAGGAAAGGATGCAATCATCCAAGTAATGATGAATTAACTGATGTGCTGCATCAGACAGTCTTGTCGAACTCATGCTGGTGAAACTGAGCTCACACCAGCCGGTTTACTGAAATACTTGTCTTAGCATACATATACTTGAATCAAAATGACATTCGGCTATAGGGTGAGTGCAAGAAAATATATTTTGCACACTACAGCAAGAGACCTGCAAAGGGCCACGGTATAATATGCTTCAAAAGAGTCCGAGGTACAAGAAATTCAGCCTCATGGGCTGTTGGCTCAAACACGCTGGTGGAACACTCTGTATAACTGGCCATACGCACGGTTTACACAGGGTTTTGTATGCAATGTGCATGTTTAACTAGGTATTTATGGTTTAAGACTTGTTTTAGCTCCTAAGGCAGGCAGCCAACAAAGATGTTTTCAAGAGTTAACAAGGAACAGAAATTAAAGGAGTTGCTGGTTTTAAGAAGCTGACTCATCATTGTTTTGAAAAATGGCACCATATGGATCACTGTTAATGCGCTTGTAGACAAAGCGAAAGACCTGGGGTGGTAGGTGGCTGTGCAACTCTGTCTTAATCTTCTGAGGGTAGGTATCTTCTGTCAGTTGCTGCCGGGTGTCATCAACAAAAAGAAACAGGCTATATTCTTCTGGATTGTCCACTTTAAACTCTTCAGCACAAAGCTGACATACATCTGCGGTAGTGATACAGGATCTTACTAGTAAGGTCTTTCCTGTACATCCACTGTTAAGTTCCTGGAATGCAACACGAAGGCAGTTCTGTAGAATGAGAAAACAGACATCAGAAACGAAACCTCCAAACCTCATCCTCTGAAAACAGAAAGCTCAGCAGCAAACAGCAAGCCTCTCTATACTCTAGTTGTGAAACACACACCAGTGATTCCTGTACATTACAGCCACCTTGTGAATTGCTGTTGGTGGTAAGACTGTGGCAGGCATAACAGAAATTCATAAGCTGACATCCTCCTTTCCTTGGCTCACATTCTAACCCTGCAATTACGAATGAACAGGTAACAGTCTTAAAGCCCCATTGAAAATACCAGTGGTTTTAACGGGACTTGGTGTTTGGCCTTACTAGGAAACTAAATGCTGTGAAGCAAAATAAACATCAGAGGCAGCATGCTCAAGAGATGATGCTGCAACTGCTGGGTCAATACTATAGAAGAGAAGCTTCACGCAATATGTTCGTCAGAAGGAAAAAGAAAAAAACCCAGCCCTCTGGCAGCAACTCACAAGGGTGTTGATCCACAGGTTGCTGCACGATAAACCGTTCATACTCTTTATGCTGCAGCATGCAAAAGGCAATCCATTTTCATGCAGGACATTTTCATCACGTTAACCGATGGCAATTTGGTGTCTGAGCCTGATGTAACCAAATTTCATGTAACAGGCTTAGACGGAGGCAGAAACAAAATTTACTCTGCAACATTAAAGTAAATCCGTATGATCATGAAGCAAAAGCTGGATCTTTTTTCTCTGTTGAAATTCACACATGTGCACAACTGATAACATAGATGAATTCTAAACAAGCCCTACAAGGAAACGCAGTTCTACCTTTCAAAAATTATTTAAAAAGTAAAATAGAAAGCAACTGGAAAGAACCCCACCCAACCACAAAACACTTGGACACATAAGCAAAGCAGCCTGCCGTCACGTGGTTTTTTGCAAAGAAATTAACTGCAATTACAAACTAAAAGCAGCAAAATGAAAGGAGATGGAAAAAATGACAGTAATAAAGACCTGTTTATTTACTGAGCTGGTACTTATGTTTGTATGCTGAATAAATTAAGCATGCTAAATCACAATAGTAAAAATTTACGTTTCCTAAGAACAAGCTGTTAAAAGCTAAGACTGAGGAGAATGCTCATATGACTTGAGTTCCAAAGAGCACTCTGGGTTTTTAATAAACTTTTCATAGCTTGCAGACTGAAACACTGGAACTTTGCAACAGCTTTTAAACCATTAGGACTGAGCAGAACTAATCCATTTTTGTTAGCCGGTGTGAAGAAATAAATAAAAAAATAAATAAAATAAAATCAGCTCTAAATAAGACAAAGCACACTACAGTTTCAATTTCTAACATAGTTAACACACAGAAGACCTGTGTTTCGATGCTTCTAGATCAACAGGATTGCTTCAAGAAGAGGTTGAGGTTTGTGCAAATGCCTGTAACTCATATACTAAGTATCAAAATTCTTTATGCAGTATCAGCAAGTTGTATTTCATCAGCATCAAAATACCAGATTTTTTGCTTTTCCATGCTTTTGAGGGAGGGAGGATGAGGATGAAGGTCTTTCCAGGACCCAAAAGCTGGTGGTAAGGCTGTGAAACAGCACCACAGACGTGCGGTGACCACATCCTGGTTCAATGTGGGAGAGATGAGTTGAGCTGAAGCTGTGTCACACATTCATTGTAGGGAAGGTGCGTCATTTCAGGACTGCAGATGTGGAGAAAGAAGATGGAAAACTGGCATTCTGGGCAGGCAGCAAAGTGCTTGATTTTGTGCCAAGCATAGCCTGGAAGTGGAGCGATCTTACTGATTTAAGGCTCTCTTTGAAAGAGTCAACAAAAGGAGCAGCCCCTGGACACACGTGGTGCCAGCTCTTCCCGTGCTCCCCTGCATCTTCCAGCATCCAGCACGGCGTCCAGCTGTACAGGTAGCTTGGCTGAAGTTCAGTTGCTGAGGAAGAGAAGGTGAAACTGAATACAAGATCCTGCTGAAAAAAATCTCTGTCATTTAGTCATCCTGCAGAAAGAGGAAAGGTGATTAATTTTCCTATTAAGTGTAATATTTTGCTAGAAAGAACAAAGACTCAAGCTACTTGAATGTGACACCTAACTACAGGTAAGCAGAATATAAAATGGATCCCAGTAAGATGGACTAGCTTTGTGCACTGGCCATAGTTTGGAATTTCTGTTTGTCAGCTCTTCTCTTCCTACGAGAGGCAACTTGTGGGAGCCTGCTGCTTTTCCCAGCTCCTTCCCGTTCAGTCATGTGCTGTGGTTGTTTGCATGGACACTGATAAAGCAGAAGGAGCCGCAACTGAAAGGTTTAATTACCTCCTGATGACCCCATACCTTCATTTCTCAAGCTCTTAGCTACATCATAACTTATGGACGGTTGTCGTTAGCCTCTCCAGCAACTTTGCACTGTGGTATGAACTGTAAACAACCGGACACAAAGGAGTAAATTCTTTCTTCTCGATTCCATCATCCTCCTTGCTTCAGTCTGCAAACTGATGCATCTGGACAGACAACAGCACGCCTATCTATGTAACAATCTTCCTATATGAAAGGCATACAGACCTGGTTTTAAAAGATGAAGTAATCCCGACTGTTTTGTTATTCTTCACTTGGAGTTACTGCCCTACTCTGAAAGAGCAATAAGAAATGGGAGGGGGGAGAAAAAAAACCACAAAACAAACCACAAACATGAAGACATCTACAGTATAGAACTCTACTCCTTGCTTAAACTTTAAAATTGTAGGCAAGCTTTTCTCCCACGTCTCCTCTCTATTACCCACGGTAAGCCACCAATCGCCACTGGGGAGTTGTGCCGATTTATACCACTGGAAATCTGGGTTTGTTCTTTTTAGCAGCAAAGCATACAAAGAAGCTGAATCTAAAATAAGATTTGGTCTGTCCTCGCTCTGCACGACTTAAATACAAAGGACAGTGGGAAAGCTCCATTATTTAGTGTTTCCTTTATACCATCATAACCACACTCTGTTATGAAGTGGAAAGACTTTGAAACAGAGGCAAATTTGCCAGCCGTCTTCTCAGCACTGCTTCACACCACTCGTGGCCCCAAGGAAATCATTATGAATCATACTTCTCAAATGGAGATTTCCAACAAAACAACCATCCCCTGGTTTGTTTTTTTTTTTCTTTTCAGCCCAAAGCTCTACCTGAAAATCATCAACTGAAGGTATTGTTCTGTTAGTTGTCCTCCTCTTGTGTTCAGGAGGCAACGTGTACAGCTCTCCAGACTTCACCTTTATTACGCGAGTGGAGAACAAATTATAGCCACAACAGAGTGGCTGATGTACAAAAGGAGCTGCAGGTCACAAAGGAAAAGGAGTCTCAACAGGAGGCAACAGTCCTCAGCAACCAGGAGAAACAAAAGACAGGCTATCATTTATTTCTCTTGCTCTTTAAGTAAACTATTTGAGTGGGAGTGTTCGATTAAGAGGCAGGTCTATTTGTGGAGTCATTCAGAGATGCAGTCTATGCTCACAGTAGTGTTTTCTGTATTACCGACAGCATCCTCTCCGCTTTCAGCTCTGCAACAAGTTCAATACTTGGAAGACACGCAAGACCCACCAGACAAATTGGACAATACATTTACATTTGAACCGCACAACCCCAAAGCACTAAACAATTTTTCCTGCACCATATAGTTTAGCTAGTTGCCACAGACAGGGCCAGCCAATAGATAACAACTTTTGCTACACTAAAAACAACACAACTTAACAGTCCAGTAAATACTTCTGCCTTTCAAGTGTGTTAATGATCTCCAGCTTCACATCTCAAGTATTTTCTGTCCTAAGATTCCTGAACAATGCACCCTGCACACAAGGCAGGGAACGGACTAGTACTGAACCGGAGGAAACCTGGCACAGTTCTGTCATGCATATCGACATGTAAAAGGATACAGCAATTTCAGCAACCCAAGAGATAGCAGAAATGGGACATATACACATATACTTAAAACTCACAGCTGAGCTTGGTCACAAGAACCTTTGAAACTTCCTCATAAACTGGTAAGTTCTGGGGCCTACCAAGGGCTTGCAGAATACCTCTTTGTTAAAACCACCACTGTGAAAACAAAGGAGGGAGATTTCCTTGCCTCTAGCAGACTTCAGCCATCGTTCAAGAGCGCCTTAAGAAACATATTCCTAGGCCTCATAAAAATACTCTGTGAGAAGCAAGTATTGGGCATAAGCAAGGATCATTAAGGGGGACAACATTCTCCAAAGCACTTTCCCCAGAGGGGCAGAGCATCCCCCCAGAAGTTTTTACAAAGCACCTAACCCGGGTCCCATTCCGGGTCTCACAACTCAATGAACGCTGCAGACCCACACATACTCTCAGGACTTTTTCAGGCACAGAAGGATAACCACATTTGGCACCTGCACAGCGTACGTTTGCTTGCTAAGACATGATGCCTCCTCCTTCTTGGCTGAAAACAACAAACTCCTTCCTAAGGCATTATGTACGTCAGTAGATTCCCAGGTCACTTGGGCCTGTAACTCTGCAAGCTAACCAGCCTTCTCTTATTTTAAGGTGGAAATAATTACGAGGTTCTCTTGTTACACTACCGACATCGTTGACTATAGGGCTCCGTCAAAAGGGTTTCTACTCAAACGAGGTGAGGAAGAATCCCCCTTCCCCAGTCCGCCACTCAGTTCTAATAAAAATAAGTTGATTATCTTCTCCATGCAGCAAAGATGGATCCAGCAATTCCATCATGTATTCAGTTTCAGTATCCAGCTCCAGCATATCACCCTGGGCTAGCACATATGTCAACACAGGCAAGAAGTCATCGGCCCCATACAGCCTCCCTGGCTCGAAAAGAACACAGGCAGCGATAGACAAATCACACCCTTTTACCAGTTTCGGTGTTTGAAAGGAAAGCGTTATTTTGCTGCCTTTACTGACCAGTACGTTTGTATTACTCTAGAGCCTCTCGTTACAGATGTGCAGCAAAGAGAACATCATCTGACACTTGGTGGGCAGCATCCAGTTTCATCCTGTATTTCTAACGAGCACAAATTGGATGATGCAGACCTTGAGGCACGCAAGGGAATTTAAAGACTGGGCTCACCTTGGCGTCAGCTCAACTGGTGACCTCACAAAAGTCAGCCATGCCAGTCTGGCCTGACCTTCACCCGCACTTCTGTCAGTGGCTAAGAGATAATGGGCATTTTCTTTATACATGCAGGGACGACATCCCCTTTCTGGAAGGATCCAGCCACAAGTACCAGTTTCCGAGTCTGAAACCCAGCAGAGAAGCCTGCATATAAAAGCGTACTAGATTTTACATGAAAACTCTGCACATCTCCTCGACAGAGCATGGTTAGAAACACCAGTGAGCAAAGCCCCATGTAATTCCCAACCAGCTGGTGAAGCATCACTGGTAATGGCAGCACGCAAGTTAACACACAGAGGCTCTGCTGTACCTAGGTCTGTCTGTGTTCCTTTTACTTTTATTGAATTTAAACTTTCTCTTTAGAAAACGCTACGTGGCTAGATCTCTGGGTCTGGCCAAACTGTGCTCATTGCAGAAGTGGTGTGATGGTCACTTGAAACATCAAGATCGGGAGCCAATTTAAACTGTGGTGAAACTCCAGAGGACTGAAGGGCTGATATTGAAAGTCAGACCAGCTAAGGCATACCCTCCAGGTATTACACTATTATCTGGCTGAGACTGCAGGACAAAGCAGGTACCGGAGCTGGCTTGATGTCATGGTTTAAAACTTCATGCAACAAAAGCAAGACAACCCAAGGACCATTTGCTGCATCTTAGCCCAAGCCCCTCAGTACAACTGTTCACCAGCAGCCTCTCAGTATTTTTCTTTTGCATGTTGGAAATACCTTACTCAATGTGATAATACAGTATGGAGAAAAAAAAAAAAAAGTTTACAGCACTTTGGGCAAAGATTCCTATACCCATTTTAAAATGCAGGATTTTGCACAGAAATAAGCCAGGTCTACGGTCCTGCCCAAATCTTGCCAAAGTGCCTGGGGGTCTTTTACAGCCACAAGCTTTCACCATTCACCTCAAATCTCAAAAGCAAGCAAGCATCCTGATCGGCGCAGGGCCCAGCTGCAGATTCAGTGCTCGAAAGCAAACTGCCAGCCACCTGCAGCAGCTTATGCTTAGGGAAAAAAAAATCTCCCACTACCACCGGCATTGCTTCACCTTAGCTCGTGACCTACCACGGCAGTGTATAAGATGTCAGGCAACAGAGCTGCACCTATGAATCCATGCTGTCCAGCACAGCTTTTTAATTGTGCCACTGCCTAATCAAGCAGGTCTTAACTGGTCTGTGGTTTCATTTAACCATCTATCTTTCAAGGTCACTTTTGGACTCTTGCTACAGCGTAGAAATAGATGTTATTTCTCTTGCAAAAACACAAAGAAAGTGTCCAAATGAGAACATTCAGAGGCACAGCAAGCCAAAAATACTGGATCAGGGGCTGCTTTCCTCCAGCCATTAACACAGAGCCCTCGCAGCTATCATATTGCATACACACTGCAGAATTACTATAGCTAAATACTGGGTGTATCCTTTATTACAATTTCCAGGAAAACACTAATTTAGAACCAGCATCAAGTTCTAGGCTTACAGGACAGCCTTTCTGACAGCCAACTTCAAAAGCCTACTGTTAAGCAAAGCTGGTGATTGTTTGGTTTTTTTTTAAGGTGCTTCACAACTCTGCTTCACACTGAATTTGTAAGATGTGCTGCCAGATGCACAGGTATTAGGAAGGAAGAAGAGAGGAAGAAGGCCTCTCAAAAGGGCAAGGAGATGCTACAAGAGCTCCAGGAGAGGAGACACATCTGCAGAATCAGGTGGTCTGATTTCCTCCACCAAAACAGAACCCCAGGTTTAGAAAAACAGTGAACTTGAACCACAAGAAGCACCATACCTGAGTTATTCTCCGTAACAGTATAAATCAATTTGCAAACTCTCAGCAGCAGCATGACTTTCTTTTCAGGTGAATACATTTTCTCCGTGGTCACGAACTTGACTTTAATCTTTTCAACATCCACAAAGTCTGGTGTTGGAACAAACACACCCAGTTCCTGAGGATTCCTCTGCCGCACCACCTGAAGGTTTTCCTTTAGTTGTTTCCAAGATCCATCTGCAGTATGAAACTCTTTCAACATCGCTTCAATATGGCTCTTCAATAGCTTCAGAATGCACTTATGCATGGCCTTCTCCAGGACAACATCTGCAACGGGAAAACACAAGCTGAGCCGACTTCCTCCTCTACAGCAGAGCCAGTAGTAATATAACCATTCCCAAGAGACACTGTAGAGCAAGACCTACTTGCTAAAGCTTAGTTATTATAGAAGCCTGGGTCTCCAGATGTTTGTTAACAAGGAAACAAAAGGCAGAAAAGAATCTGTATTCCATTTTCATTTCTGACAACGCGGTAAATAAATAAAAAAACAAACCACAAAGGCAGACTACAAACTGTCACAACAACAACAAAAAAAGAACCTAACCCAAAACCAAAGCAGTAAGCAACCAAGCAGCGGCTCCAGTTAACTTTTTCTTCTGTTGGCCAGAAGTCTCCCAGTTGTATTTTACTTTGAGCGTAGACTCCCAAACTTGAAGCATAACACAGTCAAAACCATAACTTTTGTCTGCTTTGGCACGAAAGCCCATCCTTTTTTGCATGGTTTCCATCAGAAACTATAACATGGTCTCACAAAACTTGGCTCAGCATTAAGATCTTTATGATGCTGGACAGATTAGACATTAAACAATAAATGAAAACCAAGCTGTGTTTATCCAGCTTCACATTTCATCATGTAAGCTTATATACAGCTTTGTCATCAAGTTTGAAGTTCTTTGTTTGGCAACAGTGTGCACCTGGCACATGTTTTTTTTTATTCTTGTTTTACTCAAGTTTTTCTTTACCAGTCATTCTCCATTTCCAAGGTATGGAACACATCAACAGAGAACGCTCTTTGGTAAATATTTTCTTTGAAAACCTTTACTTTATAAGTCAGTTTCCTCAGCGTCCCTATGACAACATAGCTTACATTAATAAGCAGCTTATATCCATTATTTGTACCACACTGAACCACCACAAGCACAATAGAAACTAAGGATCCTTCAGCCTGACCACAGCACAAACACCCTGGTGATGGGGCAAGACCAGAGCCTAGACTAGGCAGATGTATTAGGGCAGCACAGGGACCAAAAGGAGAAAGAGGAGAGGCCGTGTCACTATTATGTGATCATGGTTTTTTTAATAATCATTTATATATTATTTTATACATATATATGATCACACGTTTGTACAGGCTAGCAGTGGACATCCCTGCTGCTAGTGGCAACTCAAAGTTTCGCTAAACCTCATGCCCTTTCCAGGTTCTTTGCCTGTTCTTAGGTGTTTCTCCTAGACCACAGTCTCTTTTTTCTCCCCTCGGCCTGCCCTTTTTGAGGGTGTTTTTTTCTGGAAATTGCAGGCTATTCCTAATGCTTGGGGTTTACACACACACGCTCCCCTCCAAATAAACATTACCTACTACTTTTGTTTTATTGCTTTTGCTTTATGCTTTCATTTATTTTATCCTTGTGTTCAACCATTTTTCCTTTCGTGCCTTCAGACTGCTCTTTCCCATACAAACACGCCCTTCACTCACTCCTTACCTTATGGTGTCTTTGCTTCACATGCAGCATTTATTCTGTACTTGTCTGGCACACAATTCCCAAATGTCCAACACTATTGGGAGCTCCCATCTCCCCTGTCCCAATTCTGCTGGGGCTTTGGTAACTTCTCTTGCTATTTTCCCCTTCCGAGATCCCGACAGAGGTGGCAAAGCCATGTCTGCTTCATTCCCAGATGTTTCAATCTAGGTGCTCTCTCACAGAGCCTGCAAAAAGGTGGAAAGAGTGAATGTGAGGAGCAGCACTTGCCCTCTGATTTTCTGTCTACAGCCACCAGTAAAGGCATAACCAGTCTGACACATGGTCTTGATAGCCTGTCACACGGCGTGAAGGGCAGATCTAGCTTCCCACCAGACCAGAGCCACCAATTATACATAACAAGTGGCAACATTTCAAATGACTGATCTTGGTAGAGCCACACAATCACCACTGACAGCACTACCAAACCCAGCCAGGAAAGCAGAAGCATCACCCTTCTGCACAGTGGCAGAAACTGCCTCTCCCTGCTATCAGAGCCATCCTCAGGGCTCACAGGGCAGAAATTTTTCCTCCAAGAAAAATGGACAAATCTCACCCATTGGTACGTTCGCTAGCTGAATTTCTAGAGGGTACACATAGTTCTTTGATAGCTTCACTGATTTTTTTTTTAATTTTTTTTTTTTTACAATTCAGCTTGCTTACTTTATTTATACTGCCTGTTGAGTTTCTTTAAAAAGCGAAAACACCAAATGCTTTGCTTGTAAGCAGAACACCTCTGCAGTTTGCATACTAAGTGCCTGGTCTCATTTAAGTCAAAATTAAAGCAGTTGGTGCCACCAAGTATTGGATTAAAGAACTCTCTATGCCCATGTTAACTCCCACAGGCTTCCACTGGACATGGCTAGTTAGCATCAGCCATCCTTCGTCTCGATGAAGCGGGGTCATCACCACATTTGGTCACAGGAGGCTCAATAAACTGTAAAGAGTTCAGCACAGATCCTCAGAGCCCTTGGCCCGAAAACAAGGGAGCACCTAGCTTGGGATGGGACATCGGAAAACTCAGCACGCTTCTCCGATCCTCTTTATAGGCTCCAGCCCGGCTGGTTCAGCTGCTGCCCGCAGCGTCAGCACAGAGGGAGCTGCAGAAGCTGTCCTTCCCCAGAGGCTACAGGAACTGGACACGGCAGGCAGGGAAAACTCCTCCACAGAGACCCAGTCCCTGGTTGGGGCCAGGCTTGTTACTTGTAGGCAAGAAGTAGAAGCCTCAAGCCTTCTGCCCTCAACCCTCGCTCAGTGCTGCTCCCACAGCTTCCCGTGCAGATGAGCGGCGCAGGAGGCATTATTTCACATTTGCAGTTTGTCACGGGCTCTAAAAGCAGTGCCTGCAAATTGCTCCGAAATGTACTTGATCACACTCCACATTTACTCTAAAAACTTAAATTTGAAGCAGCACAGAGAAACAGAGCGGATAACTCACATGGCTGTGCTCAAAGCTCTGAACAGGGTCTAAATACTTATTGCTGAAGGCTGTTCCTAATGGTTTCTGTGCTGTTAAGGCGATCAGGTAAATAAAAATAGGACAGGGTATTTAGTAAAGCATCCTTCAGTGCTGTCCAGTGACTATGCTATAGCTAATAGGAAACAAATGAAATAAAGGACATAGGCTCTCTTTGGAATCACAGCTGTAACTGCCTTGGCCCCGTAACGGCAGACCGAGAGAGACTGTCATTTTAACGCAGCATGTTTGCACAGAATTAGCCAGCAAATGAGGAGGTGACTAAGACTAAGATATGACAGTGTGTCTGATGTGGTTTCTGTTTTAAAAAACAAAACAACAACAAAAAAAAAAAAATCACAACCAAAAAAGCCCACCAAACCAAATAAAAAAAACCCTACCCCAAAACAACACACAGCCTTTTATTCTCCCTTGTGAATTCTTGGAATAGGCATAAGAACCACAGAGTTCTGCCCTCAAACTGAAAGTGGCAAATTCTAGCAAGCTGAAGTGGCCAACAACACAGCAAGATTGGTAAACACTGGACTTATTTCTCAATGGTCAATAAACGTCCCTATGTATCCTAATTAATAGGATACCTATAGAAACGTTTAGATTATTATTAAAGCCTGGAAGGACAGCATTTCTAGTAATCTGGGTCTTAGACCAATATTCAGTGTCAGAAGACACCTATAAGCATGCTTGGGATCAAACCATCCAGCTGTTTATCCTTTCTACTGAACTGCTGCTACTGCTGCCTTTCAGAGAAAGGTGTTTCTGGGTATGATTCTCCAAATCAATTCCCATCCAGCAGTTTTCACTGATTAAATACAAAAAAAGTATAGGAGGGTCCCCCAGGCAAGTTAGCATCAAAGTTCTGAACTGAGGACTGATCCGTTGCATTAACATCTCTGTATATTCCCCAAATCCAAACTGGCAACAAAAATTCCTGTTACTTTGGCATACACAAAGTGTTTTCAGCTGTTATCCCAGGTTACTTAATACTCTCAAGCCAAAAATAGACACTCTTCAGGTTTCACAGGTGTGGGTTTTTGTAGTAGCATAGGGATGTGGCGATGTGGAAGAGCACATGTTGCGACGGAAACGTAGGAACTAAGTAGAAAACTGCCCACGAAGGGGCTGGCTCTGTTACTAGTATGTAAGTGCTTGTGTCTTTCAAGAAACTGCCATTTTGCCTTCCTCTCCATGAGAGTCTGACACGTTGTTTGACACGTGTTTGGTTTGGACACGTCATGAGCCGCAACAGGTTTTTTTTGTTTGTTTGTTTTGTTTTTTAATTGAGTATCATTTTTGCTGAGCACCATGTAGTGTTCCTGAAGTGATACTTATCATTAGCCTCTGGCCTCAAAATGGGAACTGGAAATGCTTTGATAAATGAATTGTAAAGGCAAGCCAGCTCGTTTCGTCATGACTTGTGGAAACACATCTGTATCCCGTGCTGACACACTATTTTGTGCTGTAAACCACACAAGTCTGTATCTAGAGAGGACAATATATTAGTCATCACCAGTGTCCTCACACAGCCTCTTTACAACCCTCGCTGCCTGAAACTGCAGGCGTGCTCTTGCCTTTTCCAGGCTTCAGTTTACCTGTTACCCACTACTGTTGCTCCACTGAGATTACCTGTCAAACTCCAGCCCCTAGATTTACATACAAGCCCTGATCATCACCTACGATAGAAAAAGCATCCATCCATAAAAGAAGGGCTCAGTAAGAGACTGAATGAGCCTGAAAACCATCAAAAAAAGGCACAGTCCTGTACAAGTAACGTTGCCTGGGAGGCTGAAAGCAGAAGGCTGCTTTAGAACACCACAGGGTGTGGTGTGTACGTGCAGAATACACGACTACGCTGCATTTGCTTTCTTACAGTTCTTCCTAATATCTTGGACATGTATAGACTGGCATGACTGATACGGATCTATTTCAAGACACCTCATGTCAGGATGGCCAAGCGTCCAGCTCTTGGTGCAGGTTTACAGTGACACATGCCTCACCCCTTGTGCAGACAAGGGCATCTCCTCCAAAGAAGCAAGGCTCAAAAATCAAGACCTCACACAACCTATATGCCTTGGTAATCTGCACAACCCTGAGAAGAAATGTAGGACTGAGGCAGGCGATGCATAGATGGTGGTGTCGGAGGCTGAACAACTAGGGAAGAAAGGTCTCCAGGGTAAACCTCCTCTCACTTTACCTGCCTAAAACATGCCAATGAATGACAGAACTATCTGTGCTAGGTCTGTTCTGCTTTGTTCAGCTGTGGGTTCATTAAAACTCACGTTATGGCAGTGAGGTGAATACCTATCTTTTCTTAAAGAAGAGGTAATAAAGGGGCAGGGAGTAAGTCACAAAGCAAGCCAAAGGGATGGCTGGGAAAGGGAAAACCAAATCCTCTGCTCAGCACTTTTACCGCTGCTTCTTACTTGCCCTATCTGCCTGCTCCTATAGCAAAAGGAGTGGCAGTGAGGGACACATCAGTCAGCCTCAACTCAACATGAAAAGACACTAGGATGAACCACAGGGTAGGCGAATGGGACACCAAAACAGATTGTACAAACACCTAAAAAGTAACACAGCACTAGAAAACAGTCACCATTCATTTCCCGCCCCCCCCAAGAGCCAGTAGTGGCATACCATTCTAATTCCTTTAAGAGAATAACTGGATCAGTGAAGAAGAGGGAAGCAGGGGATGGGCTGTATCCTAACCTTTTCAGGACCCATAACCCTATTCCATGAAACTTTCCTATAAGCAAACAAGGGAAATACTGTCATGCTGTAATTACCATAAGGCGGGTGGCTTGAGCGGGTTCATAAAATACTGCACTTGGAGCCCAGTTCTCGACGGCTGACTGTCAAACAAGACAGGTATTTGAACAGGGGTCAGCCCTGGTCTTTAGTCTGCTGAGTATCTTCATTCAAAATTTGGATGACAGAGCTGAGACTTCAAATACAAAATCTGCACGTGACATCACAGCAGGGGTGGGAGAAGGGCAGCTCCAGTCCTCCGCAGACCAGGTTTAATTAGTAAGTGGGAAATGGGCCTAAAGCTAACGTGACAGAATCTCATGAGAACAAAAGTATAACATTGCCTCTCGGCAAGAGGAATACAAAAGCAAAAGCGCTGCTCAAAGCAGCCTCGCCGGAGCAGCCAGCAGAGTGACCCAGCGGGGGCCGGGCTGCGCCCCTGCACACCGCGGCTCTGCCCGGCCGCAGACCCCAGCCCCTGCCACAGGGCACGGACTGCTGGCCAGGGACCAGCACAGCCTCTCCAAGCCTCCTTCAACACCCAACGTTTAAGAATCCGTTACAGATCAGACATACCGAAGCAAAGAACAGACAGTATTGTTTAGGTGCCTTCCCACACAACCAGTTAATACCTTATGGCCAAATTACCGAAGCAGCCAGTCGTTTCTTGGGCTGGGCCCAGGCTTGGGCATTGAGACCAAAGCTGTTCAGGTGTCCACCCTGCCTGGGGGAACAGCGACAGTCGGCTTGATTCCCTTCTGTTCACAGACAAGAAAAGACGATGTACTATTACCATTAGATTGCAACACTACCAGAATCGTTCCCGGTTTGTATTGAAGTACAACATTAAGTCATAACACAACACATTAAAAAAGCAGAGGAGAGATTTATGTATAGCCAACTTGCAACTAACTGATAAATTAACTGAAATGTATTTATCAGGTATGCATTAACACACACAAAGTAAAGATAGTAAGATGATAGTTTAGGCTTAAAGCTCAAGTCAGTGGAGCCTTCCCTGGAGAGAAGCTCTTTCCTCCAACCACCTTGTCCCATTTGTCAGCCTACCAGGGCTTAAAGATTTAAACATTGGGCAGCAAATTCAAAAACAGATAAGCCAGCATTGTAGCCAATTACTATTAATTTAATACAATGCATACTGCAAACAATTTAATCTAACACAGTCTGATTAGACCTTTTGTTATCTCAGCCCTTCGATAGCCCACCTTAGGTGCCAAAAAACAGATTGTCATGGTTTAATCCCAGCCAGCAACCAAACACCACCCAGCCACTTGCTCACCACCCCCCCCAGCCCCCACACACCCACCACCCAGAGGGGTAGGGAGGACAATCACAAAGGGTAGGGAGGACAATCACTAAGGCATGCAAAACTCGAGGGTTGAGATAAGAACCATAATTTATAACAGAATAAAGAGATAAGGACAACAGAAATAACAATAATAATAATTGGGATGGAAAGGTGGGGAAGAAAGGGTAAAATTCAAAGGAAGGGAAAAGGAAAGAAAAACACCCCACCAACACCAAGTGATGCACAGTACAACTGCTCACCACCCGCTGACCGATGCCCAGGCAGTCCCCACATCGATCTCCCTCCAGCTAACCCTCCAAGTTTCTATACCAAGCATGACGTCCCACAGAATACCTCTGGCTGGTTCAGGACAGCTGACCTGGCTGTGTCCCTTTCCAGTCTCTTGCCTCCCCCCAGCCCTCTGGCTGGCAGGGCCCAAGGAACTGAAAAGTCCTCGATTTAGTAAAAATATCACCCAGCAATAACTAAAAACATCAGTGCGGTTATCAGCGTTGTTCTCACATCATAACCAAAACACAGCATTTTACTAGCTCCTAAGAAGAAAATTAACTCCATCCCAGCTGAAACCAGGACAGTCAGCCTCCTAGGATTTAAAGATGCAATCAAAGTCAAGTTTTGCCGGAACAGCTGCTTGACTTCTAGTAGGAAAAGCCTATTCACTCAGCAGCTCTACTCCTGAAATGCAGCCATGCATGAGTCCTTGTTGCAATTTCAGAGGGACCAGGCAAAGACTTGCCTTGCAAAAGTACTGAGCATAAGAAACAGGAGCTTGTCTCATCTGCCAGTGTAACAGACTGCCGTCCTATGCCCTCTTCAAGAGTTTGTGGTGTTTAAAGCGCTCTGGATTCAGCCGTCCCTTGTTCCCATGAACCTCATAGCAGGCACACAGTGATGGAAAGACTATGAGAGCATCCATCCAAGAATGGCAGAACAGCATCTTACTGTGTCTGTCGGTTTCTGGAGTCACACGATTGGCAGCTTTATCCAAGTGCTGTTTAAACGGCTTGTGCTCTACATCCTACTGCTGCTCTCCTGTTACATCCATGGCATCGACGCTCAAATCTGAAAGCGGCGAGCAAGGAAAGCGGTCTATGAACACACAAGTGTTATGGCCTGTGGCAAGCTGAGGAAATGAAAAGACAGAATCTTTCAGCCAGCAGGGTAAGAACGTGCCAAACCAGGAAAGCGTGTACGTCTAGGGTCAAGTGACTGACAGGGAATAAAACGCACGGTGCAGCACACTAAATGGCCTTCCCAGGTATGGGGTTTGGTTTGGTGTCCCAGAAGGACCATTTCCAACTTCCAAGAAAGTGTTACCCTGAAAGGTAGACGCGCTTAAGGCAAAAAGCCAAAAGCAAAGCCCTCAAAGCCCAGAACCATTCTCAGGAACACAGGAGTTAAGCCTAAAATTGGTTGAAAGCTGCCTCTTACCTCTTCCCCCGCCACCTTCCCCCCTTCAACATCAGCACATTTCCTTGTGATCCCTTTTCACAAAAAAAAGATTGAGGCCTGTGGTATCAGCTTGGTATCGAAGCACCACGATGCGCTTGCTGGCTACACGCTCTCTTAGAAGGCCGACAGCTTCTCCACACAGAACAGCCAAGGCTTCCAGTCTCTCTGGCCTTCCCACGCCCTGTTAAACGTGAGGAAGGCAAAAACCGATAACATCTTGGAGGGTCAGGAGGAAGTCAAGATGCGCTACATTTAGAGCCCAACGCACTGCCCAAAGGAATTACAACAGACCAAGAGGCAGAAACGATCAGTAGACAGACAGGTGACATGCACGGCAGCAATACCCAGTCAGATTTGCAGGACTTCCAGTCACTTCATCCCGCAACTTTGTTTTGAATTTAGTTACAAGGTAAGCAGATTCTTAATGCTTGTTCTGCTTTTATAACTGCTGGAGAAAGGCTAACACGTAGCGTTGGCATTACAGTCAGAATTCAAGTACAAAAATCACGGCAAAGCTGTGCCTTGCCAAGTGACTTCCAAAGCAGGCTCTCGCGCCTTTCAACAGGACAGTCAAATCTGGAGTCCCAAGGGAACTCTGTGCCAGCTCTGTCAGTATGACTAAGCTCTCTGACAAAGTACACCGCCACGCAGAAACGTAAGTGGGTTTATACCTCAGGCTCATTTACAATCTAGAAAAATAATATTGCCCGACTGGACGTGCTGGTTTAAGCGCCCAGCAGGCCTGGCTGCGTAACCACGAGGGACCACCAATTCCTCCCCGGCTGCTGCCCAAGCAGCAGCGCAGCACTGGGAGCCTCGTGGGCCCTCGGCAAGTACAGAAGTTATCCCTCCGTGGTCAGCAGTCCGACTCACGAGCACAAGGCATATGTGGAAAAGTAACATCTAAACTGACCTTCACTTTCGCTCCCCTTGATTTGTCAACGTACAATTCCGGATGAACCTAGGTAAAAAGAAAAAACAAAAGAGCCCCGTTTCACTGGGAAGCAAATCCAAAGGCCTCTTCCCCTCGGCTGCTCTGGCCCAGGAGCTGACTGTCACGACACAGGATCAGCGAGACACCTGAGCTGCTGCCTCCCGACCCTCCCCGGTAGTTAAACGCTTGCCCTTTGCAATACTTTTTAGAGAAATCAGCAATCGGGGGCGAGCGGTGGGGATTCCACTGCCGGCTTGCTTTCCCTTCCCTTGCCCGCTCGCAGAGACGGGCAGAGGCTCCTGAGCCACCGCCCGAGACAGCGTTACCGCAGCCCCCAAGGCAGCCCCTGCGGCCCGCGGGGGGCGGCAGCCCCAGCCCGCTGCCACGGCCCGGCCGGCGCTGGGGGAAAGACAAAGCCCCGCGCAGCGCTGCGGCGGCTGCCCGGGCACCCGGAGGCGGCGGGGGGGGGGGCAGGGCTCCGCGGGCCGACCCCCCTCCCGGGCCCCGCCGCCGCAAGGGAGCACCGGGGCCGCCCCGCCGCCGCTCCTCGCCTCCCCGCTGAGGTAGCGGCGCAGCTCCGAGAAAAAAAAAAAAAAGGCAGCACCGTGAGCAGCCCGCTGATCACCGTCACTGCCGGGGAGACGAGAATCGCCGGCAGCCCCACCGGTCCCGGGCCGGGCCGCCTGCCCGCTTACCTCAGCCCGCCCGCCGCCACCAGGCGCTCCCTGCCGCGGCTGAGCGCCAGCCCGCCACGTCCCCTCCAGCCGGTCGCTGCCCGCCGGCCACGCCCGGGCTCGCCCACCGGCCCCCGGCCGCCCTCAGCCCGACCGCTCACCCAGCGCAGCGCTGCACGTCCCGGCCCGAAAGTCTTCCAGGCTCCCGGCGAAGGCCCCGCACTGCCACCACCGCTCCAGCACGCCGTGTGGGCCGGAAACGGGCCCGGGCCGTACGCGTAGCCCATATGTACAGCCCGTATGTACGCAGCCACAACCCCGGTCCCAGCCGTCAAGCCGATTCTGCACATGCGCCGCCCTTAGTTCGCATGGAGCGCTGCTGCCATCTAGCGACCAAAGATTGGAAACAGACCACGGGGCTCAAACGTGTGTCCTCCGCGCGGGAAAGATTCTGCCGGCGGCGAGACCAGAACCCGGGTGGCTGCAGCGCAGCCGCCTCCCGGCACGCACCGCCGCCACCCGCCGGCAGCGCTGCAGGCGCAGTCTGTAACACGCGCACGCGGGCACAAACCCCACCCCCAGCGACGCGCCGGTTCTGCGCAGGGACCGCCCTAAGTTTGCCAGGAACGCTATTGCACGTGCGGGTTAGGGTTAGGGTTAGGGGTAGGGGTAGGGGTTAGGGTTGGGTACATGCCATGCACAGCTCGACCAGAGAAGGTGCCAGGAAGGATTTCTGTTTGTTGTTCTCACACTGCCCCAGTAGCCAGCTGAAAGGCACCACAAAAGTTGGGCTACCTGCTTTCTGGGCTGAGATGGGGATCTGCTGAGTTTTGAACTCGGCTGGAGCCAAACTGCTCCACGGCACACCCCATGCACAGCTCCACCGGGGAAGGTGCCAGGAAGGATTCTGTTCGGTAGTTCTCCTGATTATATGGAAGCGAATGCAACAGCTACAAACCTGGAAGTTGTGAGATGTTTGACAGTGATAAACGTTAGTGAGAGTTGAGCAGTCAGGTAAAGCCTATTCAAGTAAAATGTGCGTTACTGCAGTACTCCAAAACCCGATTAGGATGATGAAGTGGAGCCCATTGTCTCATATGTGGGAACTGTATCTGTGGTAAACGATGACTGAGGAGGCTTTAGGTGTAATGGTGGAGAGGTTGGTGTGATGTCATAACGAAAGGGAGTAACTTCATCCTTGAATCTATGTATGGTATAGTAACGAACAGGAATTGAGACATTATTTCATGTCATTAATGAGACAGATGCTGGAGTATTATGCTTAGTTCAGTTCTCAGAATCTTAAATTCTTGGAAAATGATATGTAACACAGAGAAGAGGCATAAAATTTGAGCTTGGGAAAACAGGTTGTACAATGCAAGTTTCAAATTGGCATCTTTCGAGTTTGTCTGAAAGGTAAGAGATCATCTTAAGTTAGTTGGTGTAGTATTTTATAAATTGATTTTAACAGGAACTGACATTTATGCAGAAGACATATGTGAAGAACCTATTGCTGAACACTAAAACCATTCACATTTTTTAAAAAAAGTGAAACTGAGATCTAAGTGAAGGCAGTTAGCCACTGAAACAACTTCTAAAAGTAGAACATCTGTCCCCTTTGCTTTTGCATCAAAACTGGATACATGTCTAGGTGGTGTATTCGGGTCTAAATTTAGCCTAAGTTACAGGTCTCTGAACTACAGCACAGAGAACCCCTCCATAGACAGCATTCTCAAACGAGAAATAAATGCACGTATGATTTTGTTACATATACAAACACATAACATTAGGAATTATGTGTTGGTGATGTGGTAATGCGATGGCTATTTAACAATGATCCTTGCTCATCAGGAGAAACAGGATTTCTCTTGTTTGGAGATAGACACAGCTTTGAGGTCAACCCATTTCTTCAGCCAGCTTACATTTTTCTGGACTCTTCAACTTCAGCCATGGCAATTAATCTAAAAAGTAAGCATCATATCTTTCCCTTTTCACATACGCAAATACGATTTTTAAAAAACACAGAAACAACCAAAGGAAAGTGAAGCCAGACACCGTTAATGATATTCACAGAGGAGGAATGTATCACTTAGTCCTCAGAGCAGACTTTAGGGGACAGAAACAGCAACCAATTGTTACCAGTATTTATCCTAGCTAGTACTAGCCAAGTGGGAAGGCCTCATTCTGTAAGAGTACTTGGTGATACCGAGGGTCTGCTAAATGGCATTTTTGCTTCCTCCTTTCATCCAATTCAGTCACCATAATTCAGAAAAACCTGCTCAGCTCTTTTTCTACCTCAGCATTTGTTATCTTTGATGCCATCCCTATAATAAACTGTGCAGTGTTAGATAGATTGGCTGCAGTACCCATCTTTTTTTCGCTAGATGGCAGCAGCGCTCCATCCAACTAAGGGCCATCGCTCCATCCCAACTAAGGGCAACGCATGCGCAGATTCGGCTTGACGCCTAGGGGCGGGGTTTCCGGATACGCACGTATATTACGAAATACGGCTGCGTTTGTCCCGGGACTGCAGCGGTGCTATAATTCCATACTCCTGTGCCCAGTGCGCGCTGGCGACGTCCTCGAGGGACGGCAGCAGCGCCGCCCTACCGGGAGGCAGAAGCGGGCACCGCAGCACCACCCGCAGGCAGCGCGGGATCGCGATGCCGTTATATACGGCCGGCAGCGCCGAGGGGGAGGCGCCACCGCGCATGCGCAGCGCCAGGGCTGCAGTACCGATTTTTGGCCGCCAGGTGGCAGCAGCAACATGTTACCAACCGGGCGTCTGTAGTACCCAATTTTGGTCGCAAGGTGGCAGCAGCGTCCCACCAACCTTGTGCTGCGCACCGGGCACGGTGAGCACCGGGCGGGATCTCGGCCCAGTTCACGCCGCCCGACCACGGGAGCTCTCGGTGCGGCTGCAGGGTTCACTTTGCCCTTTGCCCACTCGCAGCCCGGGCATTAGTACTTACGGCCTCCGTACCAAAAAGCACCCACGTGGCTCAAGCCCTTCAAGGGGCTCTTGCTCTGGTGCCCCTGCTGCCAGGGGACACCCCTAAGGTGGTGATGGTGGCCCAGAGGCTTCCCACCTACCATCCCCCCCCCCTCACACCCCCCAGACCCCAAAATACCCCCTCGAGGACCCCCAAGTCCCCACCCCATCTCTCACGACGTCTCCGGGGTTTATCTGCACCGCGCTGAATCCCCCCAGGCCCCTGGCTGCCGCCCTGGCTTCCAAAGGGATTTTCCCTGGATTTTCCCAAAGCGTGACAGCCTGGGGGGCCCGCACACAGAGCTGGGAGGAGGGAGGGGGGGGGGGGTGCGAAGCAACGGGTAGCAGGGGGGTGAGGTGGAGTGCGTAGGCCCTGCCTTCCACCTTTGTTCTGCTGAAGCCCCGCCCCATCACCTTAGCCACGCCCATTTCCCCAAAGCCCCCGTCCCCGTCCCCCTTGATCCCCGCCCCAGCACCCTGGCCCTGCCAACACTCGTCCCACCCACCTCAGCCCCGCCC